>NC_080740.1:73380277-73683307 GCF_020826845.1 Diceros bicornis minor | reverse complement strand
TTCACACAATATGTTCAGATCAGTACACTTTTGATAACCATAGCAGATGTTCTGTGTTGAGAGTGAGAAACTTCATTGGGAGAGAAGCTCCATGTTTGAAAAGTGCTTCACTTTAATAATTTTCCTTTATCAGCTATTCTTTTCACCATTAAGTCCTCAGACATTTATTTTGGGCTTATTTTGCTATTTATATACCCTTTGCTTTTGCTTTCCAAAGATAAAATAAAATGAGGGTTCTTTTCCAGATCCAGATTCATGAGTTGTTTTTCAATGTATGGTATAAAGACTAGGATACCAGCTTAAATAGTTTTTAGAAGTCCAGAAGTCTCTACAAAACTGTCTCTTTATTTCTAAGCTAGAGAACATCGGAAGAAAACCACTAAGAAAGACCTTGTTATCTTAGATGACTAAATTTGTGGTACTCAAAAATTTGAAGAGGCTATATATTTTTCAGGAGAGAAATCAAGGCAATATTCCTGCTGCTGTTTTTCGTTTCATATTGTTTGTCTTTATCACCTATGTCACTCATCTTCAAGTGCTTCAGGTTAAATTTGCCACGTAAGTAGTTATCAAGTCGTCTAATGGAAGAGCTATTGTTGAAAAAGAACTTCTATCTTCGTTTTTACTACCCAATTTAGAATGGAGACTTGAATCAAGTTATTCAAGAACTTGCCACCAAGGACTTTTCAAAGATTTTGTGGGTGTGTGACACATGATATTAAGATTAGAACATGAGGTTATTTTACTGATGAATACTCAGGATTTAATTTTCATCTTTCACTGGCAGGAGAGAAGAAATTCTTCCCAAAAAACGGAAGCATTTTACAGAACCAGTACCTGTGGCACCGTGCCCGGTTAAGACTGTTCACCTTAAAATGCCATAATGCAGGTGAAGCAGATCCATAGAATGGCCGCTCTGATTATCAAGGGGATAAGGTGATGAGGGAAGTTGCACGTGAGGAAACAATGAAGTGATTAAGGACTGCTCTGAGAGCTTGAATTAATAGAATGAGGGCTTATATGATAGAAAGGGCACTGGTTAGGGGTTTTGGAGACCTGGATTTAAATTCTGACACTGCCTTTTAAACTAGCCATATGTATGATTTGAGGCAGAATCACATGACTCTCCAGACCATGGATTCCTTGTCTGTAAAATGAGGGGATTGGGCTACAGTAAGACTTTTTCTGACTTCTTTGGCTTCTTTGGCTATTTGGAGACATCAATTTCCATCAGGGAAAAAAAAATTGCAACTAGTGTTTCATAATAGCAGATAAATTTTGGGAACTCATTATCCTGCAGAGACAGTTTCAGCTGAAAAAGGAAATTTTTTTAAAAAGTGGTAATCAATAATGTAATATTTAAATGCTTTATGCAGTAAATAAGTGCAACCCATGACTCAGGAAAACTAGGATTTTGTTTAGCGTATATCCCTGCCCAATGAGTTTTACTTCAGAAAGAAAAATGTACCCTTTCAAAATGTGTTCCCTGGAGCTACTATTGGATCCAGTATGGTGGCAGCTCTTAAATGTAATGATATGTTTCAAATATTGGCTTTTGAGACCTTGAAGACTTTTATGGAGGGTGGGGAGACATTTTCCACAATTGTTGCACCTCCTGGTGGTATTAAATGGCTCTGTTTTGCAGAACATTGTGGAACTGAGGAAAAGCAGATAAAGCCACAGGCCAGCCAGAGCTTGGAGTTCCAGTTTCCTCCCCTTGGTACTCAAGTTGCATAAAAAGCAGCTGTGGCAGGAAAGGATAAGTGACACCACTCCCACCAACTAAGACCAGCTTGATCCTTGTCATCCTGTGACCTGCCTCCCTTTATTTGAGGCTGTAATAAAATTGGATACTTTTATATTTTGTCATCCCAAACATGGTATAAATTGAAAGTTGCTGCAGTTCTGTTATATTTTTTCTCCAAATTTTGAAATTGTAGTGAAGGTGACATGGTAGTGGTAGAACAAAACTGTTACTTATTGTTCAAGCCCAGCTAATCCTTCTTTTTCATCACAGGGAATAATATTAGTGGTAAATCTATTTCATCAGTGGCCCTTATTCTTTTTATAATAGTGATTCAAACTGTGCTGGCCAAGGTCCTAAAGGCAACTGCTGTAGATAGTCCATTTTAAGTTATTCTTTTAAGCATAGCTTGCATTTTTCCCCCACAAGTTGATTTTTGTTGGCGTTATTTGCATGTTTTTAGTTCCTAAACGTTTAGATAATGTAACAGAGCTGTGGGAACTACTGTTCTACTCTAGCTGACCCGAGAAGGAGAACCTTTTGGTTTTATAGAAAATCATTCGTTCAAATACTTCAACAGATAATACCTTATTTATTGGGTTAGTACTGTATTTTCCAAACTTGAAAAGTGCAATACTGTACCTGCCTTCAAGAAACTTGCCACTACAAATATGCCACAACTTGGACTTATTTATCATTGGTTTTGCTTTTCTTTCAGCCCTCAGTTGTTTTTCTCCTTATTTTCCTTATCTTACCAGTAAACCTGTGTTCAGTTTGCTTCTTAGAACTTGAAAGCAAAGATGATTGCCAGCTTTCTAGTCTTCCCATATCAACTTTTCTTTGAACCAGTTGTAGATAATTATTATTGCTGAAACAATAAATTAATTATCCTTCCTCTCTTCTAGTAACTGGACACAAGTAGGTATTAAGAATTTAATTCCAAGAAAGATGAGTTACATTTATCTTCTGCCAGCACTTCTTAGGGGTGATTTTCTGTAGTTTAAATTAGTTTATTTGGTAGTACTGTCAAGGTGCTTTTACAAGCACTTAGCTGCCTCTTATGTTTTCCGGTGCCCTGTAGAGTTAGTTTACAAGTAGTTTTTCATCTGTTACTAATACATCCAGTAAAAGTACTTGGCCTTTTTTATTTTAAGTGCCACTTACTAGTACTCCTAGTTTTTATAGTATGGCTCCACAGTTGAACCTTTTTCTAAGCTCTTGTATTATTTTCTATTTCCGGTGTTTATTTAATATTTCCTGTAAGAAAAAAGAGTATAGGCAGCTTAAGTAACTTTTTTTAATCTTGAAGAAATTTTATTGTTTTATCTTGCGTAGTTAGATGTAGATTTTATATCTAGCTGAAATTTATTTTTTAGCTTTTATTATGGAAAATTTCAAATATGGCCAAAAATGGAGGGACTGTTGTGATGAACTGTGTATATGCGACCTGTCTTCAGCACTTTGGCCACTCTGGCTTCAGCTGTGCTTCTGCCTAATACCCCCACTCCATATTATTTTGAAGCAAATCCCGGACACCATATTATTTCATCTATAAATATATGAATCTCTAAAAAGTAAGGAATCTTTTTTTTTTTTTGTGAGGAAGATCAGCCCTGAGCTAACATCCATGCCAATCCTCTTCTTTTTTGCTGAGGAAGACCGGCTCTGAACTAACATCTATTGCCAATCCTCCTCCTTTTTTTTTCCCCAAAGCCCCAGTAGATAGTTGCATGTCATAGTTGCACATCCTTCTAGTTGCTGTATGTGAGATGCGGCCTCAGCATGGCCAGAGAAGCGGTGTGTCGCTGCACGCCCGGGATCCGAACCTGGGCCGCCAGTAGCGGAGCACGCGCATTTAACTACTAAGCCACAGGGCCGGCCCTGGAATCATTTTTTTTTTTTATCATAACCATGATACTATTATCACACCTTTAAAAAAAAGATGATTACTTAATATCAAATGTCCAGTCAGTATTCATTTCTTAATTACCTCGTAATTCCTTTTTGTTGTTTCTGACTGGTGGATATATCTCTTGATTCTCTTAAACTATAAGTTCAACCTTGATCTTCTTTTTTTCCCCTTGCAGTTTATTAGTTGAAGAAACTGGGTTATTTGCATTTCCCTGAGTCTGGATTTTGCTCATTGGATCTCCATGGGATTATTTAAATGTTCCTCTAACCTCTGTATTTCCTTTAAATTGGTAATTGTATCTAGTCACTTGATTAAATTCAAGTTCCAATTTGGGGAGACTACTTCATAGATTCAAAGTACATTTTTAGTACTTGTAATGGGTCTTATATAGGAAGAGTTAACTCCTTTTACTCTCAGCTGACGTTAACATTCTGGGACAATGTATTTAACTATGTTTTTTTAAGATGCCGCTTCATTTGAGCTTTCTTGGTTTGGCCTAATTATGTGTGTTTGTCCATATATATTTTTTTTATAGTAATTTGCTAGCCATACTCACTCTCCTACTATACATGGGCACCTCCAGTTGGTATTTAATGGATCTAGGAAGCAGTTTGTGGTTCAGAGATCAGAACTGGATTGAAATCCTAAATCCACTACTAAGAAACAGTAATATTGGGCATTGAAACAGTATCTCTAAATTTCCCCATCTGTCTATAAATTTCCCTATCTATAAAAGGGTTCTTGTGAGGATTAAATGCACAAGACACTTAGCATAGTACTTAACATAAAATAAACTCTTGAAACACCTATTAGTAATGCCCAAAATAATTTATAACATCCAGAAAAATCAAAGAAATAATAGTGTTTGAAAGAATAAAGAAAATATTGTTATCAGACTAGATTACTTAAAAATATATAAGAACTGTATCTTAATCCGTGAATCATCATTTTCAGTGGGCGCTCTGTCCTAAAACTCTTCACTTGAATAGACATCTTAACCTACATATAGGAAAACTCATATAAATATCTCTATTGTGTGTACCTTGTGTTGTGTTTACCATAAATGCCCTTATTTTGATATTGTAAAGCATATTACAGAAATAACTCTTTCGAAAGACATCGTGAGGAATAAAGTCTTTGGAAAGACATATTGCAATTTCCATCTGCTAATTTTTGTTGTTTGTTTTGTATTTTCTCAAGATTTTAAAGATATTGCTAATGTAAAACCTTTCTTCTAAAATGTAAGATTTATTTTATGAAGACAAGTTGAAGTTGACACTTTATTCTTAAAGAGACTGAACAATATCAAGAAAAAGAACCGTCTAAAATATAATGTCAAATTCATGATCTCTAACAATAAATGTGCTGGGGCCGGCCCCGTGGCTTAGCGGTTAAGTGCGCGCGCTCTGCTACTGGCGGCCTGGGTTCAGATCCCAGGCGCGCAGCGATGCACCGCTTCTCTGGCCATGCTGAGGCCGTCTCCCAAATATGGCAACTAGAAGGATGTGCAACTATGACATACAGCTATCTACTGGGGCTTTGGGGAAAAAAAAGAAGAGGATTGGCAATAGATGTTAGCTCAGAGCCGGTCTTCCTCAGCAAAAAGAGGAGGATTAGCACGGATGTTAGCTCAGGGCTGATCTTCCTTACAAAAAAAAAAAAACAACAATAGATGTGCTGTGTACCAGGAAAGCACACTGCAGAAAGGACGTTCCAATTTCTCAACCCATAATCCATTCCCCCAAATTGGCAAGAAATTCTTTTGGCTTACCAGAGCCCTTTAGTCTGAAAATTAGATATAGGTAAAAGAATATAACATATTCCCATGTTGGAACCAATTTATAGCTATTTATGACTTGTGGATAGATTTAGCTAATGAATTGTTAAATATGAGTGATTTCATTAATGTGCAACAATAGACAGGCATGTTTTGTACTTAAGAAAAGTCTAGTTAGCCAATTATTTTAGAATGTCTTTTTTTGACATAGGAATTTAGTTTCTAAGTTCTTAAGAAGGAGAGTATTTAAGTTCTACATAATTCTAATATAAACAATTTTTTATAACTTCCATACAGACACCATTATGTGATAAATGTGTATGCATGCTTTTAAAATGCTTCACTCAAAAATTCTCACCCAGATAGGCATATATTTTTATAATAGAAAAAATAGATGCATTGAAAATTCGATTTCTTGTTTTTCTCGCCATTTATTTTCAGCATTTTTAGCAAATCATTCAAGAACAATGCAAATAAACATAGTGAGCTTTTTTTCTATTAATTTTTCTCATATTCATTCTTCAGTTGCGTTTTTTTTTTGAGGAAGAGTAGCCTTGAGCTGACATCTGTTGCCAATCCTCCTCTTTTTGCTGAGGAAGATTGGCGCTGGGCTAACATCTGTGCCCATCTTCCTCTGCTTTATATGGGACGCCACCACAGCATGACTTGATAAGCGGTGTGTAGGTCTGTGCCTGGGATCCAAAGCTGGAAACCCCCAGCCGCTTGAAGCAGAGCACGTGAACTTAACCGCTACACCACCAAGCCGGCCCCCAGTTTTCATTTTTTGAAGTGACTTAAGGTTGTATGATTAAAATCTTTTATTTGCAGTTAAACCACCATGGTTAAATAATATCCTTAGTTTGATGTGTTTGGCTTATAGTTATAAGTTTGGTACTGAATGAGCTTTTGAAGTGTGGCTCATTTCTCATGAAGCCACATAAAAATTTTAACCCCATAATCTGCTCTCCACACAGCAACAAGAATGATTGTTTAAAAATATTGTCATATCTGCTCAGAACTCACCGAGTCGCTTCTTATCTCACTGCTTACCAACCTCTACATGATCTAGTTCTCTGCTGCCCCCTCTGACTTCAGCTACCACCACACTTCCTCATTCTCTTAGTGTTCTGTTCCTGTTTAAAACAGCATGCATTCACACACATCACTCTTTTCCTCTCTGCTTCTTTTAGTTACGTGTATTGTTTGCTGCATCTGGGATGTAAGCTCCTTGAGGATGGGGACTTTGTTTTGTTACTGCTGTATTACTAACTCCTAGAAGAGTATATGACATATACTAGGTACTCAATAAATATTTTTGAATGAGTATGTTAAATTTGGTAAGTTGATTTATATTACCGAGAAAATCTTTTAAGTCCAGATATTTCTAATAAAAGCTAATAGTTATTGAGCATTTGCCTTGTACCAACAACAATGGTGACAACATTATTATTCTCAATTTATTGATAAGGAAACTGGCCATGGTGAAGTCCAGGAACTTGCCCAAAGTAACACATCTGGAAAATAGTGTCTAGATTTAAATCTAGATGATCTGCTTTCAGAACATATATTTAACAGTTTTTGCTAACTTTTACAAGACATTATTTAAACAAAAAATTATGTTTCACTATAATAAAGGTGAATTACTACTATATACCTTATATAAGTTAAAAATTACTAGGAAAAACATTTATAATACTTAACGTTTCTGAACCAAATTCAGTGAGAGTGTTTATTCTTTTTTCCCTGTATGTACCTATCATAAAAGAAAATTGTTCTGGCCTCTTGCAGTACTCTGAATAATGTCTGTAAGTTGGATTCCTCTCAATGAAAGGGAAACAAACATGTTCCTGTAGGTGAAAAAGAAAATCTTAACTATTATAACAAAGGTGCTCACTGAAATTAATCCTAAAAAAATGTTGTGATATTCATGAGCTGTATTATGTGCTTCAGAATTAGTATTCCTCTGTACCCAGCTTCCATAACTTTAATAAGTTTCACATAATCCTGTGATCTTTATATTGTGGTCAGTTTATTGTGACCGTATTGCTTAGTCATATTAATCTGTGATTTATGCACAACTTTTCCCAATTTTGCTTATATTCAAATTGCATCATTTAGGAATAATTTTTCCTAGTTCATTATGTACCTATCCAAGTAGTATATTTTTGGCCTAGATTGTAAATATTTAAATATTACATGATAACTGAAAATACATTACTGATATCCTTACTAATCTTGGCTATACCTTATAAGGGTTCTTCAGTGAGTGCTTATTAAATAACCTACCACGAACTCTGTAGAGTACTGTAAGATAAGAGATAAATCTTATGGTTCCAGTGGCAGCTTATGATTCTGTCAAGCAGGTGCACGTGAAAAGCACATGAAAAAGAAATAGAGAATGATACAAGATGCTATGAAATCTGAATTTGGGGTATAGGCTGTAAATACTGTAGAAATTCAGAGAATGGAAAGAACAGTTAAGACTGAGCAAAAGATTCATGAAGGAGATAGATCTTGGTATTTTAAAAACGTATATTTGCTGAAAGGAAAGTGAGGCCAAATAAAGTATCAGACATGGAGTGAAAAATCTGAAACACAGGTCACATGATGTAGGCTCACTGATAAGAACCTACCCCCCATGATTCAAAGCATAGGATGACATCAGTGAACACTGTGAGAAGCTGTTCTGTTGAAAAAAGGAGGTCCCCCTTCTACACCAGTCAAATAGTCCGATAATAATAATAAATAATTTGAAGTATAAATTTTTGTTTTTTTTTGAAAGCCTGAGGGGAAATAAATTATAAATGTTTCAAAATTTTAGTAGTGGGGTTCTAGAAACATTTCCCTTCATGTAAGAAAAGTTGAGTCTAGTTTTGGGGATTTGGAAATGCATTTGGGTCAAGCTGAGCTTAAATCAATCATGGATAGAAAATGAAAAAACTATTAGTTTAAACAAAATATCAAATATTTTGAGTTCATGTAGAGATAGTTTTACAAACTTATCTCTGTTGAGGTGCAGGATTTCTCATTTTATTTTATTGATAGGATTTTTTGTTGATAGGATAGTTAACATTATACCTTCAGTTAGTGTTTGATATTTGGCAATGCACCTGAACTTAAGGAGATAGAAGTGAAAAAAAAATCTGTAAGTGATGTAATCAAATTGTACAAAGTCAAGTATTTGTATCTACAAAGATGTAATTTTCACATGTTGTCCCAGTGCACGATATCTCGTCATTTTATCATTCTCTTAGAAGGGTTTTATGCTTTTTTTTTTTTTTTTGGTTAACTAATTTCAGTATTTTGTTTTAGATTTTTTTTCCTGAAGGAGTCAAATAATGTATTTAATAAAACTACCTTAATAGGGTATTTTAAATAGGGTACCACGTATTTAGAAAGATAATTGGTCATGAGTATGCCCAAGCTGAGCAGATTTCTTTGGGTTTCAATTTTAAGTGAAGGGTGGGGGAGGGGTACCACTTCTGCTGTATGAAATGGGGATAAGGTCTACCTTCCAGGACTGCTAAGAGAAGTAAGTTAATATATTGCAAAAACGATTACCATTGTGTTCTCAATAAATTCGTGGTCTTTACTTTTGTTTATTTAGTTTTGTCATTGTGAGACAACTGTGTTGACTTATATAACATTGTGTAAATTTCAGCTGTACGTTATATATCAGTTTCTGTATAGACTGTATCATGTTCACCACTGGTAGTCTAGTTTTCATCTGCCACCATGCATATGTGCCCCTTTACTCCTTTTGCCCTCCCCCCACCTCCTTCCCCTCTGCTAACCACTAATCTGTTCTCCTTCTCCATGTGTTTATATTCCACGTATGAGTGAAATCGTACAGTGTTTGTCTTTCTCTATCTGGCTTATTTCGCTTACCGTAACACCCTCAAGGTCCATCCATGTTGTCACAAATGGCACAATTTTGTCTTTTTTTATGACTGAGTAGTATTCCATTGTGTATATATACCACATCTTCTTTATCCTATTCATCCGTTGTTGGGCACTTGGGTTGCTTCCACATTTTGGCTATTGTGAATAATGCTGCAATGAACATAGGGATGTAAGGGAACCCTCATACACTGCTGGTAGGACTGCAGACTGGTGCAGACACTATGGAAAACAGTATGGAGATTTCTCATACTCCATAAATGGAAATTAAAAATGGAAATACCATATGATCCAGCTATCCCACTACTGGGTATTTATCCAAAGAACATGAAATCAACAATTCAAAGACAACTGTAAAAAACTGTAACCCAAAATTAAAAAGGTATAAATGAACAAAGACTGTTATTCCTTAGATTAGTTCTAATTAATAGTAACTTAAAAATTGGCAGACATTTTTAATAAACTTTTAAACTCCTTCAAAGGTAAAATTTTTACTATTAAACTTATTTTAATGCCTGTTTTATCATACCTGTAAAAACTGGAATTAGGGTCTATAATGCAAATAAAACTCTTACGCTATACGCCTTTTTTAACACCTTGGATATTTGATCTTCTTGTGAAACTGGTTTAACGTATAATACCTCTTGACAAGAAAAACATCACATTGTCCTTTCTCTAAAAAAAAAAAATCAGTTTACAAAAAAAAAAAACCTGTGCAAGTATCCTTAAGCAACTGCCAGCAATAGGAAAGATTGTTTCACAATTAAACTTACACACAAAACAATCTGAGTCTGAAGCTGCTTTCCTAAGTACAGAGTAGGAGTGTTTTTGGTTGTTGAATAGGAATAATATTCTCATACTTTAAAAAAAAAAAAGGGGACCTTGGGAGCGTAGGCTTTTAAAATTTATTAGAAATTGCAGTTGAGGAACTTGCGCTTGAATTGATAATGTGTACCACAGGCTAAACAGTTGAATTTGTAATGACTAGTATTTGCAAAACAGCTTCCAAATAAATATTTTATGCTAAATATTTGACTAAAAGTTTTTCTAGCAAGTGGGAATGGGTGTCCTAGTTATTTAGTCATAAATATTCTATTATTGTATCTAAATATAACATTTTGCTAGCTTTTATTAACTTTTGTCATTAAATATGGTAATAGCTACTGTTACAAGAAAACTTTGTAACTAGAACAGTCCTAAGAGCTTCATTGAGGGTGTTTTTGGCCTATTTATTAGTTGAATAAAATGTTTAACCTTTAGGATTTTTTACTCATATAAATACTTAAGATTGCTTGACGTGCTGACATGGTTTGGGGAGGAGGAATGGTGGTTGATGTCCCAAAAGAATAAGATTTGCGTAACAATATTACTAATTGTTCCTTTCACTGTAGCTTAAATATAAAATAAAACGACTGTTAATTATAAAAATCAGGTAAGCCTAAATTTCATAGTGTGTTTTAACTCAAACTTCCTTTACATTAAAACTTATGCATTCTGTATCTAAAAGCATAATATTCACTCTGCATCTAAACTCTTTGATGCTTTAAGGGAGGAATGATTGCACTTCAGAAAGCTAGTTATTGCCTAGTTTGACACTGAAATAAATGTTCTCCAAATTGTAGAATCAAGAAAATGACGGCTCAAAATGAAAAGGAAATAAACCAACGAAGCCTTTTCATGAAGATTGATTTTGTTCCAAGTTGTGTGTGTTACTTAGAGGCAGATTTAAAAAAAAAATTTTTTTTAATGAGATAAAATTCATGTAATATAAAATTAACCTTTTTAAAGTGTTGAATTCAGTGGCATTTAGCACATTCACAGTGCTGTGCCATGAGGCAGGTATTTAAATAACTTTATTTGGCAATTAAAGTTTTAAGAATAGTAAAGAGAACACCTTGTACTCTTTATCCAGATTCACCAATTTTTATGATTTTGCCATATTTGCTTGTTGTTCTTTCTTTTCCTTCTCTTCCACTCTGTCTCTCTGCACACACACACACACACACACACACACACACACACTTTTCTGAACCATTTGAAAGTAGGTTACATGCCCCCTTTGCCTCAAGACTTGACTGCATTTCCTAAGAACAGGGATTATTCTCTTACATAGCCATAGTATAGTTATCAGATTCAGAAAATTTAACATTGAAACAATAATTTTATCTCTCTGAAGTCCATATTCCAATTTTGTCAGTTGTCCCACTCCAGTACAGGATTCTGTCCAGGATTATGTATTGTATTTAATTGTCATGACTCTTTAGTCTCCTTTAATGAAGCATTCCTTAACCCTTCTTTGCGTTCATGACGTTGGCATTTTTGAAGATTATAGGCCATTTATTTTACAGAATATTCCTCAATTTAAGTTTAGCTCGTTTCCTCAGGTTATGTATTCTGAGCTGGAATATTACATTAAGTGATATGTCCTTTTCAGGAGGACAACAATATCTGCTCCTCATTAGCGATGTTAATTTTGATCACTCAGTCAAGATGTTGTCTGGTTCCTCTACCATATATATATTGTTTTTTCATTGCAACTAATAAGCAATCTTTGCAGAGATACTCTGAGACCTCTCCTCATCAATCGCCCGTCCCGTAGTTTTAGCATATACTGATGCTTCTTGCTTGAGCCAGTCTTCACTATAAAGGTTACAAGTGGTGATCCCCACCCGCCCCCCCCCCCCAGTTCCACCCATCTCTATATTTATCAGTTTACTGTAAGCAAGAGCTCTCATTTTTTTTTCCTTTCTTCTGTCCCTCGTGGATTTTCACTTTATTCAATCAGTTGTAATACGTTACTGTCCTTATTTATTTCGGTCCCCAAATTGTCACTGATTTGGGCAGTGGGAGCTCTGTAAAGCTGGCCTGGGTACTTTTGACATGCCTTTTTTTTTTTTTTTTGAGCACTTTCTCTCTTTCTGACACAAGGTGTTTCAAGCTTTTCCTATACTTTCACTACTTCAGCCCTGGAGTCAGCCATTCCTCCAAGGACCCTGGTTAGGGCTCTTTTTAGTGATGAGGCAGATTTTAAAAATAGAGACTATATGGTAGATTATATAGAGAGATTTTTGTCATAATTAAGATGTTGCTAGAACTTCTTAGTTTGTAGGAACACCTACAGTACAAAGAGTTGGCACATGGAACACAGAACTCTTTGGAAGTGTGGTGGTATTTCTTTTGGATAATAAAAGTTTAAGGAATGATTGCACTTGAGAAAGCTAGTTATTGCCTAGTTTTCTTTCTTCCTTTTTTTTTTTTTTGTGAGGAAGATTAGCCCTGAGCTAACATCTGTTGCCAATCCTCCTCTTTTTGCTGAGGAAGATTGGCCTTGATCTAACATCCGTGCCCATCTCTCTCTACTTTATAAGTGAGATGCCTGCCACAGCGTGGCTTGATGAGCGGTGCATAGGTCCATGACCGGGATCCGAACCTGCAAACCCTGGGCTGCTGAAGTGTAGTGTGTGAACTTAACCACTACACCACCAGGCCAGCCCCTAGTTTTCGTATTTTTAAACCTTAAGAGAATAAGATTTGTGAAGGATACTACATTGCTATTCTCTTCCTACTTTTCCTACCTCCAGCAATGTAATTTGCTTTCCGTAAATCAATTAAGTGTGAAAAGACAAAAGTCAAAGCATATGCTATACAAGTGTATATATTGAAGATAATCTGGTTATGTCAATAAAATGCTTCCATAGAATGTATTCTTCCTTAATGATATTTCCTGTACAACTGTCTACCTGCAGTTCACATACTCCTGCCATATTATAACTCCTGTTTGGTTTTTGAATTGTTTATACTATTCAGCTGATTACTGAGTAATTTAAGTCTCACTTAATTATGGCAGCACTTTCTAATTAGAATGCTGGATGTCGACACTTTATTTAGCAAACAAGTGTAAAGTACCTATGTTTGTGACATTTCTAGAAATAAGTATTGAGGATTAATTTTCTGTGGATAATCTTAGGATATATATCTTAAGTGTAGACATATGCCTACTTTACCCCCTAATCAAATACATAATTCATTTGGAATATGAAATTCTTTTGACTTAAATTGGAAAAAAATGGTTATATACTGAGAGTGGCATTTTTACAACAAATAATTATATGTGTGTGTATATATTAAGAAGCAGCAAGATTACACGATTTTATTTATTTTTTTTTTTTATTTTTATTTTTGTGAAGAAGATCAGCCCTGTGCTAACATCCATGCTAATCCTCCTCTTTTTGCTGAGGAAGACTAGCTCTGAGCTAACATCTATTGCCAATCCTCCTCCTTTTTTTCCCCCCCAAAGCCCCAGGAGATAGTTGTTATGTCATAGTTGCACATCCTTCTAGTTGCTGTATGTGGGACGCGGCGTCAGCATGGCCAGAGAAGCGGTGCGTCGGTGCGCGCCCAGGATCCGAACCCAGGCGCCAGTAGTGGAGCGCGCGCACTTAACCACTAAGCCACGGGGCCGGCCCCTAACACGATTTTAAATAATTAAAACAAATACGAGTAATTTGAACATTGAGTAGAAAAGCTTGAGAAATTTGCTGGAGGTAAAACACCAGTGTTTGAATTTAACACAGGGAATATTCCTTTGGTCATGTTGGGATTTATAAGGAGTAATTTGAAAATAATAACATATAATTGACATTCCTTATAGATTAATATTTTTCAGATATGAGTTTTTTAGAATATATGATGATCATCTTTTAGTGAATGAGTTAAAGTTTATTCTTAATGCTTGTATAATCTCTAAGACTCAAATTATAGGTGTGCTTCTCACGTCAGACACGCATATGACAAAGAGAATGAGGAATTGTGCTAAGAATTGCAGGAAGCCACAGAATAACCTGGCTTATGCATTTAGTGAATATTTATTGATCCCTGAAGTATAGTTGTAAACAAATTTGGGTAGGGAGAGAGAAGTAAAAAGAACATGTGAACAAAATAATTATATATTTTTTAAGTGTTATGAGGAAAAGGTACTGGCAGTGTGGGTAGGGAGATGTGGATGGACATATTTGAGAGATACTTTAGGAAATAGAGTTGAAAAGGCCTCGGAATGGATTGGATGCTGGATAGGAAGAGGGGAGAGAAGTAATCGATAGTGATACTCAAGCCGTAACCCGGGATGGTACTATCCACTGATAAAGGAGGAGGAAAATGTTTGGGAGAACATGGTGATGAATTTGTGATGGATTAACATGGCCAACATTAAATATTAGAAAGATGAATCTGATCGTGGTTTGGAGGATGAATAAAAGGAGCATACACCCAAAATAAAGAAATGGTTAAATGGCTTTTGTAGGGGTCTAGGCTGGAGGTGAGTGCCTGTATTTTTAATGCAGAATGAACAGGTCTTGGAAATTAATGGGAAGTAGGCACTGAGGGAAAAGGCTCCCAAAGATGACTCCAAACATCCTAATGACTGCATGCAGCCTGCCTGGCTTTATGCTGTGCTCTGAGATCATTTTTTAGGATGCAAAATAGTGAAGCTACCTTCATGTTGCTACTTCTCAAATACAGCTGGCCTTTGATATCCATGGTTCTGCATCCGCAGATTTTCAACCAACTGTGGATCGAGAGCTACGGTGCTTGCGTCTGTACTAAACATGTATGGACTTTATTTTCTTATCATTAGTCCCTAAACAGTATAGTATAGCAACCATTTACATGGCACTTACAATGTTTTAGGTATTATAAGTAATCTAGAGATGATTTAAAGTATATGGGAGCATGTGTGTAGCTTATGTGCAAATATTACGCCATTTTATATAAGGGACTTGAGCATCCGTGGATTTTGGTATCTGAGGGGGTCCTGCGGATTCCCAACAGATGTCTCTACATAGAAACTAACATTTTATTGTTTAAAAGCAGCTCAAATTTGTCAGAATAATCATTTTTTTAACCTGTGGGACTTGATAAAACTCATTTTTTTCTCTTTTAGTATCTTGTATTCGTCTTTGATTGATCCTTGTGAAAAATGTTGCCTCTGCATGAGGGGGCCCAGAAAAGCAGCTGCTAGAGTGTGAGAGTAAGGGACTGTTGGGAGAGGCCATCCATCTCTTTTCTTGAGCTCTTTGCCCTTTTCTCTTTGTTCAGCTATGCCTTATAAAATAGAATAAATATGTAGGAAAGAAAGAAAGATGTTTAACATAGGGTTATTAAATGAGGATTAAGAAATTAAAACTTAAAGCTCAAAATAAGTAAAGTGAGAACTTTGGAAGGATTGGAATAAAGTTTAGAAGCTTTTTAAAACCCAATGGAAAAAAGAGTACAAAAAGAGTAAAACAGATGAGACTTAAAGAAGATAGATAACTAAGATCAACACTAAAGATCAATCAAGAGTTTTTTCTTAAATATGGTAAAAATAAATGAGATATAAAGCAAGATTAAAGGCTGAAAGCCAGCCAATAGATAAGAGTTTAAAAACATAAAAATAGAATGTTAAAGGAAGAGCTATCTATTAGATACAAAATAAGAAATAACATACTAAAAACAAAAATGGTAAGATGAAGGTATAAACTGACAATATTTTTGGAAGTTTGAAAAAAAGGGCAATTAAAAAAAATAGTATATACCAAAGTAGATTTCTTGGGACACTTACAAAATGCTCCAGGGAAAAGATATGTTGTCCCCAAAGTTTTAGAAATGTTTAATATAGTCCTGTCTTGAAGACTTACAATGCACATTAGAATAGTAAAGTCTCTGAGAAGTATTGTGGTAATAAAGTTGCCTTTGTTTTACATAACATTTCCCAAACCTCACCGTGGAACACTTTTCTCACATAACACCTATTAATATATCCCAGAGGGTTTTTCACAAAACACTGGAGTACTGTTTTAGAAGAAAATAAAAATGAAAATCTTAAAAGTTACAGAGATACATGATAAAAAAGAAAAAATCAACTAGAAATAGAAAATAGTTTTAGGCCGAGTTTGGCATTGGTAGCGAATAGTCTGTTGAGGCAGCAGCACTGTTCTGCAGCTAGCGGGGGGCAGAGAGCAACTTGACACCCTTACCTTCTGGCCCTCCATCCAAAGCTGTCTTTTCAGAAAGCTTTCATCTGTGCAGACAGGGCGCTGACAGAGCACAAAGGCTGCTGAGCCAGGGGAGTGGAAACTGATCCTCAGCAGAATTAAATCAGCCATGGGACACTTCCCGAGCAAGTGAAGAGAAGTTTTTTATACTAGTGCGATTTTTCTTTTCTTCAAAAAAATGATCAGTTTTTTCATTGTATAAATAAAATTTTAAGCAAATATTCCCCCCAACACTGTTTTCCTGGTTTTTTTTTCCTTCTAGGCTTTGTCCACATGCACGTGTTTTTGTATAGTTGATAGTGGTTAGTGTTCATACAGTTTTGTATTGTGAGAGCTCTTTTTCTATGACTATGAAAGGAAAAGAATTTTCTAGTGGTAGCTGCCTCTGCCTCTTCTGTTGCTACATTATTCCAAGTACCATTGCTGCCACATTTTGGAAGCCACTTTTCATCCTGCTTCCCTCAAACACACAACGCATTCTTCCCTTTTGCCGTCCATAGAACACCCCCTACCCAAATCTTATTGCTGCCAGAATGCCTCTCTGGAAAATAATAACTCCTTGGCATCATGAGAATAGTGTGGGTTGGGACACTTTTTTTGTAAGCCTGTCATCTGCTGCGCAGGTCATTATAGCAGCAGCTGCTGTGCTAGAGAGAGAGTATAAGGACTTCCATATGAACCATCAAGACCTGTGAACGTCCAGATATTTCCTAATATGATGGTTTGTGCTCTTGCAGAGGAAACAGGGTACAGAAACTGGGTATTGTGGCCCTTCTAAAACTGTTTGTTCAGCCAGACACCTCATGGAGTGAGTTACATGGACTTTATCTTTGGCATTTTGTCTGTTCAAAATTCTGCTGGTTTGATATTCCTAAATTGTAAACACAGTCATGCTCCACATAACAATGTTTTGGTCAGTGACGGACTGCATCTACAATGGTGGACCCATAAGATTAGTACCATGTAGCCTAGGTGTGTAGTAGGCTATACCATGTAGGTTTGTGTAAGTACCCTCTGTGATGTTCACACATTGACTAAATCACCTAAGGACGCGTTTCTCAGAACGTATCCCCGTCATTAAGTGACACATGACTGTATAAACTTCATGCTAGATAATTTCCCTTCTTATTATAGTAGCTTAAAAGTCTTTGTTTTTGGCATAATTTGCTTTGGGATGTGCAACTCCAGTAGTTGATATGAATGAGTTTGGTGAATCCAAAAAACTTAGACTTTTTATTTGTTTTATCAGATAATGTCAGATTACCACTAAAGGAGAAATTGCTACTTAATGTATAATAAAACCCTAGCTCACAGTTGGTGGTGTACCAAGAGTATTAAGGAGAGTAAACTTCAAAATATGAACTCTGCTAAGTGTAAAATGGCTGTTGTTCTGTGCTGGGGCTTGTATTAATAGATACTTGTCCTGTCTCTTAGTGATACTCATTTCTAGCTCTTTGGCCATTTCTTAATAGTAGAATCGTTTTTTCCTTGCTATGTAGTTATGTCCTCAAAATCTTCATTTCAGTGTCTACACTGTGGGTCAGATAGGCTGCTAGTTACTGTGACTGTAAAATTCTGCAACAATGAATGAGATGTGGGTAAGAAGTATTATGCCAGTTGACTCTAAGGGGCCATATGAAGAATATCTTCAAACTAGAAATAATAGATACTGGCAGAAAAATAGTTAAACTGTGTGTGCTAAATGCTTTACGCATATCATTTCATTCAATCTCTATAATCATACATAGGAGCTACCTTTCAGATGAGAAAACTGAGACAGGGTGGTTAATTTGTCCAGGGGTCAGAGTAAAATTTGGGCCCTATTAATTTCTGATAAATTATTGATTAGTTAATATACGTATTACTTTGCTTTTACACAAAATAGCCATAAAAGATGAAGCAGATTATGAAAATAACATTAATGTGCAGTATTTTCCTTTAGTGTGGCCTTGTGTTTTAACAGGTCCTAGAGTCAAGGTCCATTTTAATGTCTGTAAATGGGCTTCTATCAAATGGATTGTTTTATTTGGTATTGCTAACCACTGAAGTTGTAAGGAAAGGGAAATATTTTTATAGTTTCTTCCTCCCACGGGTTATAATTTAGTTGTGGACATCAGGATGTTTTTCTTGGCTTATCTCATTCATGTAGTTTTCCTTGCATATCTGTTACATAAATTACTAAACTATTTCCTTGAAAAGTTGCCAGTTTGTCACACTTAATAGTGATCAAGAATTAAATGAATTAAATGACAGACTTTGAGGGGCAAAATCCAACTACCATCCTGGTTTAAGTATTTTTTTGTTTTGGATCAATTCCTATATTTTTTGAGACATTGAAATAATTATATGTGGTTTCTAGTGTTTCCCAAAGGACTTTATGTTGGGTTATAAATATTTAATAATCCTTGATATAAAATGAGGTATTTTAATCACTGCTTCTATAATAAATTTTTATCTTTTCAATGATCAATTTATGTAGACATTCTAGCCTGGTACAGTTTGCCATTTGAAACTAAATTTGGAATGTTGACTTCTTTAATGATTATTCATTTTATGTAATCTTTCCTGGCCTTGAATTCTACGCCAACCATAAAATAATGATTTTCTGGGGGGAAAAATTCATAAGAATTATTACTTCTGCTATATTTACATTTTAGGACAATTTTGTACTTAAATGACAAATATATCAGTTGTTAGAAATGTCAGAAATTTTAGATGTGAGTCTGGTTAGTTTTGACCCATGCAAACTGATATTAAATCAATACTGGAAATTTTCCTGGAATGTTAGGTAAACTCTTTCATAAGCAAGGGACCAAGTATTTCTTTAATGAACAATTTGAAATTGTGTGGATTTGGAATACTGGTTTTAAGCTTGAAATCTTTAGATAAATATATCATTTGGAATACTGATAATCTGTGATGGGTGTTTTTAGAGATGAGAAGAGAAAGTATGTTATAAATTGGTGAATGTCACTTACTGATAAAAGTTCTTAATTTTTTTTGCTTCACGTTTCCTACTGTGTAACCATTCTCCTTTCTAAAATGCAATAGATTTTTGATAGATTTTTCTGTTCAAAGTTTTGACTTTTTAAAACAGATCTAGGAGATTTGTTATCAGGAAATAATGTATAATTTTGTTATGATCCAAATCTGACTTGCTTGTGTGGAAACAAGTTGTCTAACTAAGCTGGTTACTTGCCTCCTTCTCTCAGCTTTGTTGTGTTCCAGCTCTGGGGCTGTGGTAACAACTTAACTTCTTTGTGAAAAATAACTCAAAGAAAGCCAGCCTCCAATAGTGGTAGTGAGTGAATGTGGCAGAGTGTAAGAAAATGGTGATTCACAGACTGAAAGTAGAAGCTTTACATATATAGAGAGGGGAACACATCAGGTTTGGTGGTACCTTGGGTTGATGACAACAATCAAATCTATATAGAATCAGTAAAAAAAAAATTATGAAAAGTGGTCTGCCATGCAAAAGTTTCTTACCTGAGAAAACTTGGTGAATCTAAATGTTGGTTACCCTGTGTCGAGGAAGTATGTACGCAGGACACTTTAACTCTTGATCGAATCTGGGAGATTGTCAAGAGTCTGTATAAACATTGTCATTTTCATAATTTTGAAGATACACAAAGGTTTTCAGCTAATATTTCAAGAATGTTAGGGGTTTATTCTTTTTTTTTTTTTAGAGGTTTACTATTATTTATTTATTTTTTTGTGAGGAAGATCAGCCCTGAGCTAATCCTCCTCTTTTTGCTGAGGAAGACCAGCTCTGAGCTAACATCTATTGCCAATCCTCCTCCTTTTTTTTCCCCCCAAAGCCCCAGTAGATAGTTGTATGTCACAGTTGCACATCCTTCTAGTTGCTGTATGTGGGACGCGGCCTCAGCATGGCGGAGAAGCAGTGCGTCTGTGTGCACCTAGGATCCGAACCCAGGCCACCAGTAGTGGAGCGCGTGCACTTAACCGCTAAGCCACGGGGCCTGTCCTAGGGGTTTATTCTTATGGTTTTTTCTACCTGCAGAGTAGTGTTCAGTGTTTAATTTGCTCCCCATCCCCCCCAATCAACAACTGAAAAATACTTTCGTAGAAAACAGTTTTTTGGAATTTACCTTTCCACTTTGTCTGTAAGTAGTACAAATGCAGTCTAAAAATTTGAGTTGATTACGAGAATATTGAGCCATGTCAATCAACAATATTCAGTAATAGGAAAACATCGAGTGATTAAAATACTATAGTTCAGTTCTCCACCCCCACAATAATACTGGACTGAACTGTTACCGAAATTGAAGGCCAGCATGGGTCAGAATAGATGAAAGAATTGGGTAGTAGAATTGATGTGAGAATAGCTTTTGGTTTAGAAAAGAGTATACAGTCCTTAATTTTCTTACAACATAAAAACAATTTCAAAAATAGTTACATCAGTTAAGGATACTTTTCTCTTGTCTTACATCATGTGAGGAGGGAACAAGTGAAGTGTTGTTTTTGAACATTAATACATTTTCTGTGATTTTAATGTCACATAGGCAGGCAGCTTGAGTTCAGACTTAGGCAGTTTTTCTGTCTGTACCATGTTTTTAAGATGTTTTAGGTATCCAGTTATAGTATCTAACTTGATCTTTGAGTATCCAGAATTATTCTAAAAAGTAGAAGGTTTAAAAAGAATTATAGTGCTCTCCTCCCTCAATAAAATGTGGCAGTAAACTGCTCTTTAATATTTATTTGGTTTTAATTTTCTTTTGACTGTGATAGCTAAAGGATGAGGTATGATATTTCAGTGCAAATTCTTGATTATTTTTAAAAGCAGAGAGTTTCATGTTTCAGCATTTAGCATTTTAATGTTCCGTCTTGAAAAGTAACGAGGAAAACAGAAGGTGTGTAATCCAGCATAGTCCTCTGTGTAAGTAGGTGAAATCATAAATAATATGCATAAGCATCCCACATACTTATGATATAATTGGATTGAAATAGGGTATATGTTTTTTAAATAATTAGGTTACTCTCTTCTGAAACCTTGTTACTGCAGAAGAATGGATAAGAAGCTCAGATTTTAGATGTTTTCAGTTTAGTTTTTCCCTATTCAAACTGATATTTCTTAACCTTGCTTTTAAGAGTATGTGTATTTCTGTATGATTTCACTGATATGTGGAAGATAAACACATGGATAAGGAGAACAGATTAGTGGTTACCAGAGGGGAAGAAGGTCCGAGGGGAGGCCGAAAGGGATAAAGGGGCACATATGTATGGTGATGGATAAAAACTAGACTATTAGTAGTGACATGGTGTAGTCTATACAGAAACTGAAATATAGTGATGTACACCTGAAATTACACAATGTTATAAGCCAATATGACCTCAATAAAATAATTTTTTTTAAAATGTGTGTTTAAGAGGGAGTACATTGGTTTCCTCCTTTTCAATTGGATGGTTTGTGTTTAATATTTACTAAAACCAGAGAAAATGTAATTTTCATGACTGAGAATATATTTTTTTAAACCTTAATTCAGCATTTAGTTCTTTTAGTAGCGCAATTTGTGATAACAAAGTTTGAAGATCTGTTGCTGTTTACTAGTTGTGTGATCCTGAGTGAGTTTAACTTCTCTACTAAGGAGTTGCTATTAAATATATTTTCCTCTCTCCTCACTCAATTTTTTTTTTTGGTAGGAGAGTGCTGCTGGTGATGACAACACTAGAGAGAAATTGGTCTGCGTTATGGTTGTTATGTTTATTTCTTCCGTACTATCCAATCTTTATTAGTTTTCTTCTTATGGTATGGAGGGAGTACTGTAGTGTATTCCTTGTCCTAGCACTGTAGCTGTTTTATAACTAATATGGAATCAAATATAACATTTGCTTTAGCAACATCAATTCTTCTGTGGAACCACTGCTTCTGTTGAGATAATTTTCAGTGCTTTGTGTTTCATTTTCAGATCAAGAAAATACTTTTTTTTTTTTGATAGGTAGCAAATATCCAGCCAAGTGGACAAATCAGTTTTTCCACCTCCCCACACCATTTCTATACAGCCTCGAATTTCTTCTAACAACGAAAGTTATGCATTTGTTGAATTTAGGAGTACTAGGCTTCTTGGTTGTTGACCATAAATTTGATGTCGTTCACAGGACTGTAATAACATGTAACTTGGTTTTAAAATATTAGTATTGAACCTATAAAATGTTTAGCTTGCCAATAAGGGTGATGTGGTGAAGGCCATCCTGTGATGAAAAATGAGTATCACATGGTCCATTATCAAGCTTTTAGAGCAAGTATTCTGAAAACACTTCCCTAATGTTTTGGCTAAAAACATTAAACAAAAAAGAACAAATTTTCCTGGCGTAAGTGACTTGTTACCTGAGAAAACTTTATTTTTCACTGTTCATTTTATGGATGTTTTATTAATTTAAAAAAGTTAAAAAGATTGATACTTGGTAAGGATCATAATAGTGTTACCTACATCAAAAAAGTATCTTCTGAAATCTTTGCGGCATTGAGATTTAGAGGTGACTTTTAAATATAGGTTTTAATGTCTTCCCTAATACAGTTTTTAAAATCACGTTAATTTCAGTATTAAGTACTTAAATTGTTCCCTGGGGTTTTACATACATAGCACCTGGTATACATATTTTCATGTGTGTACATATATTTTAGTTACTAGTTTGCTACACATATTACCCTGAGAAAACAAGACTTTGGAAGTAGGAATAATACACACGTGGTCTACTGTGATGCTTATTTGCCTATAAATAGTTAAAACGTAGCTAATGATGATATAGTACTTGATTTATATTTTTAATGCATTTAATAGTTTTCTCTTGCTTACAATATAATGTTCATGGGGGAAAATTTGGAAAATACAGGAAAGTATAAAGGAAAAAAACACCACTATTTAAACCCATTTGTTTGTTCATCTGTATCTCTTGCTGCCTCTATCTTTCCTTTTTTCTGATTCTCCATGTCTGTAAGTGTGGATATATGTATGCATGCATATGACAAAACAGAAGTTTAAAGGTCTAAAAGAAAATACTGGTAAATATTTTCCTGATCTCAGAGTGAATGAAGTCTTTTTGATTAGTTTAAAACAAAAAGAAGAAACCATGATAAAAATACAGACCCATTTGACTTTTTTTTTTTGAGAAGTAAAAAAAGGCAAGCTAGGAAAAATACTTACTATATCAGTGTTTCAATTTTCTTATTCCTTTGTTAGCAGTTAGGACTGGATTATACCTATATTTTACCTTTTCTTTAGGTGTATAGTTTTTTTTTTTTTTGTGAGGAGATCAGCCCTGTGCTAACATCCGCCAATCCTCCTCTTTTTTTGCTGAGGAAGACGGCCCTGGGCTAACATCTGTGCCCATCTTCCTCCACTTTATATGGGACGCCGCCACAGCATGGTTTGCCAAGCAGTGCGTCGGTGCGCGCCTGGGATCCGAACCAGCGAACCCCGGGCCGCCACAGCGGAGCGCACGCACTTAACCGCTTGCGCCACCGGGCCGGCCCCTAGGTGTATAGTTTTGTTTTAGCAAAGCATATTTTTGAACGTTTGACAGGAAAAAATACCAATAAAGACTATTCAAATTTTTTCTTGTCAGTCATTTTACTGATTATTCTTAATGCAGATTGGAAGATGCATTGACCGTCTTTAAGTAAAAGCCCCATTTTAGCTTTTACTTACAACCAATTTTGCCTCTAAAACCTGGACCCAAACTGTTATCAAGTAAAGTAACTTGACATTTTATAAGTAGGGAGTGGTGAAATAAGCAGGAAATGGGGAATAAAGAGGAGGGCCAAAATGAACACTAATAATTTACAAATTGAATAATCAACCTTTGACTAATTAAACATTAGCTGTGTTCACACAGCCATAGGACTGTGTGTGCGGAACTTGAGGATGGTAACTTTTAACAGTTGGCGTTAAAGATCCAGTGAGTGAGTGGTGCTGGGTAGTCCCGAGTTAAGTACTCTCACTGGGGACTCTTAGTCCTGTCCTACCTATTACTGGGGTGTTGTGAGGAGCAAATGTGGAAGTATGTAAAAGCACTGTGGAGGCAGTGAACAGTTTTACAAATATAAACAAAATGATTTTAATTGTGGATTTTATCCTTGTAAAAAGCAGTGGTTCGATCTTGCTTTAAGGTAGAATCTTCAGAACACCAGCAGCTTCTTGTATTCTTCACTCTGGTCACTCCCTGGTAATTGCCTATAACTTGGTTTGCAGAACGGATCCTAGACCTTTGTCTGAATTTTGCATGTGTTTTAAAAAACTGATGAGAGAGCCCCCTCCAGTGTCTGAAATATCCATTCTTAAAACATTTGTGTCAAAAATACGAAATTTTAGGAATTAAACTAGCTGTTTTTCCCTTTCACATCTGGACATGATTTTTTTTACTTTTTTCGTGGGGAGGGAAGGGGTTGTTTTCCTTTTTTAAAAAGGTCACGGGAATTATGGGTAGGGCGTGGATTGAGGGCAGTAGAAAACATGGGAAAGGAAGGATCAAAATGCTATTTCTACCTTTTTAGAAATAGTTATTTTTAAATGACCTGGAATAAGGCCAAACTATACAATGTTGTTTTGTTTTATTTTGTTTTAGTTTACATTTGTTTCTGAATTAAGTGCAGCTTAAAAAATACTTTGTTTTGGAATTCTTTATAGCATCAGATCTCATCTTAAGAGAGAGTTCTTTCCAGTTTCTGAAAGCAACAATTTCATTAGAAAAGGGCTTTAAAAAATAGAGCCTGGTTCTCTTCATGGAAGTGTTCTAAACTTTGTTATTTTTTTTATTATTGTTGCCATATCTTTCTGTAGATATACTTTATGACCATATTGTGTGTTCTAATGGCAAGTTGTCATTTTACGTAGTTCCCATTGTTTCTCACCCAAGGAAATGAGGAGATTCTTAAATTATTGGCTCTTTGCCGTCTCTCCCTCTAAACACACCGCACTCAAACACACAGGCCTTCAGCTAAGAATCTTGTGAAGGGTTAGGGAAACAGGACCTTTCTCATTTGACCCATGGGCTTTTGTAGCTTGAACAAGGAAAGTAGTGTTCTGAAAGCTACAGCATTTATGAAGGCTCTAGTAAAAATATTTCATGTATGTGGACTAGAGATTAACTCCTTTCATCTTGTTCTCCAACAAATTAAACAATGCAAACAGGTTTCAAGTGCGTTCTTGGTAATGAAATGCTTGGGTGAAATATAATCCTAATTGCTATTGTTCATTCCCACAGCTGCATTTTGACACTTTTAACTGCCTAAGCCACGCATGCTTCAGCCCCTAGGATAAACAAAACGCATTCTGAAATCCATCATTTTGTGGCATCTTAAATGGCAAATATGTCGTTGGCTGCCTTGATTGTATTTTGGTTCCATTGTTGACAAAATTAGAAAAAAAATGTTGTTATTCCTTTATATTTATACATAAAATTATTGTCAATAGAATCATTAGTGGGTTTTTATGAAAATTCATTCATTAATAATCTTAAATTTTGAAGGAGGCAGTGGAGATTATGGATTTATTTTAGTCTCAGGGAAATAATTTGTATTTATTTTATCAAACCAGTTGATATTTTAAGAGGCAGCTTTTTCAAAGATTAAAAGAAAATAATAGGATTACCCTTTTCTCCCTTAGTAGAACAGTATTCTGAATGTGAATCTAGAAGGCAGATTTATATGCATAATGGTTCCTTTAAAATTTGACCCAAAATCGTTTATTAATCTCTTCCTTAAAGGTAAAGAAATTGAAGTGTTTGCAGTAAGTTTGAAATTTATATTTCTTTATATTTGAGAGATTTGAGTGCCAATTATAACCAAACCTTCCTTATTTAAAAAATGAGACTTTCTGATGACTGAGAAACCATACAGCAAAAGTGGGGTATATATAAGTAATAGTTACTGAATTCTGATTTTTCACTATTTCTGAGACTCAATTTTGAGTGGAAGAGTTGATTTACCGTATTCACAGGCATCTGTTATAATAGTTATTCAATAATCTTTGTAACTTTAGATGTCAAATGAATACTACTATACTCTTTCACATTTTCACAGTATTTCTTTATTCCTCAGAATGTCTTTGAATTCTTAATCTATATAAACATGTGAAATTCTGTTTTAACAACCATTTTGCCATCTCATGTTTTAATTTTAAGATACTCTTTTCAAAGTTAATTCTTTTGTGTGTGTGTGAGGAAGATTAGCCCTGAGCTAACATCGGATGCCAATCCTCCTCTTTTTGCTGAGGAAGATTGCCTCTGGGCTAACATCCATGCCCATCTTCCGCTACTTTATATGGGACACCGCCACAGCATGGCTTGACAAGTGGTGCATCCGTGTGCACCCAGGATCCGAACCTGCGAACCCTGGGCCGCTGCAGCGGAGCATGCCCACTTAACTGCTATGCCACCAGGCTGGCCCCTCAAAGTTAATTCTTATAAAAATATTACTTAATATTTTTAAGTTCTCCTAATAGGTGATTTTTATCTTTAATAATAACAATAGCTAACATTTATTGAGCGCTTTCCTTGTCAGGCACTGCTAATAAGTACCATTTGATATGTTACTCTTTGAGGTGGTATTCTTTCTTAATTCCTATTTTATTTTTGAGGAAACTGAGATTAAGAGAATTAAAATAATTTTGCTGAAGGTCACAAAGTAAATGATTGGAGTCAGATCTTTCTGACTCCTAGAACCCATGTTCTTGACCACTGCTGAAGTCTTAAGTGAAAATTAAATACATTATCATACTGATAGAATATTATAGAGCCATTAAAAGTGAGGGTTACAATGACTATTTAGTGACATGGAAAATGTATATGATATAATAAATGAAAAAAGACTAAAGGATTACAGTTAAATGTTTGTAGTGGTTCTAAACATCTTTAGAGTGTTATCTTTGATTTGTCATTGCTTTTTTATACAATAGAAATAGTGTTCAGCTGTTATATAATTTTGCTGATTAATTTACAGAATTTCTGTAAGCAGGAAACATAAGACTGCATGTAAACCAGGTCTGGTCAGGAAATCGACAACTTAGTTTTATAATAGACTCTAGCATGTTCAATTTCCTTTTTAATTTGACCCAAAGCCATTTTTTACTGGACTTGTGCCAGCTCTAATGTAATCTCTCATCTGTATTCTTGAAGGCTAATGGAATAGTAAAATCTTCTTAAAGATAACTTAAATGTGTTATACAGTGTCCTCAGGGTAGCTTGTGCACAAAAGATGTTTTCTTTCCCACCCTGTAAAGGTATCTCGTTAGGACACCCAGTAGTGTCATTATTAAGTTTTCATGTGTTTCTCAGTTTTGATGCTAATCTTTGTGCATATGTGCGTGCATTTTTTTTCTCTGCAGCACCAATGTGGTTATGAATTATTCAGAGATCGAGTCTAAGGTTCGAGAAGCAACGAATGATGATCCTTGGGGACCTTCTGGGCAACTCATGGGAGAGATTGCCAAGTAAGTGATAATTTGACTCAGCAGTGCAGAAAGAATCTAACTGTCTTTACACAGAAATGTGAAATTTGCTTTCAGTTTTAAACTGTTTAGCTGCCAGATATAAATTTTGCGTAATCATTCAGATATTAATGGAGGAAGTTTTACACAGGATCTATTCCTCTTAAAAATTAGCTCAAAAAAGTAAAACAAAATTTATCTTTTCCATGAAGTTTAGAGACTTACTATGTGAAATTTTGACAGATGCATATAAAATAACTTGAAATAAAGTTATGAAAATATTTTCCTGATAAACATCTGGATCACTATGCCAGTGAATGAAGGGCTTGTAAAATATGATATTAATTAGTAGGGCTTACAAATGTGCTAGATATTATGCAAAATGTAGGAAAAACATTTTTAAGGAAGCATATCATCTAAATTTTTTGAATTAATTCTTTTTGAGCTCTTGGAGAACACAGAATAACTTAGAACAAGCCTGCCATCTACTGTCAAAATTAACATATTGCAAACTCTTGAGGAAATTTTTTTTTTTCAGGGCTACATTTATGTATGAGCAGTTTCCAGAACTTATGAACATGCTTTGGTCACGAATGTTAAAAGACAACAAAAAAAATTGGAGAAGAGTTTATAAGGTATGAGCATTAGTCTGTTTTTATTATTTGACATGTTGAAAACAAATGCTTGAAATTTTAAAGTGCACATACATAAGTGATTATGAAGGACATTAAATCCTGGAACAGAATATTGTCAAACAGGTAAAAGAAATAGATTTGCTGTTTGTGTTCTGTTTTCTAGGACCATAAACAATTATTCTTAATGTAAAATGTTTAAAATTAATACTTCTTCTAAAGGTTGAATATTTTTATTTTATTCGTTATAATTTGTAACTTGTATTTGTGCATATCAAAAGTAATCTATAATAGTATGCATGTTTAGTGTATGAACAATTAAGATGAAAACCACAGTCTAGTATGGTTTGTCATCTCTACATAAAAATTTGCCTAATAGTGATATCACAGTATTCTGTACCAAAGAATATATATTAGTTTAAAATATAATTAGAGATTCTAAAACATACTAAAATTCTAACATTTTAAATTTGCAAATATGTACTCTCTATCAGATTTCTTTCATTTAGTTCTGATCTTGTCATATAATGTAGAATTCTAAAACAAGATACATCATCTGTTCTTCCATCCCCACCGTGTTTTCTTGCTACCTGGAATAAGTTTTTCCATGCTTTCCAAAATGGCATATAATATTCATATCTGGAGCTTTGAAAGCAACATTTCTGGCTTTCAGGATTGAAAATCAATTCTTTATTTAGTTTCATGTTTTTGATGTTGTTTGTTTCTGAAAACTTTCATTGTCATTCCCTCACCTTGTATAATAGTTGTGATGAAATAGTTGAAATTTCTATAAATTCTTTTTTTTTTTTTTGGTGAGGATGATCAGCCCTGAGCTAACATCCATGCCAGTCCTCCTCTTTTTGCTGAGGAAGACTGGCTCTGAGCTAACATCTGTGCCCATCTTCGTATACTTTATGTGGGATGCCACCACAGCATGGCCTGACAAGCAGCGAGTTGGTGTGTGCCCGGGATCCGAACCTGGGCCACCAGCAGCGGAGTGCGAGCACTTAACCGCTACACCATGGGGCTGGCCCCCTATAAATTCTTTTTTTATTCAGAGTTTTTTTAAAAAAATAATTCTTGGGTTAAACTACTTTTTTTTTTTTTCTTGGTGAGTAAGATTGGCCCTGAGCTAACATCCGTTGCCAACCTTCCTCTTTTTGCTGAGGAAGATTAGCCCTGAGCTAACATCTGTGCCCATCTTCCTCCATTTTGCATGTGGGATGCCGCCACAGCATGGCTTGATGAGCGGTGCACAGGTCCATGCCCAGGATTCGAACCTGCAACCCCCAGGCCACTGGAGCAGAGCTCAAGAACTTAACCACTACGCCACCAGGCCAGCCCCTAAACTGCTTTTTTAAAGAATAAATTCCTGGAAGGATGAGATTTTTTTTGCCCCTCAATTTCACCAATTTAACTAGATTTTCATAGATCTAATCATCTTTATGTGAGGTTTGTTCCTGGGAAAGTTAAGTTCAAAATGCATAATTCAGTGCTTTTTAGTGCATTCACCAAGTTGTGCAGCAGTCACCACTATCTGATACCAGAACGTGTTTATCACATCCAAGATAAAACCCATGAACATGGTTTTTTTCTCGTATTTGTTGGCAGCAAGTTTTTGAAACAAAAGCCACATCATTAACCCCCCAAATTAAATTTTATCTGGGGAAAATGCTATGGGATCATATAATTACTGAATAATTGTTCTAACAATTCATAGTTCTGTAATGCCCAGATGAAAAGTAAAAACTGAGCCAGCTTTCTAAAAGCTTAGTGTTACATTTATAGCATACATTCAGATATTTTTTAACATCAGAATTATTTTTTTTCAATCTTTTGACATATGTTATCCAGTGGACAGTTTATAATTATTTGCTATGCTTGATATAAGAGGACCTTCAAATTGATAATATAGGTTTTAGGCTAGGTATTAAAGTCTAACATAAGGTAAAGAAACCCCCCCCACACACACACACACGAAGATTATTTATTTGCTAATGTAGGAATTATTTTTTTTAACTATTGACCAAAGCTCTACCAGAATTTATTTCGATAAGTCATTTGGTGCTTTGTATTTTTACAGTCATTGCTGCTCCTAGCTTACCTCATAAGGAATGGATCAGAGCGTGTTGTTACAAGTGCCAGAGAACACATTTATGATTTGCGATCCCTGGAAAATTACCACTTTGTAGGTGAGCAATAGAAAAACCTTATAAGCAAATTAAAACAGTAGTTAGAGTTGTCAGTCACCTGAACCAGCTTAGAAGCTTCTCCGCTCTAATTAGAATGTGACTGTTGCTAGTTGTGTGACGAGTGCAGCATCCAAGACGTGGGGCCCTAGAGTATTAATTAGTGAAGACAAGAACTTGCAGAAAAGACTGGCTAATAACAACAGAACCAACACAACATGAGTGTTCGGGTTTATATTAAAATATGCACTGGAGACTGGTCCCCTGTGGTGTCCATAAAGGAATAGCTTTAATCATATGGGAAGAAAAGGTTAGAGCTCCAAAACACACACATCTGTTTGAAGCTGGGGTTTTTTTTTCCTCCCACCAAATAATATTTACTGTGCAAAGGCAGCAAGGCCAGAATGTGTTTTGAATGTGAAAGAGGATACAGAATGAACCACATTTCATTTTGTAGTATACCCCAGTTGAAAGCACTTTAAAAATTCAGTTTTTCAGCTACACTAAATCCGGGTAATTAGTGTTTCCGGGTAATATAGTGTTGTATATGGGGAAACCAAGGCATTTGGATGCCTTTAAGTCATTAAAATGTTAAAGTGGGTTTTATTTTGTTTTGTTAAAATACAATAGAAAAAGAAAATAATATTTATGGATATAAGTCCATTTCATATGGTCATTGTTAGTAAGCCTTTTTAGTGGATCTTAGTTGATCTTGCATAGCACCATTATCTGTGGTCCTTTTTAGCTCATCTGTACGTGTTCTTATAAGCCAGAATTGCATCTCAAGACTTAGAATTTGCTAATGAGGAAATGACAAAATTCAATAGCACAATTTGCCTCTTTTTATTAATTTTAAGATATTGAAGTTGGTTTCTTGTGTTGAAATTTTCATGTCTGTTTTTTGTGTTAAAGGGTTTGATACATATTAACTGAATTCTTAAGGTTTTGTTTTTCCTGTACCATCCTCACAGACGAGCATGGCAAGGATCAAGGTATAAATATTCGCCAGAAGGTGAAAGAATTGGTTGAATTTGCCCAGGATGATGACAGGCTTCGTGAAGAGCGAAAGAAAGCAAAGAAGAACAAAGACAAATATGTTGGAGTTTCCTCAGACAGTGTTGGAGGATTCAGATACAGTGAGTATCAAAGACAGACTGGCACCTAAGCATCAGTTTAGCTTCTTGGGTATATTTTAAGAATCGTTGAAATAGGAAAGACCAAAATAGTGTTTTTTTTTCAGAATACATAGAATACTAAAATTTATGAGTATTTATTTTGGCTCCTATTACATGAATCTTGGGAGTCTTCCTGTCTATTTTTTACTTTTGTGGGTTCAAGAGTGTGATTTTAACCATTAATTGTTAATTGACTGAGAACTTTGAGTTGACATACAGAGAATAAAGCAGATGTATATCCTTCCCTCTTGGGCTTACCATTCTAAAAAAGAAAAAAGGATTTCTCTAACTCAGTGTTTAGAGCATAAAAATATGAAGTTTGATCAAGAGATTCATCTTCCTAATTCGAAACCAATTTAGCTCTATTTTTACCCAAAAATAGATAAGCTGTCTATAAGTTAGTCCAGCCTCAGTCTCTTCCCTTAATTAAGCAGTGCATCAATTTGACACAGAAAAAGGTGTCTGACAATACCACCACTTTTTCGTCTAGGCCTATCACTTTATTGTTCCTAACACATTTAAGAGCAACTAGAACATTTCTCTCTCATGTTTGTGTTTAATGTAATAATAATAGCAGTTTCCCTAAAATAGATCATTAAGTGCTTGAAACAGATATAGAAAATAAGAACTCTCTTTCACAGCATGTCCCTTTGGACTTGTTCTGTCTTCTGTGAGCTCTGACAATCACCTGGTCATTTTGTGCATGCACAGGCTGGTGCTGTGTATGCTTAGTAGCTGCTTATTGGGGCTCTCCAGCTCCCTCCGCTCATATCTGAGTTTGTTTATATTTGGATTATGAGATCTCGTAACTCCTTCATTGGAACCATGTAAAAACCTTCTACTTCTTTTCTTGTAATTACCTATAAAAAAAAATCTTCACTCCTTTACACCTCCGCTTTCTTGCCCTCAAAGAAAAAATACTGCATTTAATTAGCTGTTATAGGATGTTTCTAACAGTAGAAAAATTCCCTTCTTTTATGTCTAAGCATCATATAGAAGTCAGTTCTCGAAGTGGGCAAAAATATTTTTCTTAAAGAAAGCATATAAATATGTTTTGAGCTTTTGTTTGTTTAGGAGAGTAAGAAGTTTTGGGATTGTTTGCCCAACTAGTTATATTATTCTTTAGCTTTTTCAAAATAGCCATGGCAATTTAATGTGTTTTTGAGTAGAAATTGCTATTTGCAACTCATTTCCTCTTTCTACTTGCTTGTAAGTCTTTTTTTACCAGCACAATATGTAATTATATCAGATAAATTTAGAAAATTGAATAAGTTTTCAGACTCAATCATAGTAAACTAATCACAGCATCTGCATTAGAGTTCGAGTTGAACGTTCTGTGTATTTGCATCACATTCTTTTATAAATTATTTTAATGCTATATATATATTATCCAGAGACTTAACTAATCAACTTTTAACTATTTTATATGTTTTTCGGTTTGACGTTAGATAATGTCTTACCAATATCCAGTGTCTTTGGTACTCATTTAGTATGATGTCCACTACGCTAATCTGTTTAGTTTTCGTCTACTGTCATTTTTCCTGTAAATTTGTTTCTTTTCTAAGTCTAGTTCATCTAGTTGTCATTGAAATGTACATAGACAATTGGAAAACCACTCATTTTTATAAAACCATCCTGGTTTAAATTTTGTCTAGAAAACTTCATTTGTCATGTTTTCTTTAAGTTGGTGGTCACTTTCAGATTTAGTAGGCATATTTTAAAATCTTTAAACTCTTATAGAAAGTTTTAGCTTTGCAGTTTTAGCAGGCAATTCAGCAAAATGGTTTTGTTCAGTCTCCAAAAGGCATGTATGCCATTAAAACGTAACCAAATTCAAAACAAAAGCTTGTTTAGCCATCTTGTGATTATTTTGTTCTCATTGCCCTTCCTTTTCTCTCTAACGTGCCTTAATTGTCAGTGTTTTCTTCTTTTTAACCTCATGTAATTTCTCTGTACCTTCTACTCTTGCCTCCTAAGTTGAGTTTGGACATGGAACTAGAAACGGAAAGCTTCCATTTAGTGCCTATAATTCGTATCTCTCCTTTAGTCCCCCAAAGTCAAGGACTAAAACAAATCTTGACATTTTGGGGTTTTTGTTCACTGCCATGATCTATTCTCTTCATTCTCAAATTCACACAGAGGATCCCTAGGTTTTCCAGTCTTACCATATGTTTGGACTTGGTGTTTGAATAGATCATCAGTATTCTGAACTGCTTGAGCATATTTCATGATTCTAGTCTGTGTAGTTTTTGGTAGTTAGAATATTCTTTTCTTTTTACAGTAATTAAAAGATGCTTCTTGTGCCGTGAAATCCACTGAGTTATTTAGTTTGGTACTAAAGAATGATAGTTATGAGTGATTATAGCATATTGGGACATGTAGCATTCCAAGTGGTGTTTCCTATAGTTTGTGTTTTTTAAGAGACTGTTACTGTCTAATACTTTATTCTAATAGTTGAAAACCATTAAGAGACAAGAATGAAATATAATGTATTAAGTGATTTTTGTAAAAACAGAAAGATTTCCATTTCTCTTTTGCTTATATAGCCTTTGTTGGTTTTTGTGTTTTCCTCTTCTCCTTTCAACAGCCTTTAAGAACTTCCTGATATGCTGTGCTGTGCATTAAGGTTGTGTAAGTTTTCATAAACAAAAGCTTTTGAATCTGCATTCCTGCCACTTAATGACTGGCACTACATGCTGTGCCTTGCTGTAATTGTGTTGATTCAGCACTGTGGGAGCTTTCTGTTTTCCTTTGAAAACTATTTTATTATGAGGAAAAGCTTCAGAAATAAGGACTGTTAGATACCTTTTGCATTTAATGTCCTTAGAGTTGCTTCTCTTTTTAATGCTTTATATAGGTGAAAGATATGATCCTGAGCCCAAATCAAAATGGGATGAGGAGTGGGATAAAAACAAGAGTGCTTTTCCATTCAGTGATAAATTAGGTGAACTGAGTGATAAAATTGGAAGCACAATTGATGACACCATCAGCAAGTTCCGGAGGAAAGATAGAGAAGACTCGCCAGAAAGATGCAGGTATTAATACTTTGTCTCCTCTGTCTTTTGGAAAGGGTGCTAAATTTATACAGCTGGGTTTTTGTTTTGGGTATCAGCATTGTCTGAAGTTCGGCTTTTTTTTTTTTTTTTTAATAATAGATTTTATTTTTTTAGAACAGATTTAGGTTCACTGAAAAATTGTGCTTCAAGTACAAAGAGTTGCCATATCCCCCTGTGCGTGCATACACACACACACACGCACACACACAATTTCTCCTGTTATTACCATCTTGCATTAGTATGGTATATTTATTAACAGTTGATAACCAATTAATTAAAGTCTATTGTTTGCGTTGGGGTTCACGGTATTATACAGTTGACAAATGAATAATATCCACCATTGCATAACCATACAGAATAGTTTCACTGCCCTAAAAATGCCCTGTGCAAAAACATGTGGAATAATTCGTGAGTTTGCATGTCATCCTCGCGCAAGGGCCATGCTAATTTTCTCTGTATTGTTCCAGTTTTTAAGATACAGTCATGTGTCGCTTAACAACAGGGGTTAGTTCTGAGAAATGTGTCGTTAGGCGATTTCATCATTGTGCGAACAATGTAGAGTGTACTTACACATACCTACATAGTATAGCCTACTACACACCTAGACTATATGGTACTGATCTTATGGGACCACCGTCATGTGTGCTGCCCGTTGTTGACCAAAACATCAGTATGTGGCACATGACTGTATTTGCTGCCCATGCGAGCACTATACAGCTGTTTTTAAAATGCTAGCTCAAACATTGTGTCAATACTAATTGCAAATACTTTCCATGTTGTCTATGTTCATTTATTTCTAAAGTTGATCACATTTCCTGTGTCTTTTTATTTAGACTATTTATTGGAATGTTTTTTCCCAGTAAGAACTTTCACAGCTTATTTTGCGTTTGGGCATTAGAGGATCCAGGGATCTAAGGTATTGCTGAGGGATTTGTTGTTGTTAGTGCCATTGAGCTGATTCCAACTCCTAGCGACCCCTGTGTACAGCAGAGCAGAACCCTGCTGGTCTTTTTACGATATTCTCTTACCTTCCCATGCCCTATGAGACAATGTTCCACTACTATTCGTAGGGTTTTCATGGCCAATTTTTTTGAAAGTGGGTGGCCAGGTTCTACTTCCTAGTCTGTCTTAGTCTGGAAGCTCCCCCAAAACCTGTCCACCATGGGTGACCCTGCTGGTATTTGAAATACTGGTGGCGTAGCTCTCAGCATCACAGCAACGTGCAGTTGCCCCAGTATGACGACAAACAGATGGGTGGTATGGTTCCCTGACTGGAAACAAACCAGGGCCATGACAATGAGAGCGCCAAACCTTAACTGCTAGACCACCATTTGCTGAAGGATAATGAAGTTTATTATATTAAGTTTAAACACAAGTTAAAAGATTTGAAATTTAACTCTTACTGTGACATTTCATAATGGTCCTGTGCCACTGTATAGCAGAAAAAAATCCAAATGGATTTTTGGACTAAAATGTTTTTGAGTATACCTATATTTTCATAAACTACATTTTATGATGGTAGGACTTTGTATTTAGTTTTACATACTTGGAACTTTTCAGCATTCACTTTTTGTTCTTACCTACCAATATAGCTATAAACTAGTTTTTCTGCCAGTTAAAAGGGCAATCAATGTACATAGCACTTAATTTGCAAAGCGAGTCTTACAAGGTCTTTGTCATTTGTGCCTCACGGTATCTCTCTTAGATAGGCTAGAGCAAGGATTTTACTCTTATTTTTTAGATGTAAAACCTGAGGCCCAATCGGGCTGCGTGGAACTTGCCTAAAGCAACATAATTAGTGATGGAACCAAACCTTTAAGTGAGTTCTTATAACTAAGTACCATCTCTTTTTTTCCTAAAAAAATCATAATAATTCAAATTTAAGGGTCATTAAAAAGAAAGAGATACAATTTTCAAACTTTTCAGGTTCCAAAATATTTGTTAGTATCTTTTAGTATGTTTCCATATTTATTAAATCGTTGGAACTCCTGTCATTTTCAAGACCATTTCTGGAATGTGATCTTTGAAGAGCCAGAATTTATTTTTAGTACTTTGAATATATCTGTTTTACAACTACATTTCTAGCACTTTTATACTGAAAGAGTATGTGTATGGTAATAATAAATACAAAACTTTGGGAAATGACGCCTACTTCAAATATTCTGTGCTGCTTTTCCCTTCTTAATGTTATTAGGACCTGTGTGTTTATGTTTTTGGTTTGGTTTAGAAGACATAGTGGCTATATATTCTGTTGCTATTTCCTGAAGAAGTGTAGAAATCAGGTAGGTAGGCTGATTAGAAGATCTAACTATGTACATTCTTATGTTGTTACTTCCTCTCCTGTGCCCTTCCACCCCCAGTTTTTCTTTCCTTGCTTTGTCTTCCTGTTCTTTTTTTTTTTCTTTTCTGTTTCTCCTTTGGTTTTTTTTCTGTGTTGCCTCTAAGGATCTGCTTGAGTTACTAAATCTTTTACGTAGAGTATTTAGGTTTAAAAGAGTGAAAATATAGTGTGTCTTATTTATTATAGTAACTAAAGGGCACACCAGGGACTTTATATCTTGGAGTATTTGTGAGGGAAGAGTAGATTTTTAGACCAGGTTGCACGTCACCTCTCTGGCATGTTACCAGAATTTCAGACTTATTCATTATTAGATTCGGGAATTCTTGAGCACTGATAGATATGAAGCTTCCATTTCTTTGTGTGCTAGTCAGTTTTATAGTCTCAACTTGTAAAAAAAAATTGCCTTGAACTGAAATGAAATTAGATATCAGAAATGTAAGAAATTTCAGTTTTATTTATAGGACTGATGGTGGGAATCTTTAGGTCAGTTGTGGCTGAGAAATTAGTGAGTGATAAGGGCTTTTGAACACTTAATCAGAACTTGTAGATTTCCTAACATGCTTATAGATAAAAATGCATTTAACTCCTTTGCTCTGTGTGGGAAGCCATTCTTCCTGATCCTTGAATTTTATAGGTTCCAAATTGGTTTATATTTAAGTAGAAATTGCTTTAGATTAGTCTGAGTTAAATTGTATCAGTAATAATAGTCATAGTTTTAAGAAGAATGTTAAGTATCTTATTTTCAGAATATTTATAAATTAAACCACCTACTCTAAAATTAAGTAATATAGGTAATGGAACGTATTTCGGGTAATTTTTCTCTCTTGTCCTACTTGCACCAGAAAAAAACCAAATGCTGACTGTGTTCACATTTTTAATTTGTGGCATATAAAAAACCCAGTTTTTTACTCATTAACATATTTTTTCTTTTGCACTATTAAAAAAAGAAAAAAAATTTTTTTGAATGTGTCTGAAAAGGAATTATTTCAAAACATTTAAATATATTTAAGTTTTCTGTAAAGCAATTTTCAGAGTTATGTAAAAGTTTGATCTCCTGCTACTATAGTAAAATAGAGCACAGTTGTAAAGTGTATTACCGCATACTTTTTTGCATTTACAGATGAGAGTTTAACCGTTTGAATTCAGATAGGATAATATTTAAAAGGTATTCACTGAAATTATAATATTTTTTATTATGTATTTGCATTAGTGTATGAGAGCTGATGACAGAATTATGTTATATAAATGGAACTGTAGTCGTTTGCTCACAATCCATTTCAAGAAAGATGTTTGAGTTTCCAGGGTCTCATCAGTTGATTCTGATGTGATAATAATCCTGCTATTTTATTTTTTAATTAAGCTTTAAATCTATAATAAATAAGCATTTGAATTATTTCAGACATTTTTTATTTGTACACATTTATGTAAATACTTTTTTGTAGCAGTGTTTTAGACTTACCTAGGGAATTTGGCAAGTTCCCACTTCCCTTCCCCAACACATACATATTATTCAGATAGCTTAAATAACATTCTGTTGATCCCTGTCAGATAGTCAAAGTGTGGAATTTTGGAGTTACTGCATTTGAAATTCTTGAGTTCAAATCACTGAGGCTCTATTTTAAAATAATCCCTAGTCTTATTATTTTGCTTCGTTTTTAATATCTTTTAGCGACAGTGATGAAGAAAAGAAAGTGAGAAGAGGCAGATCTCCCAAAGGTGAATTCAAAGATGAAGAGGAAACTGTGACGACAAAGCATATTCATATCACACAGGCCACAGAGACCACCACAACCAGACACAAACGCACAGCAAATCCTTCCAAAACCATTGATCTTGGAGCAGCAGCACATTACACAGGGGACAAAGCAAGTCCAGATCAGAATGCTTCAACTCATACACCTCAGTCTTCAGTTAAGGTGGGAATGCATAAGTTTACACATTATACACAGCTTTACTCTTATAAATTACTTTAGAATTATTGCGTTAGTAGGCTTGAGTGTGTCTAGGCAATCATATTAATTATTGATCATCTGGTGTATTACTCAGAGTCATTAATAATAAGAAATCTCTTTGGGGGAAGAAACCTGTCCAATTGCTGAATGATTGTCTATGTACTTTCTATGAAAGTAGAAATGACACTCTTGGTTCATTTGGGAAAGGTGGTGAATCAGAATGTAGTGCATCTGTGTCCTTCTAGACACCACTGCTGGTTACCAAGCACAACAAGATTCAGTAAGGAATACATGGGAGTATTTGGAAGTTGTAAGAAATGACAAAGGACGACCAAGTAGACATATAGGGGAAATGGTCTCCTTTAATATAGAGAGAGTACCTATAAAGGGAGGCTTAGTTGGTCACTACTGATCAGTAGCAGCACTGCCTCTTATAACTTCTTCATTTGTTTTTTATTCACCACAGAAATGAAATCCACCTGCTAGATATCTGGCCTCAAGCTAGTCTTTTGGACAGAAATTGGCCAAAGAGGGAGATTTGCCTCAAAAGGCTAAATTGTTTTTGTCACTCTCTTCCTCACTAGTGTTTAACCGACTTGTATCTTTGCATCAGAAGTAGCTAAAAGCTAGGGAAAATATTTTTCTGTTGTATCCTGCAAATTGTAGGTGACTCTGAAAATAAAGCTAGTCCTGCTAAGTGACAAGAACAAGTACTGTGTCAACTTTTGCCAAATATTTCTGAACTGGTGTATAATTTCGCCCATATTGTGCTCTTTTTAGTTTTGATGAAAACCTCAAAATTATAACTTAACTTTAGTTGTAGTTAAAGAGGAGAAATGCCTCTATTATTTCCCTTTGTGGTCTGAGTTTTCCCCTGCTGTGGATACAGTTAGCTTACTGATGGCTGTACAGGATCTGGTCATAATTATAAAACCCAAATACATGATGGCTCTTATATGGAGAACTCATTTAAGATTGCATGAGGAAAATCATCCAAACTGTATAATTTTTTTAACAATAAACTGAGACTTTTGTATCTTAAAGGATTTTAAATATCAGTTTATAGTACAGCCTGAATATATGTTACTATTCCATAAATATTTTATATTTGTAGTGTAAGCTTTTTGATTTTGTTTTTTACTACAAAAAAGTGTAGACAGCCAAAGTTCTTGAAAAATTATTCAGTTGCTTTGGATCTCTTTCAGTCTCAAGACCTTTTGAACCACGATCCAGTATTTTAACCTTCAAGGTTGAAATTAACATGCCTAGGAACTTACAGTGTTTCCCTATTGCCTAGCAATTCTGTTCTAATTTAGAATGTCTGTATTGAACATACAGGACATATGCATCAGGGTGCTTAGGACTCTGGAGAAGAGAAAAATCATATTACAACTCGAGCTTCACAATTTAGTTTGGGAACTAAATATGAAACAATTAGGGGGCTGGCCCGGTGGCACAAGCAGTTAAGTGGCATGGTCCGCTGCGGCGGCCTGGGATTTGCCGGTTCGGATCCCGGGCGCGCACTGACGCACTGCTTGGCAAGCCATGCTGTGGCGGCGTCCCATATAAAGTGGAGGAAGATGGGCATGGATGTTAGCCCACGGCTGGTTTTCCTCGGCAAAAAGAGGAGGATTGGCAGATGTTAGCTCAGGGCCGATCTTCCTCACAAAAAGGAATAAATAAATATGAAACAATTAGATGTCAAGGTATATCAAATAATATAGAATTATATTGATTTGTGTGGTATACAAACAGTAAGTGTTGCTAAAGTTCACAGAATCATAGAACTTTAGAGCTGGATAGGATCTTGGCTTCTAATCTGGTGGTTCTCAGGCTTTATCATGGATTGGAGTTATTGAGGGAACTTTGTAAGACTTTACAGGCCAAGATCCCACTCTGGGCAATTAAGGCTCAATATGTTGTGATGAGGCTGGGGCATATGTATTTTTTAATGCTTCTCAAATGATTCTGATACATAGTATTAAGATTTGAGTGGGATGTGAAAGGTATGTTTTCCAGAGTGAAATGCAGTAAGAAAAGAAATTAGGGAAAAGAAGAGTATGGATGTTTAGGGACTTTTACAGCGCCGGGGATAGAATTACTTAAAAAAACTTTATTACCTCTCCATAAGGATTCAATCAAGGTCACTTCTCTTTTTTCGGAAGATGATATCTACCCTTACTTATTAAGATAATTATAGGTATTTGTGCCTAAGTTGGTAATTAGAGATGAGTAGAGCAGATTTAGAAAAAATAGTGGAAATTTGTTTTCTAAGCTTATTAGTTCTGTGTGTTTTCAGACTTCAGTGCCTAGCAGCAAGTCATCTGGTGACCTTGTTGATCTGTTTGATGGTACCAGCCAGTCAACAGGTAAGCTTCCACACAGACTTTTTCTTTTTAGTAACCTTCATTTCAGAGTAATTTTTTTTAATGCCAAATAAAAGATGGAATGAAAAATGATTTTTTTTTCATTAGATTTATTTTTAGTATGAAATTAGTGAGCCTTGAGCATTATTTGGGGGGAATTGTTTAATTGCCTAAAATAAGGAAGAAGAGTGCTTAAATATTTGACCGATAATTCAGTAACCTCTCCTTAATTTCTTTAGCACTAAGTGTTTGGGGTCCTTTGCTTTCTTTATAAGCAAAATGTACTGCTCTGCCCATTTTACTTTCCTTCCCTAAATTTTAATTCTGGCTCTCAACATCAGCCGTGCCTAGAGTTCCTTTAACCTTTTTATTAATTTATTCAACAGATATTTGTTGAACCAGATACTAGTCTGGTTGCTTGAAGTATAATGCTTAATAAAACAGAGTTCTTGCCCTCATGGGAAGGAAGGTCAAGTGGAGGAAGTAATCGTTAATCAGTCATGAATGGTTACCTCGTTACAAACATGCAGAGTGCTTTGGAGGAAAGAGGAATTCTGTGAAAGTGTATAACTACCCACCTGACTTATTTTAAAAGGGCTGTGGCATAAGAATAGTCCATTTATCAAGACTTTCTCATAGATATGATTAATGATTCTTTCAGTTTGATTTCCAGTATTTGCTAGATTTTTAGTAATTCCCTATAAATTGTTTTCAAGAAAATTGATGCTTTAGGTTGCATTTGATGATAATAGAGTTTTAATAAACTCCTGTGCTACAAGTCAAAACAGCTTAAGAAATACAACTTCTGTTTAAAGATGATCTTTCCCAACCTGTTTAAAGTTCATTTCACATTAATGTAGATGGCAAGATTGGCATATAATGTGCAAAATAAATCTGTTGTTCCTAGTGTTTTCAAAACTAAATTGTTTTAAAATTTACATTAGCGTTTAAGTGGAAGTCTATGATGAAAATTACTTTTCACTGATGGTTTAGTACATGTAATTAATATAGTCTCCTGTTATTTTCTCCTCCTTGCCTTCTCGCATAGAATTCTTGAACTGGGAGTGAACGTCATAGGGCATCTAGTTCAACCTACTTTCTGAGATTCAATTCACTTTCCCTTTTTTCTCTAACTATAACTTTTCCTAAAATTATTCTTTAAACTTTATTGAAGTGTCCTGCCCAAGGTTACAAACAACTACGTTAGTTGTTTAACAATTTATGTGCTGTCTTTTTATATGTTTAAGATTTTAACTGTGGTATTAACTGGTAGTTAGCATGTAGTCATATAATACAGACATAGTGTCACAGAATATCAACTATTTTGGACTTCCTGGCATGAAATGTTAAAAAGTGCCTTCATGCATCTGTGGAAAGTTTTAATGGAGCAATCAGAGAAGGATTAACTAAGAAGGTCAGATGAGTGGATGTAACTTTTTTTCTTGGTGATATCAAGATTGGTTTGAACAGAGAGAATTATTAAATACCAACATGCTTCCTTTGCTTGGCAAGAAACCTTTGAGTGGTTTTTCTTCTCCAGTGCAAACAGTAGATTGATTAATTAAAGAGAAGTAGCAATTAATATTAATACAGTAATTGAGACAAAGTCTGAATGAAATCTAAAAGGTTTCTTGCCTTAAAGTTTATTTTATATTAATATTCTCTAAAAAACAACTGAATGTGGATTGACATCAGTTATCTTTTCAAGTTACCTCCCATTTGAAACAGTATGTTTAAACGGTTTGTGCATACTCCCCTCCAATCAGTATATAAATTTAATTGCCCCAAAAATCTATTTAAATATTTTAGTAATATATTTTAAATTGAATTCAGCAGTGGAAAAAAAATTGGATATTAAATCTTCAGCATCTACACATGAGAAAGTCTAAGAATCTACCATGTTAGTATTGCTATTTGGTATGCCATTTGGGTGTCGTTTACCAGATGTGCCTATATTTATAATAGTACCAGTAATTTTATAGTGCAAGTGATATGGGCATGAACTATAAACCTAAGCAGATACAGCATCTGTACCACTCACCAGATAAATATCTCCTCTGAGAAAATGCTCAGATTTTCTTTTTTGTATGTGTTATTACATCCTTCTTGTTAGCATCTTCAAAAGCATCTTCAAGTCATTGTAGAGTATCTGCCAAGTTTACAAATACACATGTGAAACCCATTCAAGATTTACTTGAGACTATCGTGATAAATGTCCCACTATGGTGATGTTCTTTTAAAATCTGTACTCGAGTGGTAGCTTTTGCATATAGTACATTTCTAAGTAAACGTTTTTTAAAATGAATAATAAAATGTTTAGAAAATAAGCCAATTAGAAATAGAATGCAAAAAACCATTCCATTTTATTTTTTAGTATATCTTACCTCTATAAAAGTCCATGTTGTCTCCTTTGTCCCTTTGTAATTAAGGAATTTAGATCTCTATTAACATACTGTTACCTAAGTTATTTTTCTAGTACAATAAATGAGGTTGAAGAGAAAAATACACCATAGTCAGTACAAGTAGAAAGATGTTACGTGATTTGCAATATGGTTTGAATTCTTTTTCTAAGTTAAAAAAAATTTAACAGATTAAGGTATATCAAATCCAAAATTTTCGTTACATTTACATTTGAACCTGTTGCCTCACACCCAGTAATCACCAAAGTTGGTTGAGGATATTAACATGAATATGAACCCACCTTTTTACATCCTCAACACGCCAACTTATGTATTAGAATTTCCGTGGAAGTTGTCTCTAGTTTAAGCCAAGTTTCCAAAAAATAAAATTTTTTAACATATTCTCCTTTTCACTAATTAAAAGTAATGCATGCTCATTTTAGAAATTTGATGGGAACCAAGTGTTTCACTGTAACTTAGATGCATAAAGTTAATTATTAATTATTTTGGTGAATACTCCTTTTTAAAATACATTTTCTGTATACTCAATCAATATATTTATTTAAGCATTTATTATGTAGCAGATCTTTTTCAGGCTTCCAGATAAGGATTTTTTTTTTTTTTGTAAACTGCTTTTCACCCAAGATTTCATGACCATTTCCTTATAATAGTTGGTATTCTTTTACGGCCCTTTTAATTATAATCTTAACATTTTATGGATATACTATAATTTATTTATCCAATCAGACTGTTATTTTTTTGGACATTAAGTTTTGTGAGTTTTTTTCCAAATTTTTTTTTTAATTATAAACCATGAATAGCATCTTTCAAAATCTTCCACTTTGGTTAAGGAGAAAATAATATTTCATTTTATTTTGCATTTGTTTGATAACTGAATTTGTATACTTCCCACGTTTTTATAAGCCAGTTGTAACTTGTCTATTCCTGTCCTTTGTCCGTTTTTTTAATTGGGGGAGTTCATCCTTATTGATTTTTTTAAACATATATATTAATTTTTGTCATATATTTACAATTTTTTTGCATTTTATCATTTCTTTTAATTTTTTATGTATTAGAATTCTTAATGCAGAAGTTTGTTTCTTTGAAATCTAGATTAAATTCTTTGTTGAAGAAAATTTCCATTTGTAGTTTAAGCACTGTCAAGTTTAGCTATATTTTCCTGTTCACAGTATTGCTTTGGAAAATACATGTTCCCAGCTGGTGATTGTAAATAACCTTCTTGCTGCCCTGAAAAGGCAGATGGAAATGGTTCATTTATAATGACAGCTCTCATTGGGAATCTTGAAGGATAACTCTTGTGAAATTTAGCAGTCTTCCACATGCAGCAATTTTGGGTAGAGTTTTATTTAAATTTCCTTAGATAGACGTTAACTGGGAAAATGTGTAAAAAATTTCTGTTGAATTTAAGACATTATAGATATGGATCGTTCCTCCTAGAAGAGAGAAACTTTTCCTAAATGGAATAAAGAGATTTTTAATTTTTGAGATAGTTTTTAAAGTTGAAGATCACATTGTGTAAAACACAAATAGAAGCATAGTCTGTGGCACTTCGAAAGATTAGAGAAAAGTTAAATCATTTTCAAGGAAAGGTGGCTTGTATTTGTAAAATACCTATGTGTGTGTTTCCATTCTTTACTCCCAGTGTTCTTCAATTAGTCATGTTGAAATCAAACTCCCTGTAGCATGGATAGAGAGGAATAATATTTGCTATAGATAAATTATGAACATAATATAATTTCACTGTAGGTGTTAGAAGGTAGAACAGTAGAATAACCAAAGTAGGTAATTACCTGAAATATTAAATTCAAGATACGACAAAAATAAAATATCTTCCCAGATTGAAGTTGTGATCTACAGTGTTTGGTGCTTTTATCTGTAACATGAATTTTCTTTGTAGCCAAGGCTGGATAAGATTTGAAAATCTCTAACTTGTTTGACATAATAAATTACATATTGATGTTTATTCACTGCTTGGATAAAGCAAATTAAAATAATCCCCAATTTTCAAATCCGTTAATGTTATAGTAAATGATTAACTATCATTCTGTTACCTAACAGTATACTTTGATCTATATTTTGAACATGAACGTTACAGAAGACAAACTTATGAATATTAAGCAGCAAATGTTTGCAACATTCATTTCTCTGCTGGTTTTTATTAAGATATGTACTTGTTTATATAGTTTAAAAATATAGCTCATTGATCTTTTGTGCCCCTCGTCACATTTTATCATGATGTGTGTACCTTTAAAGAAGAGAAAAACAAATCTCTGTAATATTATCCTTTGGATAAAGCAAAAGTAGACATATGAGCTGTAGCGTGGGTAAGAGTGGACAACCTTGGCCTTGGTGGGAGTTAATGGTGAGGGAGGGTATATGTGAATATGTACATCTGTAATGAGGTGAAGGAATGAGGAATTAGTTGTGCCTTCTGATAGTTGACTACAATAAATGTGCATTAAAAAGACATAGCACGTACACATGTATCAGAAACTGATTTCTGCCTTTTATTACTGCTGGCCATTTATTAAGAATGGGAGATGGTTCTAGTTTAATTAACCCAGTTGAGTGTAGCAGATGGGGCAGAATGTCTTGCAGCGATAAGACAATTCAGAAATGGCACCAGATGTTGTAAGCTGTCCCTGGTGGTGTTTGAGTGCAGCCCAGATGTTCCAGTCCCACCTGGCTAGTTTCTAAGCACTGCAGGCTAAGCAGCTGTGATGTAACCTATGTAATGTTCACATAATACTAAAAGCACCATAATTGAACTGCTGCTGTAAACTTCTAAGGTAGTGACTCTTAAGATGTGAAATCTTTAAGGACAAACAAAAATAAGGACAGCGATTTCAAGTTTTAGATCTTTTGGCTATTGTGATTTCATTGATAACTGAATTGGAGAGAAATGGAGTATTAAAATTTAATATCATGTTATTGTTCAAATTGTAGATAAAAGTAGTATTCTTACCCATATAGTGTTTACAAATGAAAATTGGTATGAAAATGTGTTGTTATGGACACAGAGATTGATTTGCAGTTTTATGATTTGGATCCTCACCCCCTTTGAAAGCACTAGTCTAGAAACAGCAAAAAGCTATTATTTTTTCATGTATTAAAAATGCAGGTATTTGCTTGTTCATGGAGTAAACAATAGGAAAAAATCCATCAAAATCATTGCATTCATTTTTCTTCCTCTAGCTATTAAAACTGATTTTATGCAAATCAACTTTGTTCTTTTCCCTAACTTTTTATTTTAAAAAATTTCAAACCTACAGAAAATTTGCCACATTTTCTTTATTTCTCTCTCTAGTTCTTTTTTGTTGTTGTTTGTTTATTGTGTACCATTTGAGAGAAAATTGCAATCATGACATTTTGCCCATAAAGTACTTCAGCATGTGTCTCCTTACAACAAGGTCATCTCTCGTTTACAACAATAAAGATTATCATACTTGGGAAATGTAATGTGAAAACAGTATTATTGTCTAAAATATAGACAATATTCAAATTTCCAAATTTGAATGTGTCTCAATTATGTATGTCATTTCAGGATAGCACTTTTTAAAAAATCCAGAGCCCAATCAAGCATCACGCATTTCATTTACTTGTGGTGTTTCTTTAGGCTCCTTTAATCTACAGCAGTCCCAGTCTTTTGTCTTTTATGATGTTGACATTTTCTGAAGAGTCTTGAGAGTTGTTTTGCAGAACATCTCGCAATTTGTATTTGTCTGATTCATTCCTCATGATTAGATTCTGGTTAAATATTTTTGGAAGGAATTTCTACATGGGTGATGATCTCCTTTTCACTCTCTTACATTAGAAGGCCCATGAATATTATTTTGTCCAATTATTAGTGGCATTAAGTTTGATCATTTGATTAAGGTGGTATCCATCCAATTTTGCCATTGTAAAAGTAGTTTCATCCCCTTGTATTTAATAAGTCATCCGTGGGGTGATGTTTTGAGATTATGTGAATATCTTATTCCCCAGCAACATTTTACCCAGGTTTTAGCATCCATTGAAGATTCTTATAAAGAGCATACTTGGCTGGATAAACTGCATGCCCATGTATGTTTGTGAAATGCATGTGAGGGATAACTTTAACAACGGTTGTAGTGTCAGTTAGCTTACTTACTAGATGTAGAACTGAGGAATGTAAGATAAGAGAGCCTGTGGTAGCTTAAGGGGAACATGGTGACGTGAAAACCTTGATCAACAAACTAGCTTTTATGATGGGTTTGGAGCCACTATTATTGGGGTTAAGTGTGGTGCTAAAATGGCTTCCAGAAATTGCTATCAATTGTTCTTTGGTTCTGACAGTTTAACTTTTTCCTTGTACTTAATTTCTAGGAGGATCAGCTGATTTATTTGGAGGATTTGCTGACTTTGGTTCAGCTGCTGCATCAGGCAATTTCCCTTCCCAAGGTATGATACAGTTTGATTGGCCAGAAATCTAGGGGCAGTGAAAAGGTTATCAAAACAAACAACTCCCTCCCTCCCCAAATTGGCTTATTTTTGGCGTTTTTCTCCTTATAGTATTTATAATTCCTAAAGAATTTATTCACAAAGGGATTTTACTGAGCCAGTGTCTTAAATGTGCCAAATGAATTAATGTGGTTGCAGACTACTGAGGTATACCTAAATAAAATTGCCCTTATTCCTAACTCTTATTTAGCTTTTTTGGGGGGGGCAGGGGGCAGAGTATGAATAAGTATAAATAATCTTATTTTAGCAGCAAGATTATTATGTTTAGCTTATATGATTTTCATAAATGAAATTCAAGAACGTTCAGATTGGGCAGACTATCTTACTAAAATTTATTTCTTTGTAATTCAGATATCTTAAGAGCATTTCTGTGAAAAACAACCGAACTTCATTTTGACACATCCTTAAACAGTGAGCCGTTGAACCTCAGGCAAAACTTCCTCACTCCCTGTTAGGCTAGAAATTTTAAAATGCTGTAGACTTATTGTAGTGATCATTTTGCAATATATACAAATATAAAATTGTTACATTGTACACCTGAAACTAATATAATATGTCAATTATACCTCAATTTTAAAAAAGGGCAAAAAAAAAAAAAATGACAACATCCAAGCAGAATATAGGCTTAAACATCAAGGATTGAGGTGAAGGGCTTGTCTTTTTCCCCTTTTTTTAAAAATATTTTTATCTTACTACCTCTGCCATATACTATAGTAGCTGTTTAACTTTGGGAAAGCCTCTGAGCCTCCAACTTTCTAAAATTGGGACTCATGCTGCTTGTCATGGTTCTTTATAAAGATAATATCCATAGAAGTGTGTAGAATAGGGACTAAGTTTTTTATTGTGTCTTTTTCTTTTTTTTAGGTTGTGAAGGGGCTGGCTGTAGTGTTTTTTTCTATAAAATCTGGTCAATCTGAAGCTTGAGAGATAATATAAAAAATTTAGCTATAAAAATCTTAAACAGGTGAGGCAGGAAGGAAAGATGTAATTTAAATGAATTAGTCAATATTTATTTCAAATAGAGTTATCTATTGCTGTTACATTAATTGGATAAAAATTTGTATTTAGTAATAATGTCTGATTTAGGTTTGTGAGGATTTAGGAAGAAAGATGCATAGTTTTTAATGTGATTTGGGGTTATTTTGACAGCCTAAGTATTTCCCAGAAACCAGTATTGTGGAGTAATTAACTGCTTCATTTCAGAAGTGTGGTTATGCCTTCTAAGCGTTAATACCTTACTTAAGGTAAATCAAAGTGGAAGATAAACATTGCCCTAATTTTACAGACTACCCATGTCATTCTCAAAGTTTTTATGTATATAAAGTTGCCTGCTATGCAAATAACTTGAATATGTTAATATTGCTAAGTGGTACATCTCTTTATCTGTATGCATGTGATTAATATAACCTGATCACCATTACTCAAGGGGCTGAAACTGTTGCAACAATGATTAATCGTTTCTGAACAATATATGCCCCACTAGAAATCTCTTCCTCCCATGATTAATCATCTCAAATAAAGTTTTCAGATGGGGCAACACATTTTGCCCCAGTTTCCATTCTTATTTTGTTTTATATAGATCAAGAAATAGAAAATCAGCATAAAGTTTACCTTTATCCAGCAGTCTCGCTTAAATTAGTTTAAATTGTTTATATTATAGAACTAATTGTAAAACTCTAAATTTAGTCTCTTTTGTAAAGAAGATCAGAGACATGTTTTAGTAAAACCCTGAGGTCATGAATATTAGCCCAGTTCTTGTATTAAATTGCTAGCAGAGCTTGGGATTTCTCAGCGAATTATAGTCTATTTTGAAGGTGCTTACATTTTAATATGGTAATAGAAGAATATAATTTTAAAGACTTAATGTTATTGTTCTTTTGATATTTAGCATAATGAGACCAGTATTGCAGTGGTTGGTTACTTTTTAGGCTAGACAAAATGTATTTCCAACTCATAAGTGAATATGGAGTGCAAAGAGGTGGTGTTAATTAACTTGGAAATACATACTACTTGCTTTCAGATGACAGTTATGTAGCTCTTTCTTCACCTTTGCTTTTTCAACTTTCATTAATTCACGTTTATCTATTTGTCTCTTTCTTAAAGGTTTAGAATTGTATATAGCCTAGTTAAAAAAAATTTTTTTGAGTATCACTTGCCTTTATATTTATTGTTAATAAATAGTTAATATTATGTAAAAGCTTGACTTACACTTCTATTTGGCATACCTAAAGTAAAGAGAGTGTGGTGCCTTGACTCTCCCCTGTCTTTTCATAGTTAATCCCAAGTAACAATAACAAACCTTAAATGGCACTTACTATATATTAGTTAATCTTCACAACTTAGATTTTTTAAAAAGTGCAGCACAGAGAAGGTTAAGTAGCTTGCCCAGGGTTACACAGCTAGTAAGGTACAAACTCCATGCTCTTAAAATGCTACTGTCTATTAATTAACCTACTGTCAATTTTTATATTATTGAATCTATTAAATCTTAAATTTGTTATAATTATACTTTGAGTTGTAGTGATAGAGTTTTGTTTCTTTTTTTTTTTTTGTATTAGCATGAGTTCCCCTCTTAAGACTATACCCCACTTTTGATTTAAATAAATAGATTACAGTCCCATTTGAAGCAAGCAATGTACTAAGGTTATATCATGGCTGTCTATAGCCCTTGTATTGTGTGGGGAAGCATGGCCAAATGGGTGAGAACTTCCTACAGAAATTTACTAATCCTATTCTTAGTTTCATTGAATTTTTTTCTCCATGCTTTTCTGTTTTGTTTTTTTAATAAATTTAATCTCATGAATTTGGGGTTTTATTTACATGAGATGGTATAAATCATAGTTTGACTTCTCTTTGAACCTTTCCAAATAATGAATGAATGAAATGAGTTGAATTCTCTGATTTTACTGAGTCTCCTTGCATGAGGATTCTGGATCTCCCAGCACAAAGTTTAACCAGTTGAGAGTTTTCTTCTTGCTTTTTGTGGTCTCAGGCTAGTTCATATTTGTTTAGCTGGAAGTGTATTTGATGTGCAAACTTAGGTTGAAGGGAAGTTTTGATTGTAATTTCTGTGTGTTACCTCAGACCTGGCAAGAGATGGATTTTCCTTCATATGTGGGAGTTTTATTTTTTCCTTTGCCACCTTGTTAACACTCCCAGAATATTCATGAGAAAGAATAATGTCCAGATGGAGATGGTACCTTGAGATGTTAATCTGGATGGACACAGATCAGCTCTAATTTGTTTCAGTTCATAGATTGTTATATTTATTCTGTGCATTTCAGAAAGTTTCTTACCCTTTTCGTTCCTTCTTTCTCAGTAACAGCAACAAGTGGGAATGGAGACTTTGGTGACTGGAGTGCCTTCAACCAAGCCCCGTCGGCCCCTGTTGCTTCCAGTGGCGAACTCTTTGGCAGTGCCTCACAGCCAGCTGTAGAACTTGTCAGTGGTTCACAACCAGCTTTAGGCCCACCTCCAACTGCCTCAAATTCTTCAGACCTATTTGATCTTATGGGCTCATCCCAAGGAACCATGACATCTTCCCAGAGTATGAATTTCTCTATGATGAGCACTAATACAGTAGGGCTGGGTTTGCCCATGTCGAGATCACAGGTAGGTTGTTTGCCTCCCTTGGAAATTGTGATTCATGATCTTTGAGATGCTGTAACTAATCTAATGGTAGATTACCATAAAACAGAAAAATAAGCAAGTGATACACAGGTTGCTTTTGCTCATTGCATTTACCTTACATTCTTGCCCCTGGTATAGTCATTTGGGTTCTAGAGGGCAAGGCCTTCTCACCCATCTTGTAGTCCATGCAAAGCCAACCGTGGTGCCTTGCACAGAGGCACTTGCTAAAAATTTATTGAATTAGTAAACAAATTGGTATTTAATAGTTTTAAAAAATGTTTTCAAGAAGAAGGAATAGAGATATTGCTTCATTCATGGCCAGCTTTCGCTTAGTAAAATCTCTAGTCATATCCTTAAAAAAGTGTCACTTATTGGTTGCAAACAATCATTGCTAATACAGAAAATCATTCTCTAAAATGATGAATATTCTTCCCTATTCTGGGCCTGCTCTATATTATATAGTTTATTTAGGCTCTTCTTTCAACTCTCATTTTCATAAAGAAAACAACTAAATGGGAGCTTTTTAATTCGCTTCTTTTATAGTTAAATCTATATTACCTAATGTTAGCTTAGAATTCGAACAGAACAAATGCAGGGTTAGAATATATATGTCTGAGTTGTACAAGGAACTTTATTTTTGATTCAAGCTATTCAGAATATTTGTTTATGATACTAATTACTCATTTTAATGTGTAGAGTCTCCTCTTTGGGGTGTTAGGATGAAGGAAGAGAAGAAAGAAGCAGAAAGGTGACTGTTCTGCATCACAGAAATTAGACCTAACGTTAAGAAAATGGGCATGGAAACCACACTACTACCATTAAATTGAACTGTGCACCGCTGGACAGCCAAGCCAGTTTATTCTTTGAGTTTCCTAAGCATAAAGCCAGTCTACTTATTTGCAGTCTTAACTGCAACTGTGTTGTGATTCTTTGCATTGGTACATTTTAATTATTCTTCCTATTCCTGTTCTTTTCCCTTTTTCTGTCCTTTTCACAGTTACCCTTAGTAACTACCAGGCACCTCTGCTGCTTTCTCCTGAATTTCTCATTTCTCCTGTATTGGTCCACATATATCAAGTTCCACTAGTGTTTCTCACTTTAGGCAATAGAAGTCTACAGAGAGCAGGGAAACAGGATAATTGACATATAATTTGCTGTTTTGATGGTTTTGGTTTTTATGATATGAGAAATTATATCCTGAATTCCATTTTGTGAGAATAAATTTCCACTTATATATTTCCTTAAAGCTGTACTAACCTGTAGTTGGTAGTTGCTCTGGGATGGTGGCTTCTAGACTTTGGGTGAGGGGAGGATAATTGTTAGTGTAAATGTGTTGTTTTTTCCCACCCCAAACATAATTTGGACTTCAGAGGAACATTTTTGGGAAGCTAGTGTTCAGGATATTGAAGACCTTAGCATAGAACATTTGTGGTTCTTTTTGGTTGCAGGAGTTTATTACAAAGTCTAGTATGTATTTGGAGTTACTGTGATTAAATTGCCATCTGATAATCTTTATAGAGCAGATGCTTAATTTTTAGAGCATTTTTCTATTTTCCAGCCTTTGCAAAATGTTAGCACAGTGCTGCAGAAGCCTAATCCTCTCTATAATCAGAATACAGATATGGTCCAGAAGTCAGTCAGCAAAACTCTGCCCTCTACTTGGTCTGACCCCAGTGTAAACATCAGCCTAGACAACTTACTACCTGGTATGCAGCCTTCCAAACCCCAGCAGCCATCGCTCAATACAATGATTCAACAACAGAGTAAGTTACCGCAAGATATCTCATTCCTTTGTGTACTTGTAATCTTTTGCTCTGATGCCAGGACTGCTTGAAGCCATGAAATAAAAATACATAACACAAACTGTACTGGATTATGGAGTTCTCATTCAACATTAAGTTATCATTTTTCGGCCGGCCATGGCTTTAGCGGTTAAGTGCGCGTGCTCCGCTACTGGCGGCCCGGGTTCGGATCCCGGGTGCGCACCAATGCACCGCTTCTCCAGCCATGCTGAGGCCGTGTCCCACGTACAGCAACTAGAAGGATGTGCAACTATGACATACAGCTATCTACTGGGGCTTTGGGGAAAAAAAAGAAGGAGGAGGACTGGCAATAGATGTTAGCTCAGAGCCGGTCTTCCTCAGCAAAAAGAGGAGGATTAGCATGGATGTTAGCTCAGGGCTGATCTTCCTCACAAAAAAAAAAAAGAAGTTATCATTTTTCCTGTGTTGAATATTCTTAAGAAAAAATGATATTTAGATCTTTATTGTTATCCATCATATCAGTGTACAATTCCTCTATTGTTGGTTATTAAAAATTATTTCCAGCTTTTTGCTATTATAAATAACTCCATGATGTTGTATAAATCTTTGTACTTGTGATTTTTTTCCATAATATAATGTTCTAAAAATGTAGTGAGTCAAAGGATATAAACTTTTTTAAGGCTTTTGATACACAATAGCTCTTGACAACTTGTTAGGTTGGATTCAACAATAGATTTTGTAGGAATGATTTTCAAGTGCCTTAAATCACTATAAAGGAATTTTATTGGGGCTTAATAAGTGTTGATGGTTGGGAAGATTGTATTATTTTTCTGCTCTATGAATCTAAAAATTCATTGTGGTAAAGTTCTTTTGTCTCTTTTCTTCTGGTAGATATGCAACAGCCTATGAATGTGATGACCCAAAGTTTTGGAGCCGTGAACCTCAGTTCTCCATCAAACATGCTTCCTGTCCGGCCCCAAACTAACCCTTTGATGGGAGGACCCATGCCTATGAGCATCCCCAGTGTGATGACTGGCACCATGGGAATGGCCCCTCTTGGAAATACTCCGATGATGAACCAGAGCATGATGGGCATGAACATGAACATAGGGATGTCAACTTCTGGGATGGGCCTGACGGGCACAATGGGAATGGGCATGCCCAACTTAGCCATGACTTCTGGAACTGTGCAACCCAAGCAAGATGCCTTTGCAAATTTTGCCAACTTTAGCAAATAAGAGATTGTAAAGAGCAGATTGAATGAAGGATTTTTAGTGGTACAGATAGGTGATGTTGGGATGGAAAATGCTAATCAACTCCCCTTTCTTTTATCAATTAATTACTATAAACCTACATAAAGAACCAAAAAGGCTGTTTTATAAAAGTGAAATATCTAGTATATCTGATGGCCAGGCGTGGGCACTTCAGATGAGGCAATCAAAATCATTTTTCCCAGTGAGAATAGACCACAAATGGGGTAGTGAGACCATTGAAAGCCTTTGTAAATTGAAGAGCCCATTTTAACATCATAATTTGTGGGAAGACTGGAATAGGGCTGAATAAATGTGTTTGAATCTCTAATTTTATACTTTTTTTTTCCTGAGGAACTTGATTTTTCTGTCCCTGAATCTCCTTGTCATAATTGGGTCTGTTCCTTTTACTACCACTTTGAGTCCATATATGAAATCATTAAAGTTGGATGATCAGTTTTTTATAAAAAAATATATTTTTGTCCAAAAAAGGCGTACATATGTGATTATGGCTAAATCAAAGGTAACTGGGATGTATATACTTTTGCTAATGTTCCAGCAACACTGCTATTATACTATCCAAATTTTTATTGTAACAAAACCTCTTTAAGCAGTTGGTGATAACTGTGGGACTTTTTCCATGTCTTCTGCTATAATTATTCCGTGCAGAACTAGGAAAAATATTTTTTTCAGGACTGCTCTGCGGTTTCCTTTAAAATAAAAAAAAAATAAGTAAACTTCCAGTATTTTTGTTTATTTTTAGCAGTCATTATTTACAATCTGCAGTGATTAACTTGGCAAGGCTTCCTTCCGTGTTTATCCCTGTAGCCACCATTTAACAGTCAGGAACAGTCAAAAGAGAAAAATATTTATTTTTATTTTTTTGGTGTCTTTTAAAAAAACTGAAAAGGTAAAAATCCATTAAAACCTTAAGTTAAATATAAATGTTAGAACTCAACAATGTTGGCTTTTAGATTTTATACAGTACTGTTTTGTTTTGGTTTTGAGTGTATATAATATGGCATTAGCAATATGGTTCCAATAGAGAGGAGTTAAATATATATTATTAAAGGAGACCTGTAGCAGTCAAAGATTTTATTGATTTAATGGCAAATAAAGGAAATTAATTAAAATGTTTTTGTTTTCCTGCTGTAATTCTGCATTAAGCTCACATGAAAATCATGATTCTCGAGTTTGGAATGCAAAATTAATTGTTTGACCCTCAAGCTGGGAATATTTTTTAAAGTAAATACTATAATACAGGTATCAAATTATTACCTCCCCACTTTGTGTTGAAATTTTTTTTATTAAATTGATAAAACTTTGTTTCCATTGTATTCATAATGTTCTGTTATACATAACATTAAAATGTTCATTAAAATCAATGTTGAACTTCTTTTTCTTTCATTCTGTTAGACATTTGAGACCGTTTGGGGAAAAAATAATTATAATTTGGGCAAAGTAATTTTTATAAATAATTTAAAATTATTTAATGACTTCTCTATTCTTCCTATCAAACTCTACTGTTAGGAATTAAAAATGAAGCAGCAAAGATATCCTGACCCGCTCCATTCTTGCTAATGTTCCATCTACAACATTTCTAATTAGGCAGAAATTCATGTACTTCAGCTAAGTGGTAATGAAAAGTGATTCATTTGCTGAATAAGAGATGAGAGAGAGTGTAATTAGCTGACTGCGGTTTTTAATCTTTCAACAATTCACTGTGTTTAAATTAGTTTCAAAGAATAGGAGCTTTCAAGTGTTGTTACTTCAGAGCAATCAAGCCAGGCTCTGGTGGCAGCATGGAGAATATCTTCACTGATGTTTAAAACTCATAATCTTAAATGAATTTTTTCTTTAAATTGAGAGGTATAGCATCACCTTTCAAATATGCATGGTTCTTAGAGGAAATAAATATTTTGTTTCTAAGCTTTTGTGTTTACATTGTTTTTCTAATAAAATTAAGATTCATCTCTAAAGGTTTTTCTGTACTATACCTTCTTCCTGTGTTGTATCTCTGAGGACAGAAGGTAGGCCCCATCGCAAGTAGTATTGCACCTCAAGGTATAGATTGCTATCTTAGCAGAATTTTTTGTTTCAGAGCCCATGAAAGAGGAAAAAGTAAGAATTGCCTCATTAGGGGTCCATCCAATTTAATGATTAGTCTCTGAAAGGGTTACTAAGTGATACTTTAAAGAAAGGTCGAATACTCCAAAATCATTTGGAGTTGGCAAAAAAATAGTTTAATAAACTATTGGGCTCCCTTCTGCCCATCCTAAACTGCTTTCCCTTTACAACAGCTTCTCTTTTGTATCTATGTTTCATTCTGCCTAATATTTGGGGTGGAGAAGGAGGAAATAATTACCATTCTAGCAATTGACGTATAATGAGTGAGTCTCCACTGCCACTCTAGATTCATTTTTTTCTCTTGAAATTTTTTTTACTTATTTGATCTTTAGGAACCATAAGTGTACACAGTGTTGTACGGTACTTTGGATGTTTCCTTTTTTGTTTAAGATAAATTACCCAAATGATAGTCATAATGCTGTTGGTTTGGGGGTAGTCACTAATAAGTTGAGGCCTATAGTTACTTACATTTGGAGGGAAGGGTTAATACTTTTTTTCTTCTCAAATATTTATGAAATACATTAGTAAAGTAAAGCTAACTGTCCTAAACACAGAGCACACTTTATGGTAAATAGATTTCTGAAATAAATTGTGTTTCCTCTCTCCTGGGAGACAGCATTGCATTGTGGAAAGAGCATGGACTTGGAACCAGGCAGATCTAATCCCATTTCAACCACTCACTGTCTGTGACACATTGATCAACTTACCTGACTTCTCTGGGCCCTGATACATTTTTTTCCAAAGTGAACTTAAAATCTGGAAGTGTTGGATAATTAAATAAAATGATTAGTGGTGGGGGAGATCAAGATTTGGCCACCCTGAAATATATCTCTGTACCTTGATTGTTTTCTCTGACGGACATTTGACCTCCCCCACTAACTGCCTAAAGAATTTGACATAGAAGATCTGTTCCAGGAAGGAGTTACTATCTGATGGCTGTAATATAATGTAAAATAGATGTTACAATAGGAAAGGCACCAACAAGCCCATCTTATCAAAAATTCTGTCTCTGGCCACATTCTCTAGATGGCCCTGCAAGGAGTTGCCAGACAAACATTTACATTTATAAGGGAAATCTCCATTTGTAAAGGTATGTCCCTCTCTGTATTGGGAAGAGGGGGGATGACCTCATTTCTAGAAACTTATCAATGTGGAAGGTGAGGCCTTAAATCTGCATAATAACCTTACTCTTGTTTACTGTGCTTTAGTGGTAATCACCTGTAACTGACTCCCCCAACCCCAAACATCCTCCTTTGTCTTTAGCTGAAGATGGTATTTAAGACGAGAATCTCTGCTATTGTGTTTCTCCCATGTATACATGTTATTAAATTTGGTATTATTTTCTCCTGCTAACCTGTCTTGTTAATTATTTGGCCAGCCATAAGAACCTTAAGAGAAAGGGCAGAGGGGGATTCTCCCTCTTCCCCCACAGTGGGATCCACCAGCCCTGACATACACACGTTTTAAATGTTTCTCTGCCTCCCGTTTTTATTTTTTCTTTATGTAAATGTGCTTACCTATCAAGAACTTCCTATGTACCAGTCACTGTGCTAAACACTTCCCATGCCTGTCGTTTAGTCTACACAGCAAACCCAAAGTTCATATTCCCGTTTTATTCCTAAAAGCAGTGTGTAGTTAAGAAAGCATGAGAGACTCTTCTAAGTTGATTTCTAATTGAGGATTTTTCTATCTGCCTGAATTTAATTCCACTTTCTGTTTTTAACAGACAAGGAAATTGTAAATGAGGCTGTTTTGTGAACGTATTGACTCACTTCTACTTACCACATTAGTGTAGATGTGAGGGAGAGAAATATGAAAATGAGCTCTTGGTAGGAGATTTGCCACACAACCCTCATCAGAATGTTCTCAGGTTTTAGAAGCAGTAGAGATCTCAATTTTCTATTGCTTTCTTGCAGTTTTGTTGACTAGGATCTTGCTATTCTTCTGCTACCCAGATAAGCAATCAGAGATCAAGACTAAAAAAAAAAAATCCATCCATGATAGTGGATTTTTCGTTTATTTTTAACTCATTATGACCTTAATTCTTGTGTATCTTCCTTCTTTAATAATGGCAGCCTTGCTAATGCATCGTTTCTCACAGGCACAATTCCTGGCACCCCTTTACACTGCACTTACTTGCTCCCCTGATGGGCGGGGAGTCAGCATGCAGCCCATTCAGATGCTTAGCTTCCCAGGGGAGTTTGGAGGGATTTGAAAGTCCTGATTGGCAAACATGGGTTCCATTTGTTACTCTTTAAAATAAATGTCATTACTTTAAATAACTGAGTCCTTGGACTATGAAACACTACATTTCTTTTCCATTTGATTTTTCTTAACTGCACATTTTGCAGCTGTGTTCTTTAAATGCTTCAAGCACACGTTTCCATTTTGTAATGAGATAAGAGTGCTTAGAGTTGGTATATGGAGCAGTTTGGTCTCAGACCCCCCTTTTTGCCCTTAAAAATTATTGAGGACCGCAAAGAGTTTTTGTTTATGTGGATCGTATCTATCGATATTTACTGTATTCAAAATAAAAACTGAGAAACTTTAAAAATATTAATTGATGTTATAATAACAAACTCATTAGCTGTCAAATTACAATTTTATAAAAAACTATTTTCCAAAATAAAAATTTGTGAGAAGAGTGGCATTATTTTATATTTTTTAAAATCTCTATTACCTGGCTTGCTAGAATATAGCTGGATTCTCTTACTTTCTTCTGCATTCAATCTACTGTGCTATACTGTTTTGGTGAAAGTATAGGAAAAAAAGTTGGGCCTCAGGGATACATGTTTGGAAAGGGTGGAAGCTTGCAGGTCGCCTGAATGAATCTTGGGGCTCCCCAGTGGTCCTCAGGCCACATCTGGGGAACTGCTGCTACCTATTGAGAATTAACAGATAAGGTTATTTCCTAGTAACCATGTATCCATCTGCTTGATTTGTTCTGTTTATAAGGTGGTCTGCTTGAAGTATAAAGAATTTAGTTTTGCCTTTCACTTTAGTCACAAGCAAAATGCCTGTCACATGAATTGGCTCTCTGGATACTAAATATTAAAAATTGGTGACTCCATAGCTTTTGCTCAGTTTTCAAAATTATTTCTTCTGATATATAGTGCGTATTTACTAGCTTTTATAATTATGAAGAAATAAGTTTCTTACCCACTCTGGGTTTTTTGGAAGAGCTTAGACTGAGAGACTGGGTGTTGAGTGCTTGGTGGATGGTAAACCTTTCGAGCCTCATTTTCTGTCCTTGGAGAAAAGAGAGTAAAATGGGTCAAACCTGAAAGCCTCTGACTTGGTTGCAAGCGGGCCTGGCAAACACTTCACAGAAGGGTATAGCTATAGAAATACATTCGTAGTGTTCTTATGAATCCTAGATAAATTTGATCCCCAGAGTTGGAGGAATCCAGCAAGGATTTTATGAAATGGCAGTAGCCAGCTCTGTGCTGGGCACCTTATATACACCAGCTCTTTTCATTCTTGTAACCTATGGAGCAATGACCTGCCTCTGATTGGTACAGAACAGGCATATCAGAAACGAAATAGCCAAAAGCAGCTTTGAAAAGATTGTTGTCCAGAATCCCCAAAACTGAGACTCAGCCAATTTCCACCAGCTGATCACCGAGGTCAGCCTTCAGTAAGTATGTTGGGCAGAGTTCTTACTGTGGACAGAGGAAGGCAATCCTAGGCAGAATTCTCTTTCATCTCAGAAGAGCTTTGTTTTGGAAACTAGTGTTTATAGTAGGCACAGAATCAACTTTTGTTAATGAATGAAGCATTGAAGATGTGATCTTTTGTGTCTGGTAATTTATAAACCATTTTTATTAAACTGAATTTCCTAAAGTGCAGCTAAAATATTAAGTAGTAGACTGGGTTCCAGTGTTCCTAGACTTTTTTCATGATATTTTCAGTTCTCAATCATCAAAAATTAAATCAAGGAAAAAAATACCAAAACAGTTATGATGAAAATGTAGAAAATCCAAACCCTCCCAGCTAGGAAATAAGACTGCAATATAGTAACAGGTCACTAAACCAGAGGACCACTACCCAAATTTTCTTCCATGTGTTTATTCGTACTTATGTGCCTACTGCCTGCACTACCTCGAGTTATGTGCTATGGTGACTCCAACAGAAACCTCCCCATAAGATTACCACATGGACATGTGTGCATGCGTCAGTGTTCTGAAGGAGATAATCAAGTTGCTATTATACAAGAATAGAAGGAGAGGCCTAGTTTAGATAGGGTAACTCAGAAAGGCCTCTCTGAGAAGGGAGTTTTACGCAGAGATCTGAGGAATGATGAGAAGGATCCAGTCGTGTGAACTACACATATGAAGACTCTAAGTGGAGAAAGAACCGTCAGAAGTTTATTGGGTGTGGCTGGAGCTCAATGTAAAAGGAGTGGAATTGGGGAGATAGGCAAAGACATGGTAATAACCGGTGTTTAGGGTGCTGAGATAAGTAATTACTTCACTCTCCTCAGTTCCTCTGAGGGGACTATGACCACCACAGATGGCATATTCTGAAGGCCCCATTTGTTTTCATTGCCAGGAAACATCGTCATAGGGCTCACTTTGAAAATCTCGGCTTGGACTTTAAAAAACTTGAGTGGAAAATTGTATGGCAATAGTTTGCTATTTACCATTGAAACTGAAATGCATTCGTAGTTCATTTATATGTGAAAGACATGAATTTTTATATCTAAGGGGCCATTTATAAATACAAATTGAGTATTTCAGATAGTGATGACACGTATTTGCGTACTATACAGAGTGGATTCACACTTCTTTCCTCCCTGATCACCACAATAGCCCTTACCTTCTTAAGGTAAGACAATTACCATCCCCTTGTTCTAGATGAGGAAACAGGCTCTGGGAGATCAATGTAGCTAGCGAAGCCAGGTCTCCAAGGAGAGATCTTTGGAATCCAAATCCAGTTTCATTCCACCATCCCCCATTACGCCTCGCTTAATATTTCAGATCTTTTAAAGATTGTACATGCCATTCAGATAAATTGTCAGCTTTTTCTTGCATATCCCTGATCTCTGACCACATTGTCCCAGATGCCATGTAAAGCTCCACACATAGTAGAAAGCTAGTAAATGGTTGTTAAATAATATGTTTTTTAAGTAAGCACTGAAATCTATTTGCATTTTCTAAAGGTCACCAGCAGGAGATGGGCCACAAAGCAAATAAAAACTGATCTCTTCTGAAGAGGAAAACTTTTGTTTGTTTTGTAGAAATGGTAATATAATTTAGCCTAAGACATTAGCCAAATCTCGAAAGCAGAAAATTCCAGCAGGTATGGAGTAGTGTAACACAAAGGCTCCTCCAGGGATCAGAAGATATGTTGAGAGCAAGCTGCAGTAAAGATGGATGGCCTTGGATGGCTTGTTTAAGGAATCCATTTCAAAAAGTGCACTGCAATATTTTTTAAAGACTGTGTGCTCTTGGCAATTTTTCATGTGCTCCTGTGATTCTTGCATTTGAGAAATAGAATTGAGATGCCCAGCCACCAGATAAAAGTAGAAATGGAATTTCAGGATGTAAGGTGTTCTTAAGGGAATATTTGAATTGACATCTTTAGAATAGGTTTTAAAAGGGCATTTAGACATACCTGGCAATTTGATAACCCTAGTTTGATTGCCAGTAATTGAACTATCTTATTGTTGATAGTGAAAAAATACTAACTTTACTGGAAAATATAAAATGAAGTTCGAGGCATAAGTCACACAAAGAACCGTTTTTCAAGTCATCTTTTACAGGAAAGTACTAAGAATAGACAAAAGAAACATTAAAGTACCTTTAATTTTAATTAATTTATAGGCTTATCAGTGTTGTCCTTTGGACCTAATTCATATAATGAACCAAGGAAAGGATACTGTAGCTGAAAGTTTTTCAGGTGTTAAGAACTTTTCACATACTTTTAATTCCTCCAGCATGAAAGTGTATGTATGTATGTCTCCACACATACAGTAGCTCTGTCTCTATATAAATATATCATAAAGGTTTGTTCTTAAATACTGTCTCTTCACAAAATTTTTTAGATGTCCCAAGAGTTCTCAGATTTGAACGATAAAAAGGGTGCCATAAGGTACCACTTTAGTAATTAACTGGTTCTTTAATAAGGCCTCAATTACTTTGTTTCATGATAAGGAAAAAAAAAATATGTTCCAAGACAGAGTTACATTCGACATCTGGGAATCTCCTAACAGCTGGCTACCTAATGAATATGCATCTGCTTAAGAGGCTGTAGACCATTAATAAACCAATAGATGTAAAGCAGAAACAATCTTTGTCAGTTTCAAATGAGATTGGATGCAATGTGCTGTGAAGTGTCACTGTCACATTGAATTGAGTTTGGGAGGTTAACAATCAACCGTTAGCTACTCGTGTCTTTGTAGCTCTACACTTGTGCTAACACTCGTTCCAAACTGGTGGCCACATTTCTGATGTACAGCTCCTTTCTCCTGATCGTCTGATTTGAGGTTTACGATGTCTGTGTTTCAAAAATGTCCTCGTGTTGTTCCACTAAACCAAATGTTTGCCAAGACTCTTTAAAACAAAAGAGTCATCTCCAGATGGGAAAGGCAGGAGACATCAGGATCAAACTGGTGCAAGACGGACTTCTAGTGAATTGAAAAATATTTAGAATGAAACATCTATGCGGCAGTACACTCTATGACATCAGTCGTGGCAACATATTTTCAAGTACCATGTCTGACCGGGCAAGGGAAACAACAGAAAAAATAAACAAATGGGACTACATCAAACTAAAATGTTTCTGCACAGCAAAGGAAACTATCAACAAAATGAAAAGACAACCTAACAACTGGGAGAAGATATTTGCAAACCATATATCTGATAAGGGGGTAATATCTAAAATATATAAAGAACTTTTACATCTCAACAACAAAAAAACTAATAACCCAATTAAAAAATGGGCAAAAGACCTGAACAGACATTTCTCCAAAGAAGATATACAGATGGCCAAGAGGCACATGAAAAGATGTTCAACATCATTAACTATCAGAGAAATGCAAATCAAAACTACAATGCGATATCCCCTCACTCCCATCAGAATGGCTATAATTAACAAGACAGGAAACAATAAGTGTTGGAGAGGATGTGGAGAGAAGAGAACTCTCTATACACTGCTGGTGTGAGTGCAAACTGGTACAGCCACTATGAAAAACAGTATGGAGATTCCTCAAAAAATTAGGAATAGAACTACCATACGATCCAGCTATTCCACTGCTGGGTATTTGTCCAAAGAACATGAAAACACGAATGAGTAAAGATACACGCACCCCTGTGTTCATTGCAGCGTTATTCACAATAGCCAAGGCTTGGAAGCAACCTAGGTGCCCATCAGGAGACAAATGGATAAAGAAGATGTGGTATATATACACAATGGAATATTACTCAGCCATAAGAAATGATGAAATCCAGCTATTTGTGATAACATGGACGGACCTTGAGGGTATTACGCTAAGTGAAATAAGTCAGAGGGAGAAAGTCAAATATCATATGATCTCACTCATAAGTAGAAGATATAAACAACAACATTCACAGAGAGACAGATTGGATTGGTGGTTACCAGAGGGGAAGGTGGGGGGCAGTGAAAGGGATGATTAGGCACATGTGTGTGGTGATGGATTGTAATTCGTCTTTGGGTGGTGAACAAGATGTAATCTATACAGAAATTGAAATATAATGATGTACACCTGAAATTTATATAACGCTATAAACCAATGTTACTGCAATAAAAAAATAAAATGTCCATCCCGCAAGAAAAAAAAAACAACAAAGAATGAAACCTCTATGTGTCTGCAGGTAACTTGGGAACTGTTGGGTCCTTCTGAGGGAACCCCTCAAGGCTTCCCATGCAGGCAGTGATTCAGGTGCTAATAACTGGTCTAAAATGAGACCCTCAGTAAGTGGTACATTTACCTAACAATTGTGCAAATAGGACCACACTTCCCCAGTTTATTGGTTGAGATTTCATGAGGGACATCTTCATAGAAGCTTTGTTTGAGATTACAGGTGAGAGGAGATTAGATCTAAAAGAGCCTGCTCTTTCACAACCAAACACATCTCTAACACTCTATTCCCATCAAAGTGCTCGTATATGTGTTTTGGGGGAATATTAAGGGCAAGGAGGAAGACTGAAAATTCAATTCTTATAAATTCAACTACCTTCTCTTTTGGCTTATCTTTTTAAATTGTGATAAAATACACATATTATATTTTATGTGTATAATGTGATACATTTATGTGCATAAATGTGGTAAAATAATATAAAATTTACCATTCTAACCATTTTTAAGTGTACAATTCAGTGATATTAGGTACATTCACACTGTTGTGCAACCATCACCACTGTCCATCTCTAGAACATTTTTGTCTTGCCAAACTAAAACTCTGTACCCATTAAACACTAACTCCCCATTGTTCTCTCCCCTCAGCTCCCGGCAACAACCATTCTACTTTCTGTCTATGAATTTGATCTCTCTAGATACCTCATATAAGTGGAATCTTACAGTATTTGTCCTTTGGTTTCTGGCTTATTCTAGTTAGCATATCTCTAGGTTCATCCATGTTGTAGAATGTGTCAGAACTTCATTCCTTGTAAGGCTGAATAATATTCCATTGTATGTACATACCACATTTGGTTTATTCATTTATCTGTTGGACACATGTTGTTTCCACCTTTGGGTTATTGCGAATAATGCTGCCGTGAACACGAGTGCACTGATATCTGTTTGAGTCCCTGCTTTCAATTCTTCTGAGTACCTCTCCAGAAGTGGAATTGCTGGATCATGTGGTAATTCTATGTTTAGATTTTGAAGAAGTGTCATTTGGCTGGTTTTGGATATCTGTTCTTCTTCCCTTGACATAAGGCCCTTAATCAGATTCCTTCTCTCCTTCGCCTTTTCAAGGAGAAAGCCCAGTACAACCTTAGACTTTATTCTTTTTATTTTCATTTTTTTCTCATTTCATGGCTAGAAAATAAATGAAAATGCACACTATGAGAATAAGCAAAAAATGGGAATTAAGGCCCACCCACTCTCTACAACAAGAAAGTAATTTATTACGAATGTAGTGTTCTATCACAAGCTGAGAATTATGGTTGTCTTTGAAAGGACCCATAGCATCAAATACACTTGTAAAAGCCTGTGTATTTAGCTTTTGTAAATGCATGTAAAAAAACTGAGAGATGTAATCTCCCAGTTGTGTGAGTCCTTTGTTAAATAAAACAACACCTTGAATTTCTATATACAGATTGTTACCATATTTGTAGGAATGTAAGATCTATTTCCCCCTCAAACTATATAAAAATTACCAACACAACTACCACCTCGTCTAATATGCTCACATTACAGATGGAAAGACAAACACCAAAAACTTCAAATGATGGATTGGCTCAGTGACAGAGGGAAGTGGTTTTGTAGGGAAGGACAGATTGTATTGTTCATGTAAATATGACAATATTCTATACCACAATCCAGTAGGAAATCATTTATTTGGATATGTAACAATATTCTCTAACCCTGAATGGGAGGGGAGACATTTATTTGAAGGAATTCCAATGTCATACTCAGGCAGACACTATCAAGCAGATAAAATCATACTTTTTTCACTTTCAATGCAAGTATGATGAAAAAATAAATTTTTGTTTTTTAAGAAAAAAAATTTCTTAAAAAATTGTGATGCATCTTGTATGTACACCTTCATGTCTTAGACCCTAGCAAATAAAGGACTTAAACTCAGGAGACATAAATAATAGTATTCATTCACCCCTCATAATATATTTGTAAGACAACTTCCTTTTATTATTCAATTCTTTTTTTTTCCCTTTACCTCACCATGTTCCAAAATTCCTTAGGGCCGATGATAGGTTCAGTTGGTTTCAGTTGGGAGCGCAATCCAAGATGATAGCATTTTTCTCCGTTGAGGTTATGTGTTATATTTTTATTGTTATATGACAAGTGTGGGCCCCACATTGGGGATTTTTCCGTAGGCTTCCCATAACAGTTGCAATCTCAGGATTCAGCCTTCAGTGCTGTGGTTCGTAAAATTCATCAGTAATATTAAGTCATTATTTAAATTCCTGTTAGTTATAGCTTCATAATTCCATATTTTATACCTAAAAAGGATTTTTTAAAAAATTCGTTGTTAAATGGTAAGAAACACATCAAAACTTTTGAAAAGATGGGAATATATAACTCTTTGTAGCAAAAAAGAACAATAAAATATCCAAGATCTGCTCAGAAAATATACAGGATTATCAATGCTCTGAATCAACTAACATCTTTTCTATTCCCTCTGCCACCACTCTCGTTTGTGCTCAGAATGACTTCTCACAAACATCTTGTAACAGTTTCATAACCGGTTTCCATGTTTCTAGCTTCTCCTTCACTTCAAATGTCTTGTGCATCTCTCCCTGGCTCATAAACTATCAGTGAGTCCCCATTCCCAACTAAATCAAGTCCAGGTATTCAAGGCCATCTAACCATCTAATCTTTCCAGACTTTTATCCCCTGGCTCTTCCCACAAGTGTCAGCCAAAGGAAACTGCTTCCCACTCCTGGCCCCTCACTGCCTGTTACTCCTCCCTGAACACTGCCCAGGCCAGTCCTGGCAGCAGGACCCTGGAGGCCTTCATCTGGATTCAGGGGCTCCAGTTGAAACACCCATTGTTCTTTGTGAAGACTGAGTAACCCCAGGGGAGGTGATCTCTCTGTCTCTCTTTCCTTGGATAATTACATTAATAATAACCATAGAGTAGGCATTTATACCTGATAGTTCTCCTCTCTGGAAGGAAAACAAGAATAATAACATTATTATTATGGTTATATTAACCTTTATTATCAGCGCTGTGCCAGGCACTATGCTAAGAAGTTTACATACATTCTCCCTTTGAATTCTCATGATGACCTGTGAGCTGGTATTACAGTGAAGTTACAGCTTCTGTGGGAGTTTGTAAAAGCAGGAATATGGTAGATATTGTGTATGGTCAGAATTGCCCTTGAAAATTGCTTAAATTATACATGGCTTGTGTACATAAACCTGCACAACAATATATATGGATAAGCATGTCGAGTTATGAACAGCATATAATAAAATATATCTAAGTAGAGTATAATGGTATGGCACTGAGTCTTCAAACACTACAACACACTCAAAGTTCACATTATGAAAGGTAGGTGGAAGCTGAACCCACCCAAGGAAACAGCAGACTCAGGTTTCCCATCATCTCCTCCAGGCCAAACATGCATGAGGAAGAAGGGTCACAGAAGAGCCTGTACAATTTCAGCTGCCACTGAAATTACATGCGAATCCTCAGCGTAGGCCTCATTTTACAGATTATGAGCAAATTGGGGCTCAGCAGGGTTGAAAAAAACAGCCCACAGTTCTGGCAGCCCCAGCAGCTGCACCAGGTCCATCGAACACCAAAGCCCACGCTGTTAACCAACCTGCTAAAGGTGTGGAGTGTGGCCCCTCTAGTTATGCTCGAGTGGTGCTTACCACACGCTGCCTTGACTTGTGGTTGATCCACCCGTCTTTCTTCCATGACACTAAACTTGTGGAGGGTACTAGATCCTGTTGACTCGGCCTACCACAGTACTCAGGACATTTCTGCTGAGGGAAGGTGATGACTGGGCTGCCAGAATTCACGCCTGTCTGGGTGCTATGTAGATTCTTTCTTCTTTCTTCGTGCCTCATACATTTTTCCTTTCAAAAAAAAAGACTCTTTTCTGCCCACCACGCTTCAGTTACACTAGGCTAAATAGTAAGTGTGTCAGCTTCCTTTTCCAGAAGGAGAAACTGCAGTCCTATAACTTTACTTATAGAGCTAGGAGAAAAACTGGGACTAAATATTTCCAGAGAATATAAAAGTAAATTCTCAAATATTTAGCATCACTAACACCCAATGAGATCAATTTTTTTTTTTTTAACACAAAACAGAAATCTATGATATGGGAAGAGAACCACTGAAATTTGACAGAGCCGAGAATAACATCGACTTCTCAATGATTCAGATCAATGGACAGGTGGGGGAACTGAGACTCTGCATCTCACAGCACGTCAGTCAACGGCAGAGCTAGGCTAGAGCCCGGGAACCCTGGCAGAGAGTTCTGTGCCCTGCAAATTTTATGGCCTCCAAATGGAAAAGGAAACCATGTGATGGAGCTGAGGATATAATCTGTCGCTTGATTACAGGGGTCAAGAAAGCCAGCAAAACCCACTAAGGGAAGATCTAGTAACTACAGTGTTAATTTTTAAATAGCTTATGGCAATATTTCCCAAAGTGTGGTGCTTTGGGGTTTTTGCTTTTTTGGGTTGGTTTGGTGATTTTGGGTAGCACATGGAAGGACATTTTCTTTTTGGACATTTTTTCTTTTTTTTTTGGTGAGAAGGATTGGCCCTGAGCTAACGTCTGTGTCCATCTTCCTCTATTTTGTACATGGGTCGCCGCCACAGCATGGCTTGACGAGCAGTGCATAGGTCCATGCCCAGGATCCAAACCTGCGAACCCTAGGCCACCAAAGTGGAGCGCAGGAACTTAGCCACTATGCCACTGGGCCGGCCCCTTTTTGGACATTTTTAGAGGCTTTTTTTCCATCTTTGTTGAGGTATTAATTGACAAATAAAATTGTAAGATATTTAAAGTGTACATTGTGGTGATTTGATATGTGTACACATTATGAAAGGATTCTCCCATCTAGTTCATGAGCACATCCATCACCTCAGATCTTTATCTTTTCTTTTTTTTGATGAGATCGTTTAAGTTCTACTCTCTTAGCAACTTTCAATTATACAATACAGTGTTATCAACTATAGTCATCATGTTTTACATTAGCTCCTCAAACCTTATTCTCTAATAGCTGGAAGTTTGTACTCTTACCAACCTCTCCCTATTTCCCCCACCCCCAGCCTCTGGCAACCACTTTTCTACTCTCTGTTTCTATGAATCTGACTTCTTCTTCTTCTTTTTTTTTTTTTTTTGACTCCACATATAAGATACCAAGCAGTATTTGTCTTTCTCTCTCTGGCTTATTTCACTCAGTGTAATGCCCTCAAGATCTATCCATATTGTCACATATGGCAGGATTTCCTTGTTTCTCATGGCTAATAATATTCCATTGTATAGATATACTACGTCTTCTCTATCCATTCATCCACTGATGGACACTTAGGTTGTTTCCATATCTTGGCTACTGTAAATAATGCTGCAATGAACATCGAGTGCAGATATCTCTTCAATATCTAGTTTTCATTTGCTTTGGATAAATACCAGAAGTGGGATTGCTGCATCCTATGGTAAATCTATTTTTAATTTTTTGAGGAATTCCATACTGTTTTCCATGATGGTTATACCAATTTACATTCCTATCAACAGTGCACAAGGATTCCCTTTTCTCTACATCCTCACCAGCACTTGTTATCTCTTGTTTTTTTGATGACGTTCTACCAGGTGTGAGGTGATATCTAATTGTGCTTTTTTAAATTTAATAATTACACACTTAATTTTTTTATTTCTTGCTATTTACGGCAGTTTTTATTTCTTTCTATTTATGGCAGGTGAGGTTGGCGTTCCATTTATGGAAGTGATATAAAGGATCTTTTGAATATACTAATTTAAGTGAAAATGAGAAAATTTAAGGAAAAGAATTCCTAAAATAACAATACTACGGTACTCTGAGAAGGCAAAAATCGTGAGGGTAATATGACAGGAGCAGAACTTGGGGAAACACAGGCTTAAGAAATGACTGCACATCTCTGAAAGCTTTCACCAGTGATCCCAAGAGAAGTTCCAGGGAGGGTCAAAGGCCAGAACGTTCTGTTTAATGCATTTTCCATCCAGATTCTTATGCAAAAAATGCCCAAAATGCTCTTAAGGTGCTCCTAGCAGTAGATCTGTTCCCCATCAACGTGGGGCACGTTTCTACAAGAAACCACATTTACCTCAGGTTACTTCTATTGTTCAGAGCAGTGATCACAGGCCCTGGGAGAATGCCAGAGGACCAGCCATGGCACGATAAGGATGGAATATCTATTTGTATTTCTTTTATCTAAAATATAGAAAAATAAATTTTACTAATGATTAATATACAGATGGACAGTAGAACAGATATCTATGTTATAAATATACACATTTGGGAGTGGGACATTAAATATCATTTTATGGATAGGATGTTCAACCAAAAGGGTTTGGTTACTACCAGTTGTGAGAAAGGTGTTCGTAAGACCCAGGACGTGCACTATCAGTGTGTTTGCAGACTGTTTGCTCTGGGCTCACTTGCTCTTTCTCACCCTCTGTATCTCCGAGGGAGGGTGAAGTCAGAGAGGGCAGAGGACCCTGAAGAATCCACTCCTGAGTGAAAGAAGTGTGTCTAAGAGGTCCTCCTCACATATGGAGGATCATAGGCTGTTTTTTACAGTCCTTTGGAGAGCTCAGAACCCAACCATCTTGCTCCATTCCAAATTTAAAAAAGGAAACAAGGCCCAGGCCACAAATGGACTCAGTTCTCAAATTTTCTTAGTATTCATTTATAACTTGGAATTAATTTTTCTATAAAAATGGTTTACAGTAATTCATTTCCTTAGAAAAGATCTATTTCATACTCAATATGGCAGAAATAGACATTTGCAAAGACAATTTACAGATTATAATGCTGTTACAATGCTAGTGATGAAACAGAAAAAAAATTGAGTAAGAATAGTTTATTTTGAACCATGTGGTAGAGAAAGCTATGAGAACGAGAAATACAGGATTTTGTGAAGACTTTGGAAAGGCCTTCTAGTCTCCTTCGAGGACATGAAAGACGCACAGAACTAGATTTTTCTCATCTAAGTTCACTGCAAAACTCACAGCTCTTGTCTTCCTTCATACTACAGTATACTAGTCACTCACTTCCTTTCGTGATTAGGATCCATTTTGGGTCAGCGAAGAGAGAAAGAGCAACTTTTTGTTCTTTTGACTTGGGCGGACGGAACTTCATCCACCAAAGTAGTTAATCATTAATACAGGGGTCTGCTTATATTTAACCTTTACTTGTCTCACTCAAAAAGAATGTTCTTAACACATTTCTCAGAGATAATTCAGCTTGTGCTGCGAGTTGGGTATATATTGGTCCCTATGAGTGTAAAAAAAATGTTCTAGTGGCCACCAGATGAGGGGCCCAAGAAGGGAGAGGCCCACTTGACTGGAATGCTGTTTAGTTCGCAATTGACAGAGATTATGGGGGGTGCTTTCTGATGTTTTCCCTCAGAGAGTGAGGCAGAATGATGATTTGTCCACGTATTTGAGCAGCACCGCATCAGATTTATTGTTTGGGCTGGGTTGCTCTTCCCAAAGAACTTGGCATCCATGGGACAATGCGGAAATGTATGACTATTTTAAAGTTTCATCAACACATCGTGAAGGTGCTACAACAGAGGGAAATACTGTGCACAAAACATAGCTGGAACCACTTGCAGAGCATGCGGCAGGAAGAAGTAAGGGATGAGAAACAGCTTTCTCGGCAGTTTTTCACCTACCAGCATACACACAACACAAAGCACGCATGTTCATCCTGGAGTCTGACTGCAGAAAAGCGCTGGCAAAAGAATGATGATGATGATGATGATGATGATGGCGACGTCGTAATGCTATCTCCCACTCTCCTTCAGCCTCTCTCTTACCTGCCGCTCTCACCCCACCCCGCATTTCCATCTCTCTCCCTAGTTGCCTTCCCCATTCACCTCCACAAACTTGACAAGGGCACAAAGCAGAATACAACTGGTCACACTGGGGGAAGAACAAACTCTAAGTTGTTCAAGACCCTCCTGACCCTTTGCCAGTGTTACTTTCCTCTGAGAGGGCTTCCCTGACATTGGATCACAAAGAGCTGCCCTAGTCGCCTTCCATCCCGTTCTCCCATTCTCCAGTTTGATTTTTTTCATGGCACCTTGCATTGCCTGAAGCTGTTGTTTGTAATTTTGTTTCCTTGCGATGTATAATTCTTGTCTCTCTTCCCCAATAGACTGTAAACACCATGAGAGCAGGGAGCCTGTCTGTCCTGTTCATCCCTGTACTTCCAGTGCCTAGAACAGTGCCTGGTCCCGAGGATGCTCAGTAAATAAATGTTGACTGAATACCCTGAAATATCCAAGAAGATAACGCAAGCAGTCAACACAGCGTCTACTAAGTAGATAGCAAATTGTAAGCAGTGCTTATTATGTTTTTATTATTATATTGTTGTTAGCCAGAAACATTACCTGGCCTCTAGGAGTTGACGATGTTCTTTCTCAGCCCAGCAAAATGATTTGGTTCCTCTCATCTCACTCTGATCCTAGAAACAAAATTCTGCTCCGAGCCTGAAAGCGGCCCCTACGCACCCTCAGCCATAGTCCCAACATCTCTGCGTATCAGCGGTGCAGGCTTCGTGCTACCAGCCACAGTCCCCTTTTGAGAATATTGGGTGAAAAATCCCCGCAGGCCTGGCCTCAGCTTTCTTTGTTCACATTGTTTGCTTTGAAGACCTTAACACGGTGCTGAGGAATCAATAAGCAGGGATGCTGCTGACCCCGTATGTGTCTCCCTCTGATTCTCCTCTGGGAGGCTCAGCTCACTCCAACGCACTGAAAAGTCGTGAAGTACCTGCCTCCGTCTGCAAATTAAGGCCCTTGTAAGTAATCAAGGAACACCAAGTTTAGCGTGCCGTGGATTTTCCATCCTGAATGTCATTAGATGAAATGAAAGTACACATTACAGGTTTGTGTAATGAACAGGCCTCAAGTTAGGTTTGCCGTGAGAGGGTTATCGGTCATTGCACAAATTAATTATTTAGGAAAGCACTTTTTACAGTGGGTTTTCATTTAAGTTTTGCCCCTTGATCTATGTGTATAGAAATGACTAATCCATTGGACACTGCTATTGTACTTGTGCATCCATCACTACTGTGCTTTTTTCTCGTAATTGGTTTATTAATTGTAGCATCTTAATGATCTGTTTAAAATAAATAAACCATTTGCACCATTTCAAAGGTATTTTGTGAGGCTCAGCTGATATTAAAAGAGCACCAGCTTATGTGCTTTTTCAGCAAGTGACCTAATTAGTTAATAAAGTAATTGAATATTAAAAAGGATGTTGCAAGTGATTAAAATTTAAGAGCCTTCAGAATGTTATTAAAGCTATAAATCATACATCACTGTTTTAATTTGCATAGCTACAGAATTACTAATGGTCCCACGTGCACACGGGGCTTGGCAATTAGTCCTTTAACAAAACGTTGGTGATGTTGAGGTACCAAATTCTTTCAACCTCTTTTGATAGCTACATAGAAACTTGTTTTTGCCAGATTCAATATCTAACTGCTGAAATTGCTGCTTGCTCCCTTTGACAGGTATAGACGTTCATTCACTCAACAAATATTTATGAACACTACTGTGTCCAAGAACTGTGTTAGAATGGTGAGCAAAACAGACACGGTCTTCATGGAGTTTACATGTAAACGTGGAGTTTACACGGAGTTGGTTGGGCTGAGATACTAGCCATGCGCTTCCCCAAATTCATGTATATTTACAAAAGGTGATAGGGAACTATGAAGAAAAAGTATAGGATGCTCCAAGAAGATTTTATGGTGAAATCTAACCTTGTCTTCTAGATTAGGGACCAAACACTTAATTCCAGGTGAGGGGACTCAGCAGACTGTGAACCCTTGTTCAAGCAGGAAATGCTTGATGAATCTGCCAGTGGTGTGTAAGAAGGTCTGGGTGAAATTGTTGGTTGTTTCCTCAACAGTCATCACTCTTTCCTTGCTTTGAATCCCAATTTTGTTTGGGTACACAACCAGTACTATGTTTAGGGGATGTAGGCCCAGGCCCAAGGACAAATGATGAGAAATTTAAATCAATTATTGTAATTCCATTGCCCTTCGCCTATGATTTGTTTAAGGTAGATGTGTCCTGAAGAACTCTAAGAGGCTTTCTGGAATAATTTTCTACTATAACAAAAGGAGAAAACGCCTTTCCTCCATGCATTTGGATGTTATCATGGTGGAGGTGATACTTGGAGCTATAGCAGCCATATTGAGACCATGAGGGGGAAGGCAAAACAAACAAAACACCACACACACACACACACACACACACACACACACACACACTCTCACTCCCTAAACCTGAGCTCTGATATTGTTGAGTTGCTGAATGAACTCTGGAAACTTTCCATGTTTTAATGTATGAAAGAATAAGTTTAAGTTTGATATTCTGTTACTTGCCACCTAAAGTGTCTTAATTGAACCAAATGGCTCAAAAATGAAGACATTGGAAGCTGAAAGACAAGAGGCTAATATAACTGTCAGATGAGCCGTGATAAAATGCTAAATTATATTGGGGTGGAGCAGGAGGAATAGAAAGTAAGGACAAGAACAGAGTTGAGGCATTGTGGACAGAGAATCAACAGAATTTGTCAACGTATTAGTTATCCAAGCAGCCAGGTAATAGTAACTGCCATTCACTGAGTATTTCCCATGTTCCAGGCATTGTTCTGAGCACTTGACATGCAATATCTCATGTTATCATTTCAACAGCTCTGTGAAGTCCTATTCTTTGTCACCATGGTTGAACCCTGTTTCAGTCATGCCTTGATTTCCCAAGTCGGATCCCAATAGCCTCTGCCACCCCAGTGGGTGAAAGCAGATGAGTTGCTTCAGATTCTCTGAGAGAGCTGCTAGCTAGATTGCTGCTCCCAACATTTTTCACTTCATTGCACACATAGAAAATGATAATATTTAAAGGGTTACACTGGGGTAAACTGGAGGAGACTTGGGGCATCTATATGGGCCGAGGCAAAAGCCTTCGTTACTCTTTCTTTACATTATATAATTATAAGAAAATAAAATCCAAAATTTAGGGAAGATATTAATACTGAATTTGTACAAAATTTCCAAAAAAAAACTCTTTAATTTTTAATGACAAATTTGCATTTGCTTTTTATGAATATGGCTTTTTAATATCAGATTTTATGCTTGAAATAGCAATTCCTGATGAAGACTTCTTTAATCCAATCAAGACTTTTTAATCAGTCTCTTCAAGTTCTTGATAGTCATCACTAACGATAAGCTTTGTTCACACAAATGATATTAAAAAAGTAAAACATTTTTTGAAACCATTCCAAATTTTCCAACATTTAAGTCATATTTAAAGAATCTAACAGTTCTTCCTTTTCTTGCATTGACAACTGCACTGTGGAAATTCCTTGAGATTGTGTGAATGGATTTCAAATCTTTGGGAACTTTCTCAAACAAAGTATTTCAAAATAATGATAATGCTTTAATTTGTAGACCACTCACGCATGGTTAGTTACTAAGCACAGCCAGCTTGGACACCACTGAAAGGGCACATCAGTCACAAACAGAAGAAAGAATCCAGTATGTGTGGAGACAGATTCAGTGCTGTGCCTGCCAAGGACCTCCCTGTCCCTCTCCCTGCCCCTGTTGAACTCCGACTGGCTCCACTTTGTCCTGGTGCCGTGCTCCTTGCAGGGCTGGCTTCATGGGTGTGCCACCTATGCAGTCACACAGGGCCCCACGCTTAGAAGAACCCCATGCTTGGTTTAATGTTCTGTTGTCTCCATCTTGAAATGATTTTTGAATAAGTGGTCCCACATTTTCATTTTTCACCAGGCCTTGCAAATTATGTAGCTGGTGCTGGCATCTGGGGCACCTGGAACACAAACTCCATCAGTAGCTACTCTGTGCCTTTGCCCATGATGGGCCGTGGCATTCTTGACCACTGGCTTTTGAGATGCGTAGCAACTTCTTAGCTGCTGCACTCAGCCCTCGACATGGAACACAACAATCTGGATGTCATCAGGCTCGTCAGGTTCGATGTTCACATAACCATGGGCCACACCTTCATACCTTGTTCCATTCAGCCACCCCTGAGGGACCCTGATGAAGCCATTGATGCTTATGGCTGGAGATGACTGGCCCAGAGGTTCCAGCTGCCCCAAGAACTGAGGCATCAATTACATAACTCAAAATGCCATGGCTTACTATTTGGGCAGTCCTTTGCAGGATGAGTCCCCAGATATATTACTTTCTGGTAAGATCTCTGTGACTTGAAATAGGTCTACTAGGTCCTTGCTAATATTTTTTCAAAATGAAGAATTAGTATTAAATTTTGAATACCCACTCAGTGCAAGAGAGCCTAGATTCAAGATATGCTCCCTGAGGGTTAGATCTGGGAAGGACTGAAATGGAAGGCAGAGCTGGAAGGAAACATTCAGAATCCTTCCAGGTTCTTCCCCTGGCATATGAGACTTTAAAACAGTTTCTCCCAACCATTTTGGAGTCAGAATCTCTATATCGCTCTTGGTTTGACGTCATAATGTTGGTGTCTCTATTAAAATGACACATATATATTAACACATAAAATATATAAATTCCTTTATTATATATAAAATATATAAAAATATATATATTATATATTATAATATATAAAAGGAATATAAATGTGACTATATATATATATATAAAATTTATTTATTTAAATAAAGTATAAGCCAGTCAGGACAGATGACTCCCAGCACAGGGGAGGGTAGCTTCCGCCAAAATATTTTTCGTGGAGGAACAGATGTGCTCAGATGAACTCTGGAGACAGGGGAGGAGGGAGGATGAGTGGACTCGCTGAGGCATAATTGGACCCGGCAAGAGTAGGGAGGAGGCCGTATGTGGGCCTCAGATTCCTCACACAGAATATCAATTGAACTAATCGCCTTGTGCCCTCAGGGGCAAAGATCACAAGTATGCATCAGTCTTAGAACAAGGCCATACAAACAGAATCCTAATAGATTATCCTTAAGTAAATACTATTTTTACACTATTTACGTAAGTACATACACAACACTCCCCAATTGCACAATCTTACTGCTCCAACAAGTATTGTGCAATGAGAATTTTGTAGATGTTAACAGCAAGGAGTCCTTTCCTGCTCTTTACTGTGTGTGTGTGTGTGTGTGTGTGTGTGTGTGTGTGTGTTTGTGCGCGCACACGCGCACAGTCAAAATAGTTCTTATGGTTAATCACCAGGTCCACGCGCAATGAAAGAAAGCTATAATTGCGTCCCCGCTTCTTAATATTTTGATTTTCTGGTCTAAGTGCGTCTTCTGGTACTTATAAAATGGTCTGGCCCTCTTGCTACCAATTAATGGCTTTCCAAGGACGATGAGACAGCAAAGTGGGATAACCCAAGCAGCACTGAAATGACAGGAGTGGTTGCAGCAAGAATCCACAAGGTGAGGGGCACACAAGAAGGAAAGTGAAGCTATTCACCTCCCCGCCCTTCCACACCCCAGACCACTTTGTGTTTCCACATTGCTAAAATGCTATGCTCTGCTTTAGGAATATTTGAACCTAGACCCGTATATAAGTCAGTGCTCCTGAGGGTCTCATCTCTGGACCCGGGGTGGGGAGGGAGGGCCCTCAGGATCTCAAGCTCACAAAGACCTCACATACAGACTTGTGGCTCTACCTCCTCATGAGGCTATACACACCTGCAGGTACAGAGAGGATTGAAGGCTGTCCATTGTTGAACTTGAATTTTTAAAATATACCATAACTTTTACAACTCTGTTTTGACATTTCATTTTTTAACGTATTGGAAACCTCAAAGAATGAAAGTGGTCAGTGGCTCTCTCTCAACTCTGAAGAGGCTCAAGAGAGTGCGCGCACATGCGTGTGTGTCGTTTTATGTGTATTTGGCCTCCAGTGCACATTTTCATAACTGGATTGGCTGTAACATGCTCAATTAATTAGGGCATACATTTTTATTACCAACACCACTATTGGTTATATCTTGATCTCCATAAGGAACTGGCCAACCGGGGAGATTAGTGTGAACTGGCTCACGACTGGAGGGAACAAAGATGTTGTATAGCCAACACATCTGCTTTGCATGTTTGTGCTTTGTTTATCATAAAATGGGCAGTAATGACAAGGATGTGTAAGAAGCACAGTGGTAATGACAGCGCCAGTGGAGAGTGCAAACAAAAGCCATGACTTTTGAGCAAAAGCTAGATGTAAATTAAACCCTGGGTTGTTCAGAGTTTAGGTTTTATAGCTACACATTTATGGCTGTTAGAAAGACCTTTGCTGTTGAAATTCCTATAAGAACAATTTCATCACTTCAAGTGTGAAACTCCCCAGTCACTGATCCCAACTCTTCCCACTAAAGCAATTGCTTTATAATATTGTTTTTGCTGATGTGACCATTTTATTACAGAACAGTGTATTATATAACACACGCAGCTTATACACATTCAACATTTATTAACACATAGTACATTGATCACTTGTGGCTCAGGAAGTGTTTGCAGATAGTATGAAGATAAATATTTTAATTTAAATAGTAGTATATTTTAATATGTACTTTCAATTTAGGGTAAATTTCCCAATTTTCCATTGACAGTAGTGATGCACGGCTTCCTTTTAAGTGTAAGCTAAAAAGTGAGTCAATTTAGAGCAAGATATTGAATAAATAAAAATGCAGTGGTCTGCTTAGGATAATGCAAAAATCATGAGGGTGCTCTGCAAATGACCTGAGTTTTGAAAACAATGGGCTATGTAAAAATAAGAAAGAAGACGGAGGCTTTGGATTGGGTTTCTGATAGTGATGATGGCCACACTGAACCATCCTGGTGACCAGTGCCACACACATGTAAGGCTGCTGCCTGATGCCCCAGGAGCGTACTTTTCCATGTGACACTAATTGGCCCACACAGGAGTGAAACCATGACCCTTTCCTCATTAGCCACATGCTCAGACCAGCTGAGCTAACTCGCTCTGGGTCACTGGGGTCCTGTGCAGGAAATTACCATTCCACTGCCCTGTGGTCCTCTCATAACCCCAATTAATGAATGTCCCATGAAGCCTAATGTCATTCCAGGGGGAACACACAGCTCTCCCAGCAGTGGAGAAGTTGATGATAGTCTGAAGTTTTAACCCAGGGAGAGCCAACTGAGGAAGTGCGGAGAACTCAGGAAGCCTGGGAACAATCTTTCAAGCACCTGTGTGCTGGATAAAAGGATGACAACAACATTCTGCTGTGTCCATTTGTTTGCCAGGCCTGGTCTTGGTACATGGAATGCAAGCAGCACAGGGAAGTGAAGAAAGCTGCTGAGCATCACACTGCAAGCTTATCAGAGCACAAATGACATTAAGTCCTTGTCGTCTGGGCCAAGCACTTTCCGTCACCAACTCTATGAGGCAGGTGGTATCATCCCTATTTTAGAGATCAGGAAACTGAGGCTCAGAAGTAACTAGTGAAGGAGCCTAGGATAGTGGGCTCCTCCCAGGACTGCCACACTCCGAAAATGAACGCATCATCAAGTTGTAGGGGAATTTTACAAGAGAGGCAGACAACTTGCCAAATCTTTCTGCTTGTGGCCCTTTTTAGGATTCAGAAGAAAGACCACAGGCCTTCAAGTAACCTTTATCTTTTCTGTAGCTTTAGTATATCCATAGTTTAGCCTTGAGAAGAGTTTTTTTCACAAGATGAATTTATAGTCAAGGCCGAGAGAAAGCATTTTTCCCGTGTGGGAGAACATTGGAAAGAAAGGGATGGCAGACTTTCTAAACGCGTACCGAAGAGCTGAAAAGACCACTAGTCACTCCATCTTCTTTTCAACAAGACTATTGGATCGATACCCCTTCCAGCGCCAAACTCATTGGTGGATGAAATACCTCCTGGTGCTCACTTGGCAGCCACTCTTCCCAGAGCCACATCTGGCCCACTGCCCTGGGGGTGTCCACCGCCTGGTCCTCTCTGGAAGCCATGAAGCCTGTGTGCGTGTCCACTTCCAGTCAAAGAACAGTGAGAATCAGAAGGGACAGAGACACTCGAAGCAAACCACCAAGCCGTATTTTAATAATCCTCTGGTTTCTGATTAGTCAGGGGGCTAATGACTCAGCTTGCCCTCAAGTTTCATGGTTAATGTCTGAGAAATTTTATATTTTTAAGGTGCAACTGGCTCACAGTAAACTTGAAGAGTCAGATCTAGGTAGAATCTCAGATTTGCCATTTATTAGCAGAGAGATGTTGGAAAGTTACTTAACCTTTCTGTTTTAGTTCCCTCACATATATAATGGGAATAAAATCTTCCTCCCATGATGGTTGTATCTGAACAAGGTAATGCATGTAAAATGCTTGGCACAGGGCTAAATGCTCAAAAATGACAGTATTTCTTATTGCCTAATCTGTCCTCTGCCCCTTCCTGTAGCGTGACTGAGGGAAATGTGCTACAAGTTGCCAAGGTCCAAAAAGGCAGGAGATAAAGCTCTTTATTAAAATCTTATTTTTAGTTATTCATTTGAAGACCAGTATATATTTATTATTTCATAGTGTACTTCTCTTCACCATAGCTGCTGGAAATTATTTCTTGAGGCAGAGAGGTCATTTGAAGGCCTTGACATTATGTGCTAGGAATCTACTAGCACTGCCCACCCACCCCCTCTGCCCCTGGTCCCCCGCCTAAAACAATGGACTTTTCTGTGTCTACATAAATTTTCCTCTGACTCAAGAGCACATCTGATTCGTCCTGGAGCAGAGGCTCAACTCTGCAACCTTTCTCACAAATGGCCTCTCAGGCATCAACACTGGGGGGAACTAAATTGCTTCCAAAAGTGAGATACCTGCTGAGAAACAGGGGCATCAAGACAGTCTTCCTGGGGTAATCCTCAACTAACAGGTGGGAAGAGGCTGGGTAGAGCTGACAGTATTCTGAGAAGAAATGAGGAATCCCACAATGTGAGAATTGTGACAGACTCTCTAAAACAGTGGACACTGGGCCCTCTCTCTCTTCACGACTCTTCTCCAAGCACATTCACTGACTGATTGTCATCAGTCAGCCTTCCTAAGCTTCAAATTAGGTAAATTCAATATTGGTAAGAAACATTTAAATCGCCACTTGGGTTGGTTATAGCTTGTTTTTCCTTGATTGTTTCAGTCCAGACAGGAGAGCATTGAACAATGGATTGCAGCAGTGACTAGAGAGCTGGAGACTCTGGTCCTTCTGGGACCTCTAGGTAAGCAGTTCTCTTTAGCCCACTGCCACCTAGTGGTAACTGAGCAGACTGAAAAACGCTTCACTTATATCCAAGGAGGGAGGGTGGTTGGGGGAGGAACTTTTTTTCCTGTGCCACTCCTCTCCAGGAAGCATTGGGAAATAGATACATCTCATTCCACTGGCCTCCACTCCCCTGCCAATATTTAACTGTCACTGTACATTTTAAATATCAAGCTAGCTGACTCTTTTGCCTTTATTTTGATGAATGAGGACATTCTCATTTAATCAGGAGTCTTTGAGATACAAAACAAGCAAGAGCCTGAACTAGAGCTTGTGGGTCTTGCCTCCCTCTCCTCACTGCGGTGGTGAGAATTTCCCATACATCAGCCAAGCCCGACTTAATGTGTTCTCTGAAAGTGGGGAACTGGGTCTTGACGGTTAACTTGAGGTTTCCTCTCTAAGGATCAATGTGATTTTTGTTTGTCCACTTTGCCCAGGTGACTCAGTTCTGGAGGCTCACAGAGGGAATCAAGTAATCGATGTGGCAAATCTTTGGGCAGTTCAACTTCCTGTACACGCACAGAGGAAAGCTGGTGGCAAAAGCAGATAACTCTGGAACCATGTGAGGATCAATTAGTCAAATGTGGTAAAATTCTCAAAGGGGAGCAGAGTCAATGGTGATCTCAGCAGATCGTGAAGAGAGTGCATTAATGCCAGTGAGCTATTAGGTAGAATAAACTCACAGGGCAATTACCATTGCTTGGGGCTTAGAAGAGATAATTCACAATGCGGGCCAACCTCCTTTTCTTTTTTTTTCCCCAGTAATTTTATTGATATCATAATAGTTTATAACATTGTGTAATTTGAGGGGCACATTATTATTTATCAATTTCTGAATAGACTTCATCGTGCTCACCACCAGTAGTCTAATTTTTGTCCGTCACCATACAAGGCATGTGATAGTAAAACTGGCAAAAGCCAACCTCCTTTTCTAAGCATGAACTTCAAATAAACTTGGAAGAACAAAGCTACCTCAAGGATAGTGATCTAGATGTGTGGGCTTTGGTAAAGAAAAGGCACAAGGTTACAACAAGGAGACTGCAGAGGGCTTGAGATGTTTTCACTTTCTAGGTCGGCGTCTTCACTTGGTAACAGGCTCCCCTGCCTTTTCCCCTCCACCCCCCCAAGATCAGCAGAGACAAAGCAGGCAGCACATGAATACAATCATATTTATTACAGTTCCCAGACTCCCATATGACACACACCTAAAGCAGAACACATAACTAGCAGCAATCCTCCCTAAACAGGAAGGGTTTAGGTGAACTTAACAATTAGGAGTAATTTCAAGACAAGATTACAAGTCATGGTTTTTCTTTTAGCAGCTGGTACATGAATAGTGAAACTATAAATACACAGAGTCGTCCAGGTTCAGCTTTGTCTAAAAAAACATTAATACGTCACGGTGCAGAGGGGTATCCCCAGGGTTGCCAAACAGAAGGTTAATGTCTTTAGCTGTCAGTATGAAATAAGCAAATCACTTTTCAAGACATCACTTATTATCTGCTTTACTGTCAGGACTACAGGAAAAGAACTGGACAGCTGCCCTAGAACCTGGCGCACATGTAGTTGCTTAAATAATACCCCTTAACATTTTTTAGACCTTGTTTTCCCCACAGCTCTAAAAACATAACATCAGACATAACATCAGACATTTGCTCCAAAGGACTAAAAATCAAAAGCAATTGCAATGTATTGGGAATAGCTTTTATAGCTTTCCTGAGGGACAGTTCCCATCTTTTCAGAGAGTGTTTTTAAAGAAGCACTAACTCTGGTAGCTTATCAAACTACTTTTTATTCTAAATAAATAAAAGACCAACTGAAGGTCTCAGGTGTACTTATTTCTTTTCCCCTAGATCTCCGAACCATCCAAAGCCATTTCTCGACAGAGAGCTTTCATTTTTATTAGAGGAGTGCAAGAGAACTTACAAACATCTAAAAAATACTCAAAACACTGAGAGTAAAGGAGGTGCAACCCTTCCTCAGAGCCCAGGAAACTGTGACAGGAACCCAAGGCTTATCTTAAATCCATCACTCAATTTCCTAGAAAGTAATGACCGACCACCCACCTTTGCAACACCGGCCTAGATAAGATTTTCTTGCTTTACAATCACTAAGAAAAGCCTTCTGCCCAGGAAAACACAGGCTGACAAACAGAAGCTACTGAAAAGGGGTCAACTGCATTCCATATCTGGCACAGGAAAAGAAAACTGAAAAGTTACAAAAGCATTACGTTTATACCATGATACTTTTACATGAACCTTGACTTTCCCACAGCAACCATTTCATTCATAAAAAATACACAAAAGACTGGAAAGCTTTGGGGCAGCACCAGTGACAGCTAGCTGTCTTTGAATAATTTTAATTTTTTCCTAAAGGCAAAATTTAGAGAAAATTTGAGGAAGTAATTTACAGAACCAATTCTATTTCATGATTTTGCCCATGTCAGCTGCGATGGGAATAGTGCAAATAGAAATACAAATATCCACTCTGCATCAAGCTAGGTTTCTATTTTTTCTCAAGGGGTAGAAGTGGTACACCTAGATTTCTGTAAGGCTTCCGAGGATTAAGGGCAGCTCACAGCTCATGATCTGACTCTCTCTAAAGGTGCTCCTGGAATACTTCACCAGGAGCATAGATGGAGCCCCTCTCAATCCACTAACAACTCACAGCAAGGATTTCTAGGCACCTAAACTTTCATGTTAATGGTTTCTAGGCTTTCTGACTTGACATGCGTCACGCACAGAGCAAGGTACCAACTGGTCTAAAGCCACCTGCCTTTGACACTGCTAACTCTGCTATCATGTCACAAATGGCCCACCTCCATATAAGATGGTCTCTGAAAAGAAGCATAAATGCTTCCCAAATACTAGAACAAACCACCTGAAGTGCAAGTTCGCCTAGTGGTAGAGCAGCAGGATCACCTCTAGGTACAAACAATGGCACATGAAATCGTTCTGAGCATGAAACCAAACCTTCCGTTTCTCAATCCCTTGTTATTACCTAACGAAGTTGGATACTCCTGAGAAGACCTCAAGTGCACAGGTGTGCCCGGTGAATTGTCTTGAAAACATGTTCCCATGTCTAGAGATTACTTTGAAGAACCAAAGTTGGATTTTCAAAAATAAGTACTATTCCTACCAAGTGTCCCAAGCCCCAATCCCTGGAGAATACTAGAAACCAGTTTTGCCGCATTTCAGCTGCTTAGAGCCCCTCAGGTGAGCTGGTGGGGGGCCTCCAGGTCTCTACCACTCTGGCTGTTACTTTCCTTCTTCTGAGGAAGACTTCAATTATTTCCATAGCAACTTATTATAATGTCCTAGATGATCATATTTTTGAACAACATATACATGATTAGGACCTATTTTTTCTTCCTTTTGAAAAATTTCTCCAATAATAAAGAAAAGACAATAATTTAAAAAAACTGACTTCTCTAAAAAATAATTATCATGCTTTGTATAAAATAGCACATTACTAGATAGTATTCATTCCAGAATCACTGTCCAAATCAAATAAATAAATGGGGGCAAATGGGGACATATGACAGATCACACACAGTTTTAATATAATTTTTAGAGCCAGAATTAAGCTGGGCAGAAAAGTAGTAAATCAATCCTTATATGGATATATGAAAATTATATGCAAATACAAAAACTGGCATGTGTTTAAAATAAATCAGGTTAGATTTAATCAGGCACTAGAATAAATGGAAACTGATTATACTCCTTTTAATTCCAAATTTCTACTTTATTGGGAAAATCTAGTATCCATGATAGCTTCTAGCTGAGTGACAAGAGGGCAGACAGATGGGCACAGCCAAAAGGAGGAGACTGGTAAAGAGGGACAGGGAGGGGTGCCTGATAACTGAACAAGATCATATTAGTTGGGGAACTGAGATTTTAGACACACTATTTAGAAGGGAATTTAGATTGGCAGATTCCAAAGATAATTGTTCACTTGAGTTTGTAACTTGGAACCTCTCTAAATGTTTAGTGTACCTGATCTGGCTCTAAAGGGTATATTCAAAATGCATTTAAAAATAAAAACAAACAAACAACAAAACAAAAAAAATTCCACAAATTCCCCTTTGGGGATGTGTCATTTTTAGATGCACATTCTCCCTTTGGTACTATCACATGAACCCCTTGAAAAGTTCAGGGGAATTCTCTCTGATAATGATCAGAAAAGGGTGGGAGCTGGGATGTGGGGGGAGCAGCAAAGAAATGTTACTCTCCTCTCACTGAAGATATTCTGAGATCTGCCACTGTCCTTTAGGAGAAAGGAATGGACTATGGGAGACAGTTCCTGAAGATATCACTGCCTTCTGGTCACAACAAGATCATCATTATGACACCTACAGAGATTACCCTCTTATGTAGCACCTGCCTTGCTCACAAGACATAGAATTCTTACCAAGCAATGCAACAGAGTTAGTAAAAATTACTCATGGCACTTAAAGATATTTGGAGACTTTAAAACGTCTTCCTAAAATTCTTTGTTTCAGTGCTCCTGTGAGGTAGGTGTCTGATGGGGAAAAGCTGAGGCACAGAGGGCTGACGTCTGCTCTCCTTCCATTGACCCACGAGCCAGCGGCCCAGCCAGAAGGACCGGGCATCCTAGCTCCACAAACTTTATTCACCCTGCTGCTCAGAAGGCTTATCTAAGTTACACAAAAAATACAGCAGGGGAAATTTCTCTTTTCAAACATTTTAACTAGTTAGCTATTTCTCATTCTCACTTTGAACATAAGTTATCTAAAATAAAACCAAATATAAACTAACAAAACAAAAAATCAATATTGCCTAACAGTCTATGTCAAGATATAGCCTATTCTGCACTGGTGATTGAGAAAGCATATAATAAGATTCAAGTAGAAGTACTAGGGGGTGCCACGAGGTTCCTGTTACTTGAGCCAGGCTGTGAGTCAAGTGTCCCTTACAGACACCACCCATCGCACTTTGTGAGAACCTCTTTGGCCCGACACAAGGGAATAAAACCACCACCACTGTTTCATGGAAAACCATTTGGGAAGATTTCTACACAGGGCCAGCCCTGCCTGGAAAGGGGACTCTCAGTCGTGTGATGCATGGGTATCATTGAGTTCATGCAGAACTCTTTAAAGCCAGACATGAAGGTCACAGTCTCCTGCCATAAAGCTCACAGGACAGGTCACACACAGAGGGGCAATACTCAGGGTACATGCACTAGCACCATGCCACAGAAGTGAGAGAGAAAGACAAGAAGCCACCACACGAGCATCTTACAGTCCCATCTGGTATGCCATTCGCAGAAGCTACCTCTGGTAAGGAGAAGACCAATAACAAGGAGAGGGATAAAACAGCATTCACTGCTGGCTGCTTTGAGCATACTATCTATCCAAATTTCACTCTTACATAAGTTCGTAGCTTTCTGAGATATTATAGATATTAAAAGATAATAAATTACATTTCTTGATCAACAGAGAATGGTGTAGAGCAAAATTCAAATGTCAGTTACAAGATGTGGGTGCAGGGCTCCAGGGCAGTTCATACTGCTGCTCTTAGAATCAAATCCCCAAGTACTCAGGGTACCAGCTTTTAGAAATGAGATAATTCTTTCTTGAGGTGGTTTTTTCTCCCCAATGCTACAGTGTCTGTAGAGTGAATTCAAGTCATACCATGACCCCTAATTCAAACGGAAGATCCTATATTTGGTTTGAGTATCTGAAGTAGACCATGATACCAAATCAGCTGCATGTACCTCTGTACAGCTTTTGCCTTGATATTAATGCAAACACCCACCCACCCTCCCAAGGCCTGTCTCTCCTTCAGGGAGTTCACCTCCCAGAGGGCCCGAGCCCAGCTCTATACTCTGCATGTGCAGGACCAGAGGGAATCATTCCAACTCAGAGTTTCACTGGGATACTAGGATATGGCATAGCAGCAATTCATGCATTTTATTTCTAAAAACCAAAGCTCAAGGGAGGCTGAGCTGGTCACTGTGCAAGATGAACCAGCAGAACATTCTCACCTCGAATGAAAATCTGATTTATGTGTCGAGTGAATACCTGCTGGTAATCCACTTTGGGCTTTCGCTTTTTCTTACGGGGCTGGCCCCTGGAAAGGGTGGTAGCCCTGGAAAAGGTACCTCCCACACTTGACCCTTCTGTCCGTGTAGTCCTCCCTGACAGCTCTGACCTGGACTCCTCCCTTGTAGAGGCCTGCAGGGAAGAAGGGACGGAGCGGGAACGTTTGCGTGAGCCCCGGTCGGTGTCTCCTCTTCCCCACACTGAAGCCACCTTCCAAGTGGATGTCTGGGAGTATCTGGAGAGAGTGGAGTCTTCAACTGCAGACTTAGAATCTGCTTCCTTCTTGGAGGAATCTTGAAGCTTTAGTCGATCAAATAGCTATAAGGAAAGCAATGACAAATATTAGCCTTCTCTTTGGCCTTCAACATCTCTCTTTTAACACATAAAAAAAAGACCAGATTCTTTAATTGTGCTCTGTGGAATTTTTGCTTTGCAATTTTTAAAAATTTCATAATGAATTTTGAACTTCTAGTCACAACTCAGATACATCAATAAGTATGTCAAGAGAAAAGGCACCTGCTTATTTCTATGGTATAAAACTGAAAGACTTTTAAGCCTTATAAGATGGAACTTGTTGCTCAAACAATATACCAGTCAGAAGCACAGACTCATTTGAGATTAGCTGGATGCACAGAAGAGAGACTAATGAAGACCTTGGTCCAGGCATACCTGGTTGACAGCAACAGGGCTTTCCCGCTAGGAAACCCTGGTGATCTTAATTCCTAAGCTTGAAAGCATGCTGGGTGCTCAGGAAGTCAGGAGAAACTGCCTACCCTAGTGAGAGTCAGTGAAGAATCCCGTTCATACGCCTTGCCTAGAACAGGTTTTCGGTAGGTCTCATCCACATCAGTAAGTGCCTAGAGAAACAGCCCAAAGGGGAAAAAATGAGGCAGAATTAAAGATATTACTTTTACAGCTCTCAGGAAAATTTTTAAAAGGCAGAATAACATCTAATTGTAGCAAACTAAACTTAACAGGTGACTCACCTCTGGGTCAGGAAAAAATGGGAATACCTGGCAGTCTCCGAGTAGGATTTCCAAGCCACTACCACAATATAAGATGGGTTTCTTCTATGCTAAGAGGCATTTACAACTGTGTGGTAGAGGTTCTTAAATTTCAGTGAGCATAAACATCTAGGAAGCTTATTAAATTATAAATCCAAGGCTACTCTTCTTGAGATTCTGACTCAGTAGGTCTGGGATGAAGCCCAGAAACTTTTTATTCTGAACAGAAACCCCATGATTCTGATGTCTTAGACGATACTCTGAGAAAACCTACTGCTTCTTTCCCTCTTCAGTTTCTATGTCATATGACAGCAATTAACAGAGATGAACCAGGGCTGCACACAGAATTGCTGGTGAATTCTTGTTGCTGAGAGATCAACCTCACAGGACAGGTGTTAGAATCAAATGAGATTGTGTATGAGAAATTACTTTGAAAAGTATAAATCATCTTACAAATATAAGCTGGCAGTATAATTATTACCAACCCTGTCATCAAGTATATTCTCTTAAAGCTTCCTCCTTAAAGGTAACATTATAATAAAATATCTCTTGTACATTTTAGAGATGAAAAAACTGAGGCTGAGGGAAATTACCTTGCCCAGAGTCACACAGCTACCAGGTGGTAAAGCTTGGCTTCAAACCCAGGTTTTCTGATTCCATATGGTTGAAAACATGGTCTTAGGAGTCAGAAAGACCTGGGATCAAGTCCTGGTACTTCTACTTACTGACAGTGCGATCTGGGACCAATCTTCCACTATCTCTAGCCTCAACTTCTTCATTTGTGAAATGGAACAGTAATAGACCTTCAACTCACTCATTGAGATAATATATATAAAGTCCTTAACATAGTATCTGGCACATAGCCAGTGTTAATAAATATCAGCAACTATTATTATTGTCCAAGAGAATGTATGGATGGAGATAAAGCACAGTGAAAAGAAAAGTCAGAGATGGAAGACTATATGGAAAAGAAGCACATGAAAGCCCTGGTGGCTCCTATTTTAACTGCCTCATATTATTGTTGTGCTGTGACACATCTCTTCCTCCTACAAATGTCCAGTAAACACCCCTAGATGCCTGGGAGTGCGTGGTACACTCCTCCATAAGGAAACACCATGAAAAGTAGTTTGCTTACTAATATGTCAGCTTCCCATCTATTCTTACCTATCGTCCCCAAAACTACAGAGTGAAAGCTCCTTTCTGAAATTTCTGTACCTAGCACTGTGCCCAGCCCAAGTGGGAGGTCAATGTATACTTTTAAATGAATGAAACAATGGTTGTTAGGAAATCAATATAAAATTACTAAACAGATGAAATAAGTAATTACTCCTTAAGTCTGGGTTTCTCAACCTTGACACTAATGACACTTTGGCCTGGATAATTCTTAGTTGTTGGGGGCTGTCTTGTGTATTATAGGACGTGCAACAGCATCCCTGGCCTCTACCCACTAGATGCCAGTAGCACTCCATCCCACAGTTGTGACAATCCAAAAAATGTCCCCAGACATTGCCAAATGTCCCCAGGAGGGAGGGAAGGGCAAAACTGCCCCAGCTGAAAGCCACTGCCTGAAGGAAAATGAAGCAATAAAAAGAACTTTGTCGTTGTTGGCCAAGAGAGTGCAAAGATTCTAGTTCCTCTGGAAAGCTATTCTGTAGGGTTTGGTGGAACAAGGTTACTCAGGTCCTTTAGACATATAAAAGATTTAATCCCTAGGAGGTTCTCCAGCCCCTTGAAAAAGGCTTAATTACCATATTCCAGAACTTGTCAAATGCAACGAGGAAGCCCGTACAGACGCCCCGCAGTCCCTTGAAAGTGCGGATGTGAACGTTCACCTTCACCCCCTCCCGGATACAACGATGAAGCTCACCCAGAGGGCTGCCTTCGTGCACTGAAACAAGAGAACAGTTAGCACAGCATGAACATCTGCTCTCATTCCCAAAACTAACAACTAAGACCACCCAACCATCTCCAGCAACACGGTGCAGAGGCAACCTCACTGTGGGAACTGGAAGGCCCAATGGGCAACAAGGCTAGTACAGACAACACACACTGAAATAAGACAAGACTCCACCAGAATGTGGATAAACCATAAGTTTGGCTGTCATCCAAATGTTTAACTACCTGTATAGCCTACTTCTCTGATGTCATTAATTCTAAGTTGCACTATCATTTAAAAACTTTTTTGGGCAAAAAAGAAATAACACATTAAATGTACACATCAGCAGCTAGATTCTTTCAGTTCTGTGCTTTGTTAAGACAACTTTTTTCAGGATAATTCTCATGAATCGTATATCCAGCTTGAGCCTTCCAAAGAACCAAAAACCATGTTCATAAGCATGTGAAATCTAAGCGAGAATGGTTTTTTGCTCCCCCCAGTCTGAGCTACTCCATGCATGAGTTCTCTGGGGCCACTAGTGTTTCAATGCACATCGTCTTCACACTAGGAGGAAGACACCTGGTTGTATTCCAAGCCTTGATGGTATAAAGGCACCTGCTGAGCATCTGGCTCCTATGAGACTGCTGATAAGCATCATGTAAAAAGAACAGAATGACAATTCACGGAAAGAATGCTGGGACTATCAATTGCAGCTTTTACTATGATGGATTCTTTTTTCAGAGCTTGGGAGCAGGGATGAATTTTATTTTTATTATTTCATGTTAACTTAGCCTTCACAATATGCTGGCTATACTATATAAAACCTCCCAAAAGAAAACCACACACACACACACAGACATTCTCACGCTCACACATACAGTCTCAGATTTCCCCTCCCAAGTTTGCAAGGAAAATTCTTTGGCGATTATTGCCATTGATAGTAAACAAATAAAAAAGCTCTCTTTGTTTTGTTTCTAGTGGCATAAAAGAGAATAAGAGTCCTGCACTTAGTGTGGATAACCAAATTGGTTACTCTTGACCTCCTTATCCCTCACTCATGGACTGGCTTATAAATGACGGCAGTGATGCATTAATAAAAGAAGACACTCTTGGAAGACAGTGACTTAGCAGATGACAAGTAGGGGCTTATATGTCAGATTGAAGATTCAGCAAGAAGGCACAGTTGGAGGCAGAGTGGCAGGAACAGTGGCCTTGGAAAGGAACATGATAACCTTGGTCTGACTTTTATCATCTACCCTTCCTCTAACAATATCTTAAAATTCTTTGAGCCTTTGATATATAAGGGGTGTGTGTGTCTGTGTGTACATATATCTGTATGTGTTACAGACCATGTTAAATCAAGCATTGTAAACAACTTTTCAGTCATTATAACCAGTTGTGTGACCTTTGTGAGTAACTTTCTCTACAAGTCCAAATTTCCTCATTCATAAAATGAGGTTAGACTAGTTAACTTCTAGATTCATTTTAGGAATAAGTCTCTATAATTGAAATTCTTAGAAACTGATCACAATGCCTGGATTAATTCCACTGCCTACACACACTCGCTGCCCCCTCCTCCCTCCACCAACCACCACCACTATACACATATGTGTTTCCACAAAGAGTGAAAAGACCATTCTTCTTGTAACTTGGAGAAAAATAGGGGTACAACTTCTCCCCCACAAACTCCTAAGTCAGAGAGAAGGGACAAGCATGTATCGTAACAACAATTTCTTATTGTAATTAAACAAATGGCAAACTCAAGTCTTTCAACTCTCACATCTGTACCTTTCTCTTGATTTTTTTTTTCTTCCAAAGATTTAATAAGGTGTAATTCCAGGGAGCATTTTTGTTCTTGTGTGATCAAAAATACAACACTAGCATCACCTATCAGAGCAAACTGCCAAGGCAAAAATGAGCTCCACGTTCTGAATCAGAACACACACTCTGAATTTCTTTCCAGTACTCTCTGTGACGAACTCCAAATGGAGCTCATACCAGGCTTCTAAAACTTAACATGACAAAAAATATATAATATATTTTATAGATATTACATATATTTATATTATATATATATATTTATATATTTATATTATATATGATTGGTTTACTGCAACAGTCTCCTAGCTCCCCTCACTCACATCAACAACATCATCATCATCACTGTCACCATCACGATCCCCAACTACTGAGCCCTCAGTATGAGCCAGGCCCTGGGGTAAGTTTAACTTTATATACATTATTTTATTTAATCCTCACAATTCTAACACATGGGTACTATTATTTCACCCCATTTTATAGATGAAGAAACTGAGGCTCAGAAAGGTTTAAATTTGCTCAATGTTACTTACCTAGTAAACAGCTGAGCCAACACTCAATATAGGCAGATTATGTGGATCCTGACCTGGGGATTTTAACCATGACAGTCTAAAAATAATAATAACTACAACCACCACCTACAACAATAACAGTGACATTTAACATTCATTGAGAACTTCCCTATGTGCTAGGGAACATCACTGTTGTAAATGCTTTAAATGTGTTAAGGAATCTAAACCTTACAACTAGAGGTAGATACTAATATTGTCCTCATTTTATAGGTGAGGAAACTGAGGCCCCAAAGAGTTTAAGTAACTTGCCTAAAGTAAAACAGCTGGAAAGTGGAGGAGCCAGTGTTCAGACCCAGGCAGTCAATCCTCTGAGCCTGTGCTGTGCTCTACATGCCCCTCGCCCTCCCAAATCACTTTACTACTGGAAACTCAGCTCCTAGAAACATCTGCCCTAAAAGTGCTTTTGCATAAGAATATACAGCATGGTTCCCACTCTCTATCACAACAAAGTCAAACAGAAACTCTTTGGTTCGGGTCTTCAAAGCATTCTAGCAACAAATCCCTCTCTGGACCCAAATTCAGTTCTCATTGCTCTGAACACGAACCCTCTGCCTCACACCTGCGGCACCCTCCATTCACCACAACAAGCAAACAAGGAAACATTAGGATGCACTCTCCTCTTCCCTCTCCAGAGATGAGCATGGTTAAGCACACAGGCCCCAGAGTTGGGCAAACCCAGGATTAAGTCTCAGCTGCAAAATAACTAGCTATGTGACCCTGGGCAAGTAGTTAAGCTCAATAAGCCTCAGTTTCCTCATCTATACAGTAGTATCCAAGGGTAAAATGAGATAGAATGTATCTAAAGGGTAAAGCACATATGTGCTCAATAACAGTAGCTATAATTAGCAACAATAAAATGATCATCTGACTTACAAACAGGCAGGAGGAAACTTTTTGAGGTGATAGAAATGTTCGTGTCTTGATTGTGGTGGTTGCTTTCATGACTATACATTTGTCAAAATTCACTTTAAAAGGGTGAATTTTCAACATATAAATTACACTTCAATAGCCTGATTTTTAAATAATTACTGTTATCCTTGACCATGTCCTTCCTCAACTTCAAGACCTAAAGCTGACCTCTTATAGGAACTTTCTTGAATAAATCTAATCCTCACCCATGCTCCTGTCCTTGTTTTTTTTAACTAAAAAAAATATTTTTATTGCAGTAACACTGGTTTACAACATTATTCTGTACTTGTTCGTTTCTTTCTGAAGGTCATTGACTCTGTGATGTCTACCCACCTCTATCATGTACACTCAACTGTTTCCAGTGGTGTAACTAAAATTTCCAATGCCTGGGACACATTCTCTGAGACCTTGATTCCAGGCATATATTTAAAGATTTTATTTATTTATTTTTCCCCCCAAAGCCCCAGTAGATAGTTGCATGTCACAGCTGCACATCCTTCTAGCTGCTGTATGTGGGACGCGTCCTCAGCATGGCAGGTGTCCTCAGCATGGTAGGAGTCCTCAGCATGGCAGGAGAAGCGGTGCCTCGGTGCGCGCCCGGGGTCCGAACCCAGGCCGCCAGCAGCGGAGCGCGCGCACTTAACCGCTAAGCCATGGGGCCGGCCCCAGACATATATTTAGTAGTGGAAAGTCGACAAAGCTGGCCTTCATGAAGCTTTGTCACACCAATATAGCAAACCACATAGAAATATTTCTTTTCCCTGGCTATCTCAGTGGCAAAGTAATAACTGGAAAAATGGAAATAAATGTTACTATCTGAGACTTGAAGTGCATTTCAAGAATCTGATAGTGGCACAGAGCACAGGCAGAATAAGCCCCCCAGACTGCTCTCATGTTAGGAACACGCATACTCTATCTTTGCGTTACTGCTGGGCAAGCAGGCTGGGGTAAACCCTGGCTTGGGCAGGGATGGTCAGGCAGGAGAAGTCATCCGACAAAGGCACCCTTCACAGCACACAGCTTTTCAGGATGTTTCTCTCTTAATAAATACATTTCTAGGAATGAAACAAAATATTCCCTTGCTTAGCATAACCCTCTATTCCAAAGGCAGTGATTTAATAATGTCACAATTTAGCTATAAGGATACAGATGCTTTCAATGGCTAAGTAGGTCATTGTGTTCACTGGGCAGATGTCAGAACTGCTTGCCAGATGACAAAAGATATAACCCTGGCCTGTTTTTATTCCATTTATACAGGACCACACTCACACATTAGCAACCTTGGCTGTTTACAGCTTTACTCTAAGGATCTATTAGGAGGCTCCAAGAAATTCCCTTGTGCCATTTACACCTTCAGAACTTAAAATAACCCGCGCATATGGTAATATGAGCCTGACAGACACAGTCCTGCACCCAGCCTGGCAGAGTAGCTGTAAAACAGTCTCTGTGTTTTAGTGGCACTTTGTGGCTGCTGCCTTCCAACACTTGTGATTTGGTAATGTGCATATATGTGTATCAAGACCCTGCAGCCCTTCTCCTGCTTAGAGCAACCGAGAATGAGCCGTCACTTAATGTGCAGGGGTTATGAGATTATGTCCTCTTTGCTACCTGAACAGACCTCCCACACTCCATCCCATCACCCTCGAATCCCACTGACCAAACACTCTCCTTCCCCTGATACTGGCTGTGCAGCACCTCCTCTTTGTGTGGTCCCCAAGACCTCTTATCACCTCTGCAGACGCTCCCTATGATGCCCTGTTTCCAGACCCCATCACTGCTGCAGATCCTCTCCGCAGGCTCCTCATCACCCCTGGAGTCACTATGGACCCCATCACCTTTGCAGACCTTCTACACCTGTTGCCCACGCAGACCCTCCCCATGGCTCCTTATTACCACTAGAGCCTCCACTCTTCCCCCACTGCTCATGCAGACCCTTCATCACTCAAGATGTCCCTCCTCACGCCCCCACTGCCCACAGTACGCAAGCAGAACCTCCCCACGGTCGCTGTCTCTGCAAGCCTTCACCCAGACCCTCGCCCTAATCCGTGCAGCCCCGCGCCCAGTCCCTGTCACCCCGCAATAGCCCCCTCGGCCGCCCCCTTCTGGACCCGGCCGCTCCCCGCCCGCCCGGCCGGCCGGACTCACAGGGCATCCGCGTGAGCACGTTGCGCGGCGCCTTCCTGCTCCGACCCGGGCCCCGGCGGCGCGCCCCGGCGGCCCCGTCCCCTTCCTCCTTGGCCACCATGAGGCGGCGGAGGCGCTGGATGCGCTCGGGGTCCGGGGCGGGCGCGTCCGGGCGGCGGCGGGTCCTGCCCGAGGGCCTGGCGGCGGCGGCGGCGGGGCCCCCCGCGCCCGCCGCCGCGCCCCGCGCCCGCCCGCGCCCGCCGCCCCGGCACCCGGTCCTGAGGAAGCTCTCGTACTCGGCCACGTTGTTGAAGCAGGGCGCGTTGGGGTAGGGGATGGGAGGCAGGCGGGGCGCGTACAGGGCCAGCAGCGGGTCGAAGCTGTCAGAGCTGACATCCAGCCGCGGGCTGGGCGGGCGCGCGGGGCTCCCGGCGCGAGCCGACCTCGCCCCCCGCTCCCGCTCCTCCATGTTTGAAAGGCCCGCAAGCCGAGGCCGATGGGAAGAAGGAGCGGGGCCGCCAGAGGGCGGCACTGCGCAGCCGCGGCGCGGGGTCGCACTGCGCGGGAGCGGCCGCCGGGGGGCAGCATCTGTCCGCGCTCTGCCCCGCCAGGGGCGTGGCGTGCGGCTGCGACCCGCCAGGCCCCCAACGCCTCGGCGCCCTGGTGACAGGTTCATCTGCTTTAATGCAGTATTTCTCCATCTATATCATTGTCATTTTGGTTGGTTGTTAATGATCCAGATTCCCCGGGGGTGGAGCCCGAGACCTGCGTTTTAACAAGCTGCCCAGGCCTTTCCCTGCTCTCTGGAACCGCAGTCTGCCCCTAGCTTGAGCTGGTGGGAAGGGGGCAACTGATGTCCCAATTTGCTTTCATGGTGAGTTCCACTGGGAGTTAACCTGCCTAGACCCAAATTACTTAGCTTCTCTGAGTCTTTACATTCTCATCTGAAATATGATAGAAATAGTACCTACCTCATATGTCCTAAGAATGAAGAGAGAGTGCATATAGAGTGCATAATAAATGAATGAAAGGTAATTTTTGGTTAAGAGGACAGTGAAACTATGAAGGATGGGTGGATCCCAGTCCTCCATTTCCTACGCCCTATGCAAAAACTAATTTGCACTAACACCACAGACCTTAATATTAAAGAAAATTCATTATATCATTGATTTCCTAAGCATTGCTAAGCAATTGGAGGAAATGAAGATCCAGCTCTTGGAAGACAGGATAATGGAGGATTTACCGGACCTGGTTGTACTTGATAGCCTCTGTTCAGCAAAACATTTGTTTTTTTTTTGTGAGGAAGATCAGCCCTAAGCTAACATCTGATGCCAATCATCTTTTTGCCAAGGAAGTCCGGCCCTGGGCTAACATCCATGCCCATCTTCCTCTGCTTTATATGGGACGCCACCACAACATGGCTTGACAAGCGGTGCATCGGTGCGTGCCCGGGATCTGAATCTGCGAACACCGGGCGCTGAAGCGGAGGGCACACACTTAACCACTGCGCCACCAGGCTGGCCCCAAAACATTTGTTTTTTGATATTAAAACATCTACACTGAAGGCTCAGGTATTGCCCCTGCACCTAACGAAGCAAAGGTGTTTCCAGTCACCTACAGGACACACAAATCACCTTCTTAACTGCCACCACTCCCCCAAACTATTAACTAGTATTAATTCTATACTAGCTGCTTTTGTGTATAAAGTTTCCTTAGATTTGGAAAGGAAGCCCGAGAGAATACTATTCTTTACCTTAGAGAGCAAGATGAAAATAGACAACTGCAACATACATTGGAATGAATACATACTGCAACAAACATACTGCAACAAAGATAACATGAAAACCATCAAGCAATGAGCTTCTAATTGCACTACAGGTTTAGTTACAGCATGAGTATTAAGCCCAGGATATTCCTTTGCTCAAAACCCCCTGGCCAACAAGAAAACTCAAAGCTGCAAACTGCTGGAAATTCAACAAATAAGTCCTTGTCCCCAGATCTTACAACAAAATTGATTGACAGCCTTTGTAGTATCACGTAGCATCAACAGAAAGCACATTTCTTTAAATGGTTTTGTCTCGGAAATCTGTACTTTAATACCTATGTATCTCTATTAATTTTGATATAAAATGCTATAAACTTACCACTGTTACATTCACCAGTCAAGAGCTACATTATCTTATTGCCTCACTTGGCCTTACCACAAGGTCCTTGCTGCCCAAAGTGCAGTATATGGACAACCTAAGATAAGCATCAGAAGCCTTTGGGGTTAAAAATATGAACCCCAAATCTTCATGGGAGGGGGACCGGGACTCAGCATTTAAAACAAGCATGCCAAGTAAATTTTTGTATCCAGAAGTCTGAACCACCCCTGTGATGAAGGTATGTGTATTCTGGCTTATGTATACTGCATTTGTATGAAAAAAATGAAAAATCAGGCCAAGGGAGTTGCAACCTTTATTTTTTTTCAAAGAAATTTTATCAATTACCAAACATGAGCCATATCTCCTATTCCCAGGGAGTGAGGAGAACAGGAAGGAGAAAAATGGCATTGACAGATGGGGTGTTTATTAGTGAGGGATGAGCCCAGCCATCGCACTTTCAAAAATACATCCTCCTGGCTGTAAATCCTGCAATGCAAGACCAGGCAGTGGGATGTGGGCTGTCTCTTAATTAATTCTTAATAGAGCCAAATCATCTTTTTCCTCTAAAATATGAAATGGGGACAAGAGGCAGTGTGAGTTCTCTCACCACCTATCCCCATGACCTCCCCCTTAAGAGGCCAACAGCTTGGCCACACGCAATTCCTGCTGCTGCTCTCTGCTGCTCCTCACTCGCCCCCGCTGGCCCATGGGCAGGTGGAACTATCAGGACTCCTTTGCCACCTGCCACCTGTGACCCTCAAGGGGACTGTTGACCCCTCTGCTCTCCAATTCAAATGTCACAGTTCTGATTATACAGAGGCTACCTGAGAATCTTTTTCAGGAAGTCCAACAGGAAGATGACTTTTAAAACTGAAGTATTTAGAGGGCACGGGGTAAATGTTTCTCCCTCCTTGTTCATTCATTCTCACTCATGTTTTCTTTCTCTCATATATATACATAATTCTCTTTCTTCTTAGAAAGAGCTCAAGTGGCCTTGGAAACGATGCTCCTGGCAAGATGATGATGATGATCATGCTGACAACTCCACAAAATCACTCTATGGAATGTGTCCACAAGGACATCCAAACTACTACTCAGTTGTTCAGCCAAAGTTGCCAACTTGGAGACTGGCACAAAGCCCTGAGTTTTCCTAGGAATTCCCAAATTCAGAAGCATCGTGAAGCCATCAACCCATACTGATCCCAAGTCTGCCAAAGACGAATGCAAGTAGATGTGTGGGAAAGGTGAGATTTTCAAGGTCACTGGATTCTCTAGTTAAGAACAGGTGGGTGAGAATAAAGTTTGGGTTCATCTCCTATCATAGGTGAAAACAGCTTGACAGGTTTTTAAAAGACTGATGCCACAATCTAAAAATGATTCATTCTAGAAGGCATAAAACAGTTCTTGCTTTATAAAAATAGTACCACGATTTAAAAAAAGATGCACTTCTACCAAAGGAACCATGTTCCAACACTGCAAAAGAGGTGTTCTACTTAAAAAGCAGAACAAGGTACATTACCCCATCCATTCTTTCCTTTCCTGTTCCCCTCCCAACCAGAGTCATGTCACTCCTGGCACAGTGTTCTGGGTGGCAGGGATGCTCGAGCCACCTAAGGCCAGGAGACTTTGGGGCCTTGCAGAGTTAAGCATGCCACGACTGAAAAGGAAAGGGTCAGCTGTCTTCATCTAGGACCTCTGGATGTTCCTTCCAGAAAGCATCCCCGATGATATCGCAGTATAAGGGTACTGGCTTAGTCCTGGTCCGGGTCACTGCCATCTGTTTTCCTTCCATTTCTGCTGGCAGCTTAACTTCTTTTGTTGTGACTTCACCCACCTACAAGTAAAAGTTAAAATACTGACACTGTTAACTGGAGAGTGCGTTTGGGAGAGAAGGGGGGGGAGAAGTTCACTTTTTTACCTTACATACTTCTGATTGATACATATTTATCAGGTAGATACACACACACACATCTCAACATGAATTTCTTTACAATTAAAAATATTTTTTAAAAAGTTATGTTGCTGGGCCAGCCCCGTGGCTTAGCAGTTAAGTGTCCACGCTCCGCTACTGGCAGCCCAGGTTCGGATCCCGGGTGCGCACCGATGCACCGCTTGTCCAGCCATGCTGAGGTGGGGTCCCACATACAGCAACTAGAAGGATGTGCAACTACAACATACAACTATCTACTGGGGCTGTGGGGAGAAAAAGGGGAAAAAAAAAAGGAGGAGGATTGGCAATAGATGTTAGCTCAGGGCCGGTCTCCCTCAGCAAAAAAACAAAAAAAGAGGAGGATTGGCATGGATGTTAGCGCAGGGCTGATCTTCCTCACAAAAAAGAAAAAGTTATGTTGCTATATTCTGAAAGGAGACCTTAGGAACAAAGGAGGGATTCCATGTTCCTTGTTAGCAATAACTATAAAACTAAAGGTATTTTTGCTCTCCCACCTGCATTAAGAAGTATCTAAGTCTGTGCCAAAGAACAAATGTATTTTAAAAATACTAATAAAAGAGCTGAAGTTGCCAGTGGAATGACTAGCTCTCAAGGTACCCCTTAATACTTGAAAACATTCATTTCAGAAGAAAACTACTTTACATGGAAGGAAATAAATTTAGAGAAATCACTACGCCCAGGAGCTGGTACAGAGAGTAAATATTGGTAGAATTAAGAATTTAGGTAAATATAAAGACTTATTACAGAATATTAAGGTAAGTAATATTCTGGGGGATCTCATGAACATTCTGCAAGAGAGAAAACCCTCATATACAACATCCCTTAGTGCCCCCTATCATAGTTGTCATGGGAAGGATGGACCATTCAATGGCATTATCCAGTGTGGGAAAAAGTATTTTTAAAAAATCCTCACATCTGCCCTGTACCCTTTAAAAGAGATTTATTTGATTTGGGGAGACCTTATGACACAGAAAAATCAGTGTACTAGTTCTAAAATTCCGTGATTCTACTTATGGAAGGGAAGATTCCAGATCACAAAGTTCACTGACAAAGAAACTGACAAGATGAGCACTGACTAACAAAATAAGCATCCAAAATAATCATCTATAGCATTTTGTTTTGGAAAGGATCTAATTCATGTTAGTGACTGGAGTCACATCAGCATATAGGCAGCAGGCAAGACAAAGCTTGGGAGGGGCACCAGCTCTCTTCTTCCCTGACCTCCATTTATATTTGGACATAACAGCATTACCTTCTGCCATACCAACACAGTCCCTTTCCTATACATCAGTGGCTCATCGTTGTAGTTGATGTTGAATTCAGAAAACAAAATTTCATTTTTGTCAGCTGCAAGAGTTCCCTGAGGAAATAAAACAGATATAAAAAGCTTTGTATGTCTTCTCTCTTCCCTAACCCTAGCTATCCATTCCACCCTCTATCTAAACTTCCACAAACAAATCAAGAAGTGGAAGGGTTTTATCAAACTTCTTATAGATACTAATGAATTTTCACTTTAAAAGTAGTTCAAATCTCATTTCAATATTAAATTCCTAAGATTCTCTTCTGTAGCAAACAACTGGCTTCACAAGTCATGACTGTGATGGGGTGAGCGGAACTAACAGTAATTGCGTACCTTTTCTGTACGAGATACTCTCTATTTTCTTATTCAACCCTCATGGCCGTCTCCATTTTAGAGATGAGACCACTGAAGTTTAGAAAGATTATGTAAATTCCCTAGGCTGAAGGTTGCTCTTATTCTTCTAAGAAGAATCAAAATGTAAACTTGGCTCTTCCAAACTCTGTATAGATCTATTATTGCTATATATAAATCTTCATCATTATTGTTAATAATGACAACCACTTACTGAGTAATTATAATGTACCAGGCATTGTATTAGGAGCTGTTACAATACAGCATCTCATTTTAGAGTTAGTCATCCTACAAGTAGCACTGTCATCTAATAATAAAAGCCAGGATTTATTAAGTACTCACAGCGTGCTTTGTACTATCCTATGTGTTTTACATGCATCATGCCAATTAATTCTCCCCATAAACCTATGAGGTAGGGACTATTATTTTCCACATTTTATCTATAAAGAACTAAGGCAAAGAGGATAAAATTAAACAGAAGCGTGATCTGTATGATTATTTGACCCCCGGAGCCTAGATTCTTAATGATACACAGGGGTCATACACCCAAGAAACTCCAGGCACCTAGCAGGGAATGGCAACAAGGGAAGAGGCCAGGTGGGACTGACAAAGAAGAGCACATGCCCTGTCGACAGAGGGGAGCCAATCCACAGCTCCGGCCAAGTGTTACCATGTGAGAATGCAGAGCCAGTGGCACTGATTCCATTTTCCAGCTGAGGACCATTGAGGCTTAGGGAGGAGTAGTAACTCATCCAGGGTCACAGAGCAAGCAAGCAGCAGAGCTGCTACTAGTATGATTTTTATATCCTTTCAAAACAAAGCTGTAAAGAGAGCTAAAAAGGAATGCAAACTGTTATGGGAGAGTGTACAGAAAATTGTCCCAGCCGAGTATTAATACAGGAAGATCTTTATACCTGTAATCTCTTTTGGGCTTGTGCTGGTGTTAGTCCAGACTGTTGTACAAGTGCCCAGAAAACTGTATTATAAAGATTATTGATGTGACCTGTGAGGAGAAGAAAGTAGCACTGTTTATACATACAGAATCTTTATTCAATATTCAAGCACCCAAGAATACCAGAGCCCCGCCTCTCTCCTCTGTAAAGTAAAGAGATCTCAGAAACATTTAGAGACCTGCCCAAAGCCATACAAAGGGAACATGGGGGGAAGTGATCGAGCAGAAAAAACTTATTTCCTAACAGTATTATTCTGTCATTTCAGTTATGCTTTACACACAAATCTGTTAACTTGTGCATTAAGCTTAGGAATACTTTCAAAGTTATCTGATTTACATTACTCCTACCTCTTTTCCAGCTCTTCTGGCAAAATCAAAATACACCAAATGAGTAAAAGTCTCACTAACATTTCATTATAGTAATGTAAGGCAGAGGTCACAACTCAAATACCCACCGAGGCCAGCACGAACATAACTGTGTAAAGCAGAGTAGGTGACCCCAGGGGAACAGGGAATGGTAGAGCCTGGGGCACAGTGGCTACTGTGTGGGGCTGTGGGGTGTACAAAGGCAGCAGTCACTGCACAGGTTGTATCCAATACTAAGTGGGAATGTAGACCGAGTATTGCCAGATCTGATTTTTCCAAAAAAAAGCTGGAAATAGGGAATATTTACATAAAATCTCCCAATTTTTCAATTATTTTCAACTAATTTAAAAAATTTGAAATATTTCATTTCAAACAAAATACACACAAGCCAAATCTGTACCACCTCCAATGTATGGAATTGGTGGTTGAACGCCATCTGTTTACTTGGTTTCACTTACAATCTGCTTGCCGCCAGCTGAGGTAGTCCTTTAGGGTCTGGTTGCTAGGATACAGCACGACTCTGCCATCAAAGCCTGGAGGATACAGAAGGGGCTGGTCCTCAAAGTAATTCCGCCAGTAAAACACGTAGCTGGAGGCGAACTGGGAGGCCACGTGAGTCATGAACTTACTTGCAAATGTAAGGCACATTGGGTGGAGCAAGAAAAGAAAATATATGACGTTAATGCCACACCATGGTAGGGCCTGTGGGTGCAACAGATAACACAAACTGCCCAGCAGCCAAGAGATAAAGTGCGTTGGGCCAAGAAAAACTATTTCAATATTTCAATTATATATCTGAAATGCAGTTTGCCTCTCCTTCCAGTCCTATAAGTAATTTACTAATACCAAATTTTTCTCTGTAGGACATGATGTGAATTTATGGTTCAAGAGGTTTTTTTTTTTTTTAAGTCTTAGAAGCAGGGGAACCATTGTTTTAAAAATTCATTATATGATTTTTTTCCTGCGCGAGTTTCCAAATACTGCCAAATCAAATATCGGATTTGTCTATTTTGTACTGAGGTCATCCTTAACTAAAAGTTTTAGCAATACTGCAATGCATGTATAGACTGTCACTGGCTAAAACCAACCTATGAATCATTAATATTATATTCTATGGTCTCTGTTTCTAGTCTCAATGTTCAATGCCAGATCAGTTTAGAAGCTAAGTTGATGGGGAATGGAGGGGAAAGAATCAGATGAAGAGACATATGGAATGCTCAGATATCAGATGGAAGTACAATAGTCTAAACAGGAAATATACATACATTCTGCAGTTGTAAATACTGAAAACACCATCTATAGTCTGTAAGTCTGAGATTAAGACAAGCAGAAACCAGATGCTGGCAGGAAATATTCTGAAGGAGCTGGGCCATGGAATTACCTGGCTCTTCTTTTAAACCAATTGCTTTTTCGCTTGAACACAAAGCTATACTCATCACTCTGTCCATATGCAATCACAATATCCTCGAGTTCTTTCATTACAGTCTGGGCACATTTGGTCATTAGGTGGAGAGCACGGCCGTCATTAGGTTTTGCAAAGTTGTGCTTCTCAGCAAACCTTCATAGGGGAAAGAAAAGAGAGGAAAAGGTCCGGGATGGAAGACAGTTTGTCATTAACAACACAGATCAAAGAGACTATTCAAAGAGGAAGATAACTGTAATAGTGCTGTGAGTCCAAACATTTCACTAGCGACAACCGAATCCATTTCTCTAGGAACTCTAGTTTTTTTCTTGGCATGACCAACTGAGAAAAAGGGGCAAACTGCTAAGCCTAGATTCCCTTTTCTGTGAAATGGAGAAATAGTGTTTTTATTTCCCAGGATTGTCCTGAAGATTAGAAGAAGATAACAAATGTAATTATGCCTGGCTCCTTGGAAGTGTTCAATAAATAAATGTTAGTTACAATGATCATGATTGTTAAAGTAGCACCTCTAAAAAAATAAATTCCCATCTTTCTGTTACACTTCTTTCTCCCTTTTTTCTGACCCTTTTTGAATCCTGAATCCAGTCCATGTGGCCTGTTACTGACAACGAAACAAGATTATACTTTAAAGTGCTGCCCACAGCAAGGCCTAAACAGGCCTCTGAACAGTCTGCCCTCAAAGATATCTAACAAAACAGCTGGGCAATTGGCTTAAGAGCTGAAGTAATGCGCTGAAGAGTGACTTTTTCCACCAGTTCCTTGCTAGCAGGTCTCTGCTCACTTAGCACAGTCATCCCAGGCCACCTCCTCATCAGGGGAGCATCCTGCCCCATTTAAACTACCAAGACCAGCTGGCGTTCAAGCACGTCGTAGCCAGCGCGTAGGGTGACGCTCAAGGCCGTGCGCTCATTGGCTCCGCATTGCCCCGGTAACCATGAGCGAGGACTGAGACACGAGGCGTTGGCACGGAACTGAGGAACTGAGACACGGAATCGCTGGCGCACTACTCGGTCCCAAGCTGAACCCGCTCACCGATGAAAGTTCCTGCCGTCCAGCCGCACCACCACCCAGCAGTGGGCCAGGCACGTGTCGTCAGCCTCGAAGTCCCGCACGTACTCGAACTTGCTCTTTGCCATGGTCGCTCCCAATTTCAGGTACCGTCTCAGAGTGACGGAAGTGGCGGCTAAGCAATCGCGAACCTTTACGTTGCAAGCGCCCCACATTTCCCCCCGCGGAAACTGAAGGACTAGGAAGCCCCGCCCCGGAAGTTCCTATTTCTCTTCGTGGCCGCTCTAGCCGTAGTGGAGGTCGGCATCTCTCTCGCCTCTCCTTGTAGTCCTTAACCCACCCCAGGATCAGGAAGGAGGTTACCCCTCCTCCCTTCCTACTGCTTCCGCTTCCTCGCCTTTCTCCTTTCCTCCTGCAAAACGTCATTCTCACAAAGCTTTTAAAAATTCCTTTCTGACCAAATTTGAAAGTTTAGTTGTGATCTTTTCCTTTCTAAGTAGTATTTATTAATTTGTTGAGGAAAATGTGGACTATACTGAAAAATATAATTAAGAAAATGAACTCATCATTATCTCTCCTCTCCCCGTCAGAGTATTGTGGATGGTTCATTCCAGTCTCTTTTCTTTTTGTATACGTGTGTTTTCACAGAGAACGCACAAAATTGGAATCAGACAGCTATAGAATATTTATATTTTTCCCACTCAGGTTGAGTATTTTCCAATGTTATTAAATATTCCAAAGCATGATTTTAAAAAGAAAAATGAACTCTTATTCTAACGTATGGACGTACTAAATTAACTTGTTCAACTTTTTCACCACTAAATAATCGAAGACCCAATGTTTGATTTCTTTTTGCTGGTAGATAATAATAACAATAAAACTCTAATATTTATATGATGCTTTATAATTTATAAAGATCTTTTGAATTCATTACCTACTTACATTATTTTTGTTTAACCTCAAGAAAATTATTCAAACAATGTAAAGGGATATACAGTGAAAAGTAAATCTTTCAATGACTTCTAACTCCCTACTTTAAGCAATTACTGTTACCAGTTTCTTGTATGTCCATCCAAGGAGAGAGAGAGATAGAATATATATATATATATATATATATATTGCTCTCAAAGATATCTAACAAAATAGCTGGGCAATTAGATGAAAAACTGAAATAATGTGCTCTTATATATACATATATATATATGTATATATAAGGATGGAGATGTCATGGATTTATGTCCTGGCTCCACTACTTTTTGGCTATGTCACCTCACATAAGTTGCTTTTGTCTTTGAGCTTCAGATTTCCCCTTTGTCAACTGGAGACACCAATTCCTCCCTTGCTTCCCTCTCAAGTTATTGTGAGCATCAAAGGAGATGAGGGCTACCATTTGTGGTAATGTGATGGGAATATACACATATACTGGTGCAATATCCTAAGGTGATGTCAATGTGCAAGCAAAATCAAGAACTTAGAGTAAAAAGAGAAAACACACCAAGAGAAAATAATCAGACAAATTCACAATTGGGGATATTATGTAAGATTACTGACCCGACTTCAAAAAATAAATTTCATGAAGAAGAAAAAGGAAAAGGAAAAAAAGAAAAGAAGGAAGGAAGGAAATAAAGAAAGAAAGGAGCGGGGGCTGGCCCCGTGGCTTAGCGGTTAAGTTCTCGTGTTCTGCTTTGGTGCCAGGGGGTTCATTGGTTTGGATCCTGCGCGTGGACATACTCGCCACTTTTCAAGCCATGCTGAGGTAGTATCCCATATAGAAGAACTAGAAGGACCTACAACTGGGATATACAACTATGTACTGGGGCTTTGGGGAGAAAAAAAGAGAAAAAGAGGAAGATTGGCAACAGATGTTAGCTCAGGGCTAATCTTTCTCACACACACACGCACGCGCACACACACACACACACACACAAGACTAACAATGGCAATGGATTGAAATGCATCACGTTTGTAAAAATCCATGAGTTCATATTGATATTTTAAACAAAAGGAAGAAAGAAACGAGGAAAAGGTGGGGGACTGCTCCAGAATAAAAGAGATTTAAGAGATATAAAAACCAAATGCAATGTGAAAATCTGGACTGCATACTAGCATGAAAAATATTAAAAATACAGGCATACCTCAGAGATATTGCGGGTTTGGTGCCAGACCACTGCAATAAATATTGCAACAAAGCAAGTCACACGAATTTTTTGGTTTCCTGGTGCACATAAAAGTTACATTTACACTATACTGTAGTATATTAAGTGTGCAATAACATTATGTCTAAAAAAGCAATGTACATACCTTAATTAAAAAATACTTTATTGCTAAAAAAATGCTACCCATCATCTGAGCCTTCAGCGAGTTGTAATCTTTTTGCTGGTGGAAGGTCTTGTAAAAAGCGCAATATGTGCAAAGCACAATAAAATGAGGTATGCCTGTAGCTCTCAATTTACTGGGGAAACTGGCAACTATAAACGGCCACTAAGTTTTAGTGGCTTACAGAACAAAGAATGATTTCTTTCTTAAGTCACTCGAAGGCTCCTGGTTGGCTGCCGCAATCCTCTAGGCAGCTGTTCTGATCCATGTGTCTTCTCGTTCCAAAACTCAGGCAATGGTTCAAAAAGCTTCTGCACCGTAGAATACGTCTTGCTGCTCACATTATGTCTGCTGAAGCGATGTAACAATATAGTCAAGTACAAAGGTTATAGAGCAGGCATGTGTTACCCTCCTACAAGGAAGAGGGAATTGAATAATTTTGAACAATAATGCAATCTACTGCAACTGTTTATTAGCTGATATTAGGGAACTTTTGTTAATTTTACCAGCATGATAAGGACAATGTGGTTTTATGTCAGACAGTAACTTTAATCTTAGGAGATTCATGAAGAAAAAGTGGCAAAATGTTAACAATTATTGAATCTAGTGGTGGTTATATGTGTATTTATTATATTATTTTTTCAACTTTTATACATTATGGGTTTATTGTGTCCTCCTAAAAGATATGTTGAAGTCCTAACCTGAGGTACCTGTGAGTGTAACTTCATTTGGAAATAGGGTCTTTGTGGATATAATCAATTCAGATGATGTCATTAGGTTGGGCCCTTAATCCAATATAACTGGTGTCCATATAAGAAGAGAAAACAGAGACACAGAGGGAGAATGCCATGTGGAGAAGGATGCAGAGAGTGGAGTGATGGCTCTACAAGCCAATTAAGGCCAAGGATTGCCAGCTGTCACCAGAAACTCGGAGAGAGGCATGGCAATAGGGCTATTATTATTCCTATTTTACAGATGTAGGAGAGAGAGTGGAGAGAGGTTAAGTAACTTGCGTAAGGTTACAGAGTCAGCTGATGGTGGACCAAGGATTCCAATTTAGACACTTTAACTGCAGAGCTCAAGCTCTTAGCCACTCCTCAGTACCACCTCCCCTTTTCTCTCTCTGTTTTTGGTTTGTTTTTTTGTTTTTTTAGTGAGGAAGATTGGTCTTGAGCTAACAGCTCTTGCCAATCCTCCTCTTTTTGCTTGAGAAAGATTCACCCTGAGCTAACATCTGTGCCAATCTTCCTCTATTTTGTATGTGGGACACCGCCACAGCATGGCTGCTGATGAGTGGTGTAGGTCTGCGCCTGAGAACTGAACCCACAAACCCCGGGTTCACTGAAGCGGAACTTAACCACTATGCGACTGGGCCAGCCCTCTTCTCTCTCTGTTTTTATTCACCAGCTGTATAGTAGTTTCTGCCTATGCCAACCATTTAGCAGCGCAATGAATCCTTAAATTATAAAAGTACATGGGTCATCCAATCCCTTAATTCCCAAACATAATTTATTCATATATAGTCATTGTGAATTTTGTCATGTCCATGTACTACCTTATTTTTTTTCTTTATGTCAGCTCTATTCTTGTAAAATCTTTTTTATTGAAAATGAACATACTTACAGAAAAGTACACAAAACATGATGTAACCAGCCCTCAGTCAAGGAAGAGAACATTGCCAGTCCCCAGGAGTCCATCTCAATTATTAGCCCCCGCTCCTCTCCAAAGGTAATCACCTTCACATCAGTAACTTATGTTTATTTTTGAACTTTATATAAATGGAATCTTACAGTATGTATTCTTTGACATTTGGTCTCTTTAGATCAATGTCATGTTTGGGAGAGTCAACCAAGTTGTAGAGTGTAACTGTAGTTCATTAGTCTTCATTCTTCTAATCTCATTGTATGACTGGACCAGTTTATCCATTATATTGTTTTTTTTTTTTTTAAATGAGGTGGGAGTATTCTTTTTTTTTTATAATTTTATTTATTTATTTTTCCCCCAAAGCCCCAGTAGATAGTTGTATGTCATAGCTGCACATCCTTCTAGTTGCTGTATGTGGGACGCGGCCTCAGCATGGTCGGAGAAGCGGTGCATCAGTGCGCGCCCGGGATCCGAACCTGGGCCACCAGCAGCTGAGCGCGCGCACTTAACCGCTAAGCCACAGGGCCGGCCCTATCCATTATATTGTTGAATAGACATTTGGCTGTTTCCAGTTTGGAGGTGACTATGAAAAATGCTACTATGAACATTCTTGTACATGTCTTTTAGTGTACATGCACCTGAGTTTATGTTGAGATATACCTAAGACTGGAAATTCTTTGTTATGGAGAATGCATTTGTTCACTTTTAGTAGATAATGTCATACTTTTTCCAAAATGTTTGTACTAATTTACATTCCCCAAAACAGTGTGAGTTGCTCCACATCCTTCAACCAACACTTGATACTGTTAATTTTTTAAAAAACTATGCTGCATCATTCTGGTTATATGTAGTAGACGTTTTGTGGAATACATTTCCATGATGATTAACAATATTGAACATCTTTTCTTATACTTATTGGCCACTTGGAGATCCTTTATTGTGAAATATGTGTTCAAATCACTTGCCCATTTTTTTTTACTCACTGTTTAATATTTCAGTGAATTTATTTGAAAAGGCAAACTATGTCATTACCAGTAATGGAAAATCAGTATCACACACCAAAAACAGAGGGTAACTATTAGGATAAATGCAATTCCAGTATAATGCGCATGCTTTGTGGTAGGATATTTTTTGTTTTCTTTTTCATTTTGCCAACAAGGAAAAGGAAGCACTGAACATCACTAGACATGCTCAGAGTCATGCAGGAAGTCAGCAGCAGAACTAGATCCAGCTCAGAGTGCCCTTTCCCTTCAATGACCTATGAAAATGTGGGTGAGAAGGGGCAAGGCAAAAGCCAAAACAGAACTCTCCTGAGATCTCCCCTAGGTTTAGCAGTGAATACCAGGGACCATTCTTTAAGCATCTACTCTGTGCCAGGCTCTATACTAGTCACATTACATAGGCTATCACATTTATTCGGCACAACTGCCCATTGAGGTTGGGTCCTCCAATTTTGGTATGTGGCTTCCACCCTTGATAGCTGGAGCTCCAGCCATTGCATCTGTGTTCCAGGAGGGAGGAAGGAGAAAAGAGGAGAGAGCAAAAGGTCACATCTCCCAGTTGAATCATTTCTCTTTATAGGACTTTTACTAAAGCTGCACAGCTTCTGCTAACAAATTTTGGGCCTTCTTTATCTGCAAGGGAGCCTGGGAAATGTAGTGCTCTTAGCTAGGCACTTGGCCATCACCAACAATATAGAATTTTTTAGAAAGAAAGAAGGGAGAATGACATCGCACGGACATCTGGAAGTTTCTGCCACAGAAGCCAACAGGGATTATAAAGGGGCAGCCTAACAGGCTCTGTTACCCTGAAGCACCACCCCAACTCCCCTAGGCTGCTCTCTTTCTTCCCCCCATCACCCTCCCAGTTAGTCTGTAAAAGCAGAACTCAAAGAAGGAAAAGAAGGGACAGAAGGATTAGTTGGGAATTCCAGGTGAGATGTTACTTCTTTCCCTCCCCATGCTTGCCTCCTCCATCACCTGCCTTGCCCCTCCCTCCAGAGCAAAGACAATAGTGGTAGGTAGGGGGAGGCTTCAAGGGCAGGCAAGAAGGGAAGACTGCTTCTTCACTTCCCAGCTGGGGACCTGCAGAGTTTTCCTGGTGCTGCCACTGTAGGAGGGCACTGGAAAAGTCACTGGGAGATCCTGATACGTGTCATTTCTTTTGCTACCACCAAGTTTGGGCGTGTAGGTGAATGTAGAGACCAGTGACTGCATCACACTTAGAGGTTTCTGGAGCAGTCTGGGCCTGTAGCTAAGAAGGAGCAACCCTGTGCTGTGCCTGAGGAAAGTATGCGGATACCTCACTGCAGTCTTCCTCAGCCTTTGGAGCCTGGAAAAGATCATCATCCATCATCCGTCCCATAAGAAGGAGCTCGGAGGTTAGAGGTGGAGACAGGAGCTGGAAGTGTCCTCTGAGGTCACTGGGCAAGTGAAGGCACCCCTCCTGGAGAGGATCTGGAGACAGAGAGAGCTGAAAGGGCCAAGGGGAACTATGGCTGCTCTTCTCCAAGGGATCCCTGGAGGATCAGGCTGATGCCAAAAATGGCCCCAGGACAACCATGCACCATGCCAAAGCAGGAAGAGAGAAGACTTCTTACCACCAGGTCAAACGCCAATTACATAGGAGGCCTCTGCCTTGCCCATACCCCAGCCCAGCCCTCCATGGGAATTAAGCCTTGAAAAGAAGGGAGTGGTGCAAAGGATCTCAGCACCAGACCATGCCTCCCACCACCATTCCAGAGTGTTGGAGTGGGAGCAGAGTGACAGAGCAGACCCAGGGCCTCCCACTCCCACCCCTTCAGTGACGGGCCTGGCCTGTGCTAGGGCGAGGAGGCAGGGGGCACTTGTCACAAAAAGACAAATACTGTATGATTCCAGAAACTCAATGAGGTGCTTCCAGTTGTCAAATTTATAGACAGAAAGTAGAATGATGGTTGCTAGGGAATAAGGGGAGGGGGAAAAGGGGAGTTTTTATTTAATGGGTATAGAATTTCAGTTTTGCAAGATGAAAAGAGTTCTGGAAATTAGTTGCATAACAATGTGAATGTACTTAACACTACTAAACTGTACACTTAAAACTGGTTAAGATGGTAAATTATATGTTATGTGTATTTTACCATAATTAAAAATAAAAAAATTCTGCATAACAGATATTTATGACCTAACTGGACACTGACTTTTATTTTTTAAAAAATTCTATTACTTAGAAGATCACTTACTCACTGAGGCTGACAGAAAAAAAAAATAATTGCCTTTGGTATGAAAGTCATATTTCAGTTTGTCTTCTCCAGTGCTGACTCATTTCATTTGTACTTAGAGCTGCATTATGTAAATGAAATTCAGGGTGGAGCAGGGTAGGAGTCCCCCTCTGAATCAGTCTAATCAAGTTTCTGGCTGGGAGTAATGTAAATGATTCCGGGAATGGACTGCCTAGTTCTGTCATGGTTTTGAGGCAGATAGGAGCATTAGGACATACCAGGATATACAGGGGTATAAAATTTAGAACTATTATTCCAGAATAAATTAATGATTACAAGGCCTTGAAATTGCTATAATATATTTGTTCTGCATTTTTGAGATGTAGTTTGCATAGGTTAGAGTGAATGAATTTTACTTCTAAATAGTCATTGATTGTGTGTCCTTAAAGGGACACATTTAGTCAACTACCCATTCTTTCTCTACTTAGCAGAAGTTCCAGAAGTTGTGAGGATGTTGTCACTGGAAGGCTTGGAAAAAGATGTTAGGAGAACAGAAAGGGGAAATTAGATGTATGTTTCCTATTCCACTTGACCTTGTTCCACTTAATCCCATGAATTTACTCATTTACTGAACAAATACTTCTTAATTTCTTACTATGTGCCACGCACGATGGGATGGAATAGCAAACAAGACAGCCATGTTGCCTGCACAACGGAGTTCATGGCAGTTGGGGAAGACAGACATTAAACAGAGTTTCATAAGTCACTGTTGGACTAGAATTGTGTTAAGTCTTGTGAAACAGGTTGGAGGCCCTGCCCTGATTGAGGGGCCGGGGATGGTCCATGAAGTTTTCTCTAGGAAGCAGGATTTAATTGAGACCTGAATGATGAGGTCAAAAGACAGCTTGTTTCATATATTCCCGGAATCATTGAATTTTAATGTTGAGTGAACATTTTGCCAAAACATTTTGCTTACAAAAGATTTTGGAAAAGTATCCAGAGTAATGTGAGTTTCCATATCATGGATCAGCCAATTAAGAAACATCTATTGAGCACCTTCAATTTGTTAGGGCACTGGGCAAGGTACTGACTGGGAGGATATTAATAATAATAACAATAATAATATCTTATCAGTGAAAGAAAATTAGAGTTTCCAAACCATAGTTTCATACGTTATTATCATACATTATTTTTTTCCTTTCAGTGAGAATGTGGGGGAGGTAGAACAATAATTCTCTCCATTTTATAAGAAAGAAAACAAACTCGTAGGAGCCAAACTTAACCAAGCGATTTGCCCAGTATTCCACGGCTTCCAGAACTTCCAGTCCTTTTGATGCCAAGTCCAGAGTCCTCTCCACTCTACCACCTTACCTTTCCCTGCTTTTAAGGAATGAAATGGATATCTGTTGTTTTTGCCTCTCCAACTTTCATTTGTATGTCATCCGGCAACTGCACTCTAACTGTCCTTTCTCCACCTTCAGAATGTGTGGTTCAGGTGAGGATAATCCCATCTCACCTTTGTTCCAGGGTGAGCATGCAACCAAGACCACTGTAGTGTCTCAGTGCGAATTATAAAAAGGGCCCCCTCTCTGGGCAGACATAATCGTGCACCAGTCAAAGGTATGGTAAGTATGCCCTGCACTGGATTTCAGCCCCTGCTCATCCTTGTTGCAGTGAACAACCTGCACAAATATTTGTGGTGGCATTACCAACGACCGAGCCCTGGCCATTCAGGTTCAGAGATGTGCACCTGACCCAAGCCATGTCAATGAGACAGACTGACACTCTGCTAGAAGGACTGGGAAAAACAGACTCTCTTCCCATTAGAACTGCTACACTGGTGGCCATGTTGCCTTCAAGAGGGAAGAGCTTGCCCATGAATTAGGCCTATACAAAGGGGAAAAAAAGCCTAAGAGATAGAGAAAAAAATTTCTGACGACATTGTTGGAGCATCATGCCCAGAATCAGCACTACTCCTAGACTCTTACAAGTTCCAAGAGGGTAGGGACCTTGCTTAATATTGTTCAAAGCTCTATCCCCCATGCCTAGAACAGTGCCCAGCACATGGGAAGGAATCAATCAATATTTTGACAGATTAAGCCAATAAGTTCTTTTCTGTATATAAATTGGGTTTTTAGAAGTCTTAATTCATTGGAGTATAAATAAATAATAACTTCATTGCTTTCCCAATGACTGGTCTCTCATGTTCTCCTTTCTAGCTGGTTAGCAATTCCCTTAAAGAAGCATGGCCAGATCCCATAACTTTCCAGTTAGTAAAATGTACTAGTGTTGGTGTTCAAGATTGATCAAGAGCTCTGTGCTCCCTCAATGCAGGCAACTTTCTCCCTCTCATTCTTATTCCTCTATCAGCTCAGGGTGGGGAGGTGGTTGATATGGCAGATCTGGTTCTGGCTTCTTTCAGCAATCCCTTCAGGGTGATAGCTGGCTCCAAACTGCTAGTGGCTTAGTAGGGGCTCTGTGAACTTAGAAGTGGGCTACTGTACATCTTATGTTCTCAGCTTTGGGCCTTTGGTATAATTTCCAAGCAACAGGAAAAATTCCACTCAGCATTCTGTTTATCAGGTTTGAGTGGAATCAAAAGAAATTTATATAGATTGAGAGAGAATAGGATGACATTTTGGATAAATTCAGGAGGGTGAGTAATATATGCAAGGTAGATTGAGGGACGTGTGGAGACCCACAAAGAGGTGGAACGCAGGGAGTAGGAGAAAGGCTGTAAGAGACAAAATCAGACTTGAGACCATTAAGTACAAGCTAAGGACTTTGGCCTTGATCTATTTAATGGTGTTTTAGGAAAATTAATCTGGCTATAGTGTGAAGAGTAAATGAGAGTGAAGAAAACCTGGAGGAAGCTAGGCCAACTGAGAATCTATTTCAATATTTCAGATATGCAGTGCTGATTAAAAGGAAAAGATGGATTAAAAAAACAAAAAACAGGGCCAGCCCTGTGGCTTAGCGGTTAGGTGCACGCGCTCCACTGCTGGCGGCCTGGGTTCGGATCCCGAGCGCGCACTGACGCGCCGCTTCTCCGGCCATGCTGAGGCCGTGTCCCACGTACAGCGGCTGGAGGGATGTGCAGCTGTGCCATGCAGCTATGTACTGGGGCTTTGGGGAAAAATAAATAAATAAATAAAATTTAAAAAAAAAAACAAAAAAACAAAGAATTTGGTGCCCACAAAATGTTTTGAGATCCTAAATTACAAAGAGCTTTAATCCTTTTTAGAAAAGGCAAGGCATTAAGATATCTTGAAATAATATAGATACTATTGATACAGAAGCAGAGTCATGTTCAATGAAGTATAAATTCTACCACATAACTAGGAGTTATTTATAGGGCTGCATATTGAGTGTCCCATAATATTGGCCCTAAATGGGCCATCAGTTGGTAGTGAGATTAATACACACAGATATATGTAAATTTAATTTTTTTTCCAGTGGCTGGGCTGATTTATTGAATAAAAGAAATTGAAATCTGCATGCCTATATAAAAGTGGAATCTGGAATGTGAATTGACTTTCTACTTGGCTTATACTGTTACTCATTCCTAAGCAATGGAAATTAAGGGTAAAAGAAAATCCACTAAGTGATTTTTGAGTAATTTGCTTGGGAAGAATTCTTTTCTTTTTTTTTTTCCCCTGTTCTCCATGAATTTTATTTATTTATTTATTTATTTATTTTTTGTTTTTTGCAGTAACATTGGTTTATAACATTGCACAAATTTCAGGTGTACATCATTATACTTCTATTTCTGCATAGATTACATCATGTTCACCACCCAAATACTAATTACAACCCATCACCACACACATGTGCCGAATTATCCCTTTCGCCCTCCTCCCTCCCCCCTTGGGAAGAATTATTTTCTAATCCGAGTTTAGTGAGGTCTTCCTTTTCATTTTAAAAATGAAACAACAACAACAACAACAACAACAACAAAACCCTGCATAACAAATACTACATGCCCAACCTAACAGATACCCATGCTTGATTTTTATCACTGGTTCTGGCTAGTTGGGGAACAGTAATACACAGAATTTTTATTTATCTAAATATTTCCAACATATAGTTTTCCTCAGTTTCTGTGAAGAAACATCAAATTTCAAAGAGAATTCAGAGGATTTCAGAGACTGAGCCACATCACATCACTGATACTGCATGCATTTACACCATTTAAGCCAATATTTTCTCTCCATGATACTTTGTTTTTGATGATCACTACTTGGGAACACATTCTTAGGCAGAATCTCAGAAACTACTACCCTTGGATTTGACTCCTCATAGATACAATCTCAAAGTTACCCTCCTCCTTAAATTACTATATTTAAAAGTAAAATTATGTAATTGTAGAATTTCAGGATGGGTAACTGCAATATAAATCAGAATTTGAGTAACTCCCTCTATATAAATATAACCAAAGTATTATCACCCTTGAACTATATTTAGGCTTTGTTTTACACATGTCTGAATAAGAACATCATTTTTTCCATTCCCACACTGAATTTTGGCCAGAGTTATCTTCATTTTTCCAGTCAACCAGGCTTGAAAACTTGGAACCACTGTTGGCTCTCCTCTATTCTTCTTCAGTAATAATGGCTAACATGTTCAGTGTTTATTAGGTGCCAAAATCTGTATAGAGCCCCTTGCATGGAGCATTTAACATCCTCACAACAGTTCTCTTAAGTATACCCTTTTTATAGCTGAGGAAACAGCCTTGTAGAGATTAAGTGACTTGCCCAAGGTCACATAGCTAGTAAGTGGTGTAGCCAGGATAGGAAGCCAGAAAGTTAAGGCCAGAGCTTATGCTCTTAGCCAGTTTTTCTACACTGCCTGCCAATCACATCATGTCGATATATGGATTCATTCATTCATTCATTCATTTATTTATTCATTGCACAAGCACTTCTTAAGCAACCATTCTAAATCAGAGATTGTAGAAGGTGCTGGGAATTGATTAAGACAAGGTCTCTACTCTAACAATTTAGGGAGAGAAACATGTTAACAAAAAATTAAAGCATATTACAAGTGTTTAACAAATGTTATTTTCTTTTCTCTGTCTATCAATTTGGATGCTTTTGGCTACAAATAACTGGGAATCTGACTAACAGACGCTTAAACAGTATGGAAATTTACTTATATAACATAGAGCAGTTTGAAGGTTGGCAGTTCCAGGGCCCTTTCAGTGGCTAAATGATGCCATCAAGGATTGGAACACTTTTAATTCTTTTGCTTCACTGTCCACAGCTGATCAGAAAGATCTCTCCTCATGTTCACAAAATGGCTGCCATGGTATCAGACATCATGTCCTCACACGATAGCATCTAAAGCAGAAAGGAAGGAGAAGTACAGAAAAGAGCTTTCTTTGTACATCTGCTCTCTTTTATCGGGGAAATTTTTTTCCCCCAGAAGCATCCAACAGCTTCTCCTTATGTCTCAGTGGACAGAACTTGGGTCACATGCCCACCTCTACACCAAACTCTGACTAAAGGGAACAGTACTTGGCACAGTGCCTTCTAAATAAAAGCAAAGTTCTGTTAGCAAGGAAAAAGGGGGGATGGCTAGAGGGTAGGCAACCAATAGTGTTTGCCATACCTCTCTTCCAATATGAGTGCCAAAATAGAGGTATATAGAAAGTTCTCTGAAAGCATAGGTAAAGAAATGTTTCACTTTGCCTAGGAGAACTGAGATGGCTTTTTAAAGAATGGTACATTTAAGCTGAGTCTTGAAGGGTAGATAGGAATTTACCAGGCAAAAGACAAACACCTCAGAACATCAGGGATAATGGACGTAAAAAAATATTTAGTGCAAACTCCATTAAACATGTGCATCTCCTTCACAGTATTTTCCAAATATGCTTCATTCTTTTCTATGACCTATGCCTCTAGCCAAGTCAAAGCCAACAGTGCTTAGGCCTCCTTGCTTTGGCCAACAGTAATTATATATGGTAGGAGGTCCAAGATAACATAAATTCAAGAACCACATTTTTGCCAGCTGACCAAATGATCTTTCAATCAAAACAAAATAATAAAGGACATAGTCGGCACACTGTAAGGGGCCTCAAATATTTGTTCCTTTCCAAGCTCCCTTTCTCTCTTCCCATCTTTCTCCTTTATTAACTATCTTAAACTCTTGTTTTAGGGAATGCCAAAATTGAAAATGTAGAACTTACCTTGATTCTTCTGATAACAATGAAATAGAAACTGCAGAACACTGTGTGATAGAGACCAAAGTGTTTCACTTGCTCTTGATTCAGTATTAAAATTATACTAATGGCCCAAGATGGCAACATAATAAGACCCTGAATTCACCTCCTCCCACAGACACACCACACGTGGAATCTGCACCTACATATAGAGCAATTTCTCCTGAAGAAGAAGTGAGGGCTGAATGAACAGCTCCTGCACAACAAACAATTGAGAGATCACATAGAGACGGGTGGGAGAGACGGAGACATGGTATTCACGGGAACCCCACCTCTGACCTGACAACCTGCAGCAGGCAGGGATATTACTGAGGGGCCTGTGCGCAGGCTTGCCTGCCCTGGGGCCAGTGAAAAAACAGCAGTTTAAAGGGGACCTAGACTACAAGGGAAGGAAACTCATTTACTAACCCTAGAGCATCTGCCAAACAAGCAGGGAACTGCTGGAACTCTTTCTGGGGTCAGAAGAGCTGGTAGGTGCCAGTTTTTGCATTCCCCCTCCACCTTGATAGCATGGGTGGCAGCACTGGTCCAGACACTCTAGCCAGCCTGCTAAAGCAGCCCCAGTGTACTCTGGGCCCCTGGCCCACACCAGCTCCAGTCATCTAGCCAGGATGGCCCTGGTGTGGTACACCCTGGGACTCCTGGCCCATGCCTGCTCCAGCCCCAGCTGGCCCACCAAGGCAGCCTAGACACAGTGAGCCTCAGGACTCCCCAGGCCTGTGCCTGCTCCAGCTCAAGCTAGCCTGGCAAAGCTGCCCAATACACACAGTCTACACAGGGGATGATCCTACACACAGCCACTTCTTCCAGACTAGGAAGGTAGCTGTTTCACCTAATTTGTAGAAACAAACACAGAGAGTCAAACAAAATGAGGATATAGAGGAATATATTCCAAACAAAAGAACAAGCTAAAACCCCAGAAAAAAACTCTAATGAGATAAGTAGTTTAGATAAGTAATTTACCTAATAAAGAGTTCAAAGTTATGGTCATAAAGCTGCTTACTGAACTCAGGAAAAGAATGGAGGAACACAGTAAGAAGTTCAACAAAGAGTTAGAAAAATATAAGAAAGAACCAATCAGAGATGAAGAATACAATAACTGAAATGAAAGATACACTAGAAGGAATCAACAGCAGATTAGATGACATAGAAGAAAAGATCAGCAATCTGGAAGACAAAACAGTGGAAATCACCCAATCAGAACAGCAAAAAGAAAAAAGAATTTTAAAAAATGAGGATAGTTTAAGGGACCTTTGGGACAACATAAAGCATATTAACATTCAATTATAGGGGTCCCAGAAGGAGGAGAGAGAGAGAAAGGGGCAGAAAACTTATTTGAAGAAATAATGGCTGAAAATTCCCAAACCTGGGGAAGGGAACAGACCTCCAGGTCCAGGAAGCACAGAAAGTCCCAAACAAGATGAACCCAGAGAGGCCTACACCAAGACACATTATAATTAAAATGGCAAAAGTTAAAGATAAAGAGAGAATTTTAAAGGAAGCAAGAGAAAAACAACATCACATGCAAGGGAACCCCCATAAGACTATTAGCTGATTTTTCAGCAGAAACTTTGCAGGCCAGAAGGGAGTTGCACAATGTATATAAAGTGCTGAAAAGAAAGGCAAATATTTAGTAAAGGCTGTGGATACACCACTTAAAAAGCTAGTATAAAGGTTAAAAGACAAAAGTGGTAAAATCAACTATAACTACAACAAGTAATTAAGAGATACACAAAATAAAAAGATGTAAAATATGACATCAAAAACATAAAACATGGCAGGGGGGTAGTAAAAACGTAGTGCTTTTAGAATGTATTCAAACTTAAGTAACTATCACCTTAAAATAGACTGCAAAAAAAGATATTCCATGTAAATGGAAATAAAAAGAAAGCTGTGATAGTAATACTCATATCAGACAAAATAGACTTCAAAACAAAGACTGTAGGGGCCAGCCCGGTGGATTAGTGGTTAAGTGTGCGTGCTCCATGGCTGGCAGCCCGAGTTTGGATCCCAGGCGTGTACCAAGGCACCGCTTGTCAGGCCATGCTGTGGTGGCGTCCCACATAAAGTGGAGGAAGATAGGCACAGATGTTAGCCCAAGGCCAGTCTTCCTCAGCAAAAAGAGAGGAGGATTGGCATGGATGTTAGATCAGGGCTGATCTTCCTCACACACACACAAAAAAACCAAAGACTGTAACAAAAGACAAAGGAGGGCATTACATAATGTTAAAAGGGTCAATCCAAGAAGAGTATATACCATTCACAAATAATATACGCACCCAATGTAGTAGGAGCTAAGTGTATAAAGAAAATATTAACAAACATAAAGGGATAAATTGACAGTAATACAATAATAGAAGGGGACTTTAATACCCCACTTACATCAATGGATAGATCATCCAGGTGGAAAATCAATAAGGAAACATTGGCTTTAAATGACACACTAGACCAGATAGACTTAATAGATGTATATAGAACATCCCATCTAAAAAGTGCAGAATACACGTTCTTTTCAAGTGCACATGGAACATTCTCCAGGATATATCACGTGTTAGGCCACAAAACAAGTCTCAATAACTTTAAGAAGACTGAAATCATATCAAGCATCTTTTCCAAACATGATGGTATGAAACTAGAAATCAATTACAAAAATAAACCTGGAAAAAACAAAAACATCTGGAGACTAAACAACACGCTACTTAACAACCAATAGGTCAATAAACAAATCAAAGAAGAAATAAAAAAATACCTTGAGACAAATAAAAATGGAAACACAACATTCTAAAATCCATGGGATGTGGCAAAAGCAATTCTAAGAGGGAAATTCATAGCAATACAGGCCTTCTTTAAGAAACAAGAAAAATCCCAAATAAACCATCTAACTTTACACCTAAAGGAACTAGAAAAAGAAGAACAAAGAAAGCCCAAAGTTAGTAGAAGGAAGGAAATAATAAAGATCAGAGTGGAAATAAATGAATTAGAGACTAAAAAAAACAATAGAAAAGATCAATGAAACTAAGATCAATCAAAGCTGGTTCTTTGAAAAGATAAATGAAATAGATAAACCTTAGCCAGACTCATCAAAAAGAAAGAAAGAGAGAGGGCCCAAATAAATAAAATGAGACATGAAAGAGGAGAAGTCACAACTGACATCACAGAAATACAAAGGATCATAGGAGACTACTGCAAACAATTATACACCAACAAATTGGAAAACCTAGAAGAAATGAATAAATTCCTAGAAACACACAACTTTCCAAGACTGAATCATGAAGAAATAGAAAATCTGAATAGACCAATTACAATGAAATTGAAGCAGTAATTAAAAAACTCCCAAAAAACAAAAATCCAGGACCAGATTGCTTCACAAGTGAATTCTACCAAACATTTAAGGAAGAGTTAATACCTATCCTTCTCAATTTATTCCAAAAAATTCAAGAGGAAAGAATGCTTCCAAACTCATTTTTATGAGGCCAGGATTATCTTTGATACCAAAATCAGAAAAAGACACCACAAAAAAAGAAAATTACAGGCTAATCCTTGATGAACATAGATGCAAAATTCCTCAACAAAATATTAGCAAACTGAATTCAACAATACATTAAAAGGATCATACACCACGATCAAGTGGGATTTATTCCAGGGATGCAAGGATGGTTAAACATGTACAAGTCAATCAACTTGATACACCAGATTAACAAAACAAAGGATAAAAATCATACGATCATCTCAATAGTCAGAGAAAAAGCATTTGACAAAATTCAACATCCATTTGTGATAAAAACTCTCAATGAAGTGGGTATAGAAGGAATGTACCTCAACATAATAAAGGCCATATATGACAAACCCACAGCTAACATCATACTCAATGGTGAAAAGCTGAAAGCTTTTCCTTTAAGATTAGGAACAAGACAGGGAAGCCCATTCTTGCCACTTGTATTCAACACAGTATTCAAAGTCCAAGCCACAGCAATTAGGCAAGAGAAAGAAATAAAAGACATCCAAATTGGAAAGAAAGAAGTAAAACTGTCACTATTTGCAGATGACATGCCACTACATATAGAAAACCCTAAAGACTCCACCAAAAAACTAGTCCAACTAATAAATGAGTTCAGTAAAGTTGGAGGATACAAAATGAAAATACAAAAATCAGTTGTGTTTCTATACACTAATAATGAGCTATCAGAAAGAGAAATTAAGAAAATGATCCCATTTACAGTTGCATCAAAAGAAATAAAATACCTAGGAATAAATTTAACCAAAGAGGTGAAAGACCTGTACTCTGAAAACTATAAGACATTGATGAAAGAAATTGAGGACAACATAAATAAATGGTAAGATATACCATGCTCATGGATTGGAAGAATTTATATTGTTAAAATGTCCATACTACCCAAGTCAATCTACAGATTCAATGCAATCTCCATCAAAATACCAATGATATTTTTCACAGAACTAAGGCAGAGGATCCCAAAATTTGTATGGAACCACAAAAGACCCCGAATAGCCAAAGCAATCTTGAGAAAGAAGAACAAAGTTGGAGGTAACACACTCCCTGATTTCAAGCTATACTGCAAAGATATAGCAATCAAAACAGTATTGTACCAGCACGAAAACAGACACAAAGACCAATGGAATAGAATAGAGAGCCCAGAAATTAACCCATGCATTATGGTCAATTAATCTATGACAAAGGAGGCAAGAATATACAATGGTGAAAAGACAGTCTCTTCAATAAATGGTGTTAGGAATACTGGACAGCCACATGCAAAAGAATGAAACTGGACTACTATCTTACACCACAAGAAAATAAATTCAAAATGGATTAAAGACTTGAATGCATCACCTGAAACCGTAAAACTCCTAGAATAAAACATAGGCAGTCAGCTCTTTGACATTGGTCTTGGCAATATTTTTTTGGACCAGTTTCCTCAGGAAAGAAACAAAACCAAAAATAGACAAATGGGATTACATCAAACTAAATAGCTTTTGCAGAGCAAAGGACACTATCAACAAAATGAAAAGGCAACCTACTGAATGGGTGAATATATTTGCAAATCATACATCTGATAAGGGTTTATATCCAAATATATAAAGAACTTACAGAACTTGATATCAAAAAAAAACCTGATTAAAAAATGTGCAGAGGACTCAAATAGACATTTTTCCAAAGAAGACATACAGATGGCCAACAGGCACATGAAAAGATGCTCAACATCTCTAATCATCAGGGAAATGCAAATCAAAACCACAATGAGATATCCCCTCACACCTGTCAGAATGACTATTATCAAAAAGACAAAATAACAAGTGTTGGCAAGGATGTGGAGAAAAGGGAACCCTTGTGCACTGTTAGTGGGAATGTAAGTTGGTGCAGCCACTATGGAATAGCCAGTATGGAGGTTCCTCAAAAAATTAAAAATAGAACTACCATATGATTCAGCAATTCCACTTCTGGGTATGTATTCGAAGAAAACAAAAGCACTAATTTGAAGAGATATATGCACCCTTATGTTCATTGCAGCACTGTTTACAATATCTAAGATATGGAGGCAATCTAAGTGCCCATCAACAGATGAATGGATAAGGAAGATGTGGTATATATACAACGGAATATTACTCAGCCATAAAAAAGAATGAAATCTTGCCATTTGCGATAACATGAATGGACCTAGAGGGTATTATGCCAAATGAAATAAGTCAGATAGAGAAAGACAAGTACCATATGATTTCACTTATATGTGAAATCTGAAAAACAAAACAAATGAACAAAACAAAACAGAAACAGACTCATACATATGGGAAACAAACTGATGGTTACCAGAGTGGGAAGGGGTTGGGGAGTGGGCAAAATAGGTGAAGCGGATTAAGAGGTACAAACTTCCAGTTATAAAATAAATAAGCCATGGGGATGTAATGTACAGCATAGGGAACAGAGTCAATATTATTGTAATAACTTTGTATGGTGACAGATGGTAACTAGTCTTATCATGGTGGTCATTTAGTAATGTATATAAACATCGAATCACTATGATGTATACCCGACACTAGTATATTGTATGTCAATTATACTTCAATTAAAAAAAACTGTATTAATTATCCTTGGCCGTGTAACAAATTATTCCAAAACTTAGTGGCTTAAAACAACAATAAACATATATTGTCTCACATAGTTTCTTTAAGTTGGGAATTCAGGAGTAGCTTAGCTGGGTGGTTTTGGCTCAGAGACTTCCACAGGGTTGTAATTAAGATGTCAGCTGGGTCTGTAACCATCTGAAGGCTTGAATGGGGCTAGAGGATCTGCTGCCAACATGATTCACTTACACAGCTGTTGGCAGGCAGCTGCAGTCCTCTCCATGTGACCTCTTCATACATACATAGATACAAAGACTTGATACATAGAGGCAGGCTAAAGTAGCAGAAAACACATGGATCATTAGATGGTGTTAGGATAACTAAATTCCTATATGAAATGAACGTAGATCTCTATTTTACATCACATATGAAGGAAAATCCCATATAGACTAAAGACATAAATATAAAAGGTAAAATTACAGAACTAATGGAAGAAAATATAAGAGAATTTCTTTGAGGAACTTGGAATAGGAAAATATTTCTTAAACAAGACCCTAAAAGTACAAAATGTAAGATTTAAAAATGATGGATGCAACTGCATTAAATTCAGGATTTCTGTTCAACAGAGGATATCAGAGACAAATGAACAGACAGGTTACAGACAAGAAGAAGATACTTGCAATGTCTGAATATCTGTATAAACAAGGGGCTTCTGCAGATCAACACCAAAAAAACAGGAAACAATAATAAAATGGCAAGTGATCTGAATATGCATATCATTGATGGAGAAAGACTACTAAGTGTATGAAGAAATGCTCAACCTATCTAAAGGCTAGAGAAGTGCAAATTAAAACAACAATACTTCGGATACTTCTGTACATCTATAAGATTGGCAAAATTTATTGAATAAAACCAAGTGTTGGTAAGGAAGTGGGAAAAAGGAAACTGTCATGTAGTGGAGTTTGAAGTGGAATAGCCACCTTGGAGAGCAATCTGTTAGTGAAGCGGTGAATGTGCATACCTATGACCCAGCAATCCCCCTCCAGGTATATCTGCAGAGAAAATGTCATACAGGTTTGGGGGGCAATGTCCATGACAACACTGCTTGTGCTATAAAAGGAAGCTTACTGTGAGTGGGGTGCAGATGTTAGATTTAGCAAACAAAACTTCCATGAAGCTTTTATAAATATGTTCAAAGAATTAAAGAAAAGTATGATAATAACAAATAGGAAATCTTAACAAATAGAAATTATTAAAAATGGAAATTCTAGAGTTAAAACATACAACAATGGAAATGAAAATTTCACTAGATAGGCTCAACAGTAGAATTAAGAAGGTAGAAGAAAGAATCAGCAAGCTTGAAGACAGATCAATAGAAATTATACAATCCAAAGAATAGAGATAAAAAGGATTGAAGAAAAATGAACTGAACATCTGAGATTTGCAGGATAATGGTAAGGATCCCAACACATGTTAATGGGAGTCCTTAAATGAGAAGAGAAAGAATGGGTAGAAAAAGTATTTGAAGAAATAATGGCTGAAATCTTCTCAAATTTGATTCAAAACAAAACTTACAGATCTGAGAATCTCAACAAATCCCAAGGAGGATAAACATAAACAGAAGCACACTTAGACTCACAATTGTCTAAGCAGGGCATGAAAGCCAAAAACAAAGCGGAAACTTTGAAAGCTGCAAAAGCAAAATGACTCATTACATATGGGGGAAATAAAGGTATAAATACTGGTTGACTTCTCCTCAGAAACAAAAGAGGGTAGAGGAATGACATATTCAAGGTGCTGAGAGAAAAAAAGAAAAGTAAGTCAACCATGAATTCTATATCCAGTAAAACTAGCCTTCAAAGATGAAGGTGAAATAAAGATATTTGCAGGTAAAAATTGAGAGAATTGTTGCTAGTGGATCTGCCTTCCAAGAAATACTAAAGGATATGACAATAGACAATCACTTGGATCTACAAGAAGGAAAGAAGAGTATGAGAAATCGTAAATATGTGGGGAAATATAAAAGACTATAATTTTTCTTTCTTTTCTTAATTTCTTTAAAAAACACAAGATTGTTTAAAGCAATAAATATGTTACTATATTATTCGGTTTGTAACATACATAGGCATAAAATATATGACAATAATAGCATAAAGGAAGGAAGAGGAAATGGAATTCTATTGGTGAAATGCTGCTATATTTTACCAGAATTCAGTCAGTATTAACCTGAAAAAGACTGTGATAAGTTAAAGATGAATGTTGTAAACCAAAGAACATGCACACACACACATACTCATACTTGCACACACTACAACTCATAAACTCCCCTTAAAAAATCAAGAGAGGAATTGAAATGGTACACTAAAAGATATTTGTATAACCAAAGGAAAGCAGCACAGGAGAAACAGAGGAACAAAAAGCAGATAGAAAACAAATTCTAAAATGATAGGCACAATTCTAGGCATATCAATAATTGCATTAAATTTTACTGGACTAAAAACTCCAATCAGTAGTTAGAACAGTCAGGATTAAAAAGCATATTCTGTCTACAGGAGAAACACTTTATATTTAAAATACGTAGACTGAAAGTAATAGGATGGGAAAAGATATACCAAGCAAACAGTAACCATAAGAAAGCTGGAGAGGGTATATTAAAATAGACTTTAATACAAGAAATATCACTAGAGACAGAGAGGAATATTTCATAATGATAAAAGAGTCAATACACCAAAAAGAGACAGCAATTACAAATATACTTGCACCTAACAAGAGAGCCCCAAAATATGTGAAGCAGAAATTGACAAAATTGAAAGGAGAAATAGACTATTCAGTAATTATAGTTGGATATTTCAATATTTCTCTCTCACTATTGATACTACAGCTAGTCAGCAAATCAGAAAGAACATAGAATACTTGAGCAATACTACTAAACAGCTAGAACACTCCACCCAATGACAGTAGAATACATATTCTTTTCAAGTATACACAAAATATTCTCCAGAATAGACCATATGCAAGGTAACAGAACAAGTCACAAAACATTTAAAAGAATTGAAATCATTCAAAGTAGGTTTTCTAACCATGGTGGAATTAAATTAGAAATCAATGGCAGAAGGAATTCTGGAAAACCTCCATATGGTTGGAAATTAAACAACATGCTTCTAAATAACTCATGGGTCAAAGAAGAAATCACCAAGGAAATTAGAATATATCTTATACTGAATGAACATAAAATCATGACATATCAAAATTAATGGAACAAAGGTCAAGCAGGGCATAGAGGGAAATTTATAGCTTTAAATGTTTATATTAGAAAGGAAACAAGATTTAAAATCAATAACATATAAAAATCAATTAACTAAGCTTCTACCTTAAGATATTAGAAATAGAAGAGCAAATCAAGCTCAAAGTAAGTGGAATAAGGAAAAAAATAATAAAGACCACAGCAGAAAACATTTTTTAAAAGCCAGCAAAACAGTAGAGAATATTAGTGAAACTGATGGTTGGTTCTTTGAAAAGATCTATGAAGTTGATAAAAGTTTGGTAAAATGACCAAGAGAAAAAGAGAAAAGATACGAATTACCAAAATTAGGAATGATAGAGGAAACATTCTGAACCCCACAGAAATTAAAAGGATGATAAAGGAATATTATGAACAACCTTATGCCAACAATTTGACAACTTAGTTGAAATGGGCAAACCTGTAGACAGAAATGATGAAAGTTGACTTAAGAAGAAATATAAAATCTGAATAGACCTATATCAAGTAAAGACATTAAAGTATTTGAGTTATCAAAAAAATCTATCTTCCTACAAAGAAAAGTCCAGTCTATAGATGTCAATGAATTCTACAGACATTTATTGAATTAATAATTCCGATCCAACACAAACCTTTTCAAAAATAGAAGTGAAGGGAACACTTTTCAGATCATTTTACCCTGATACCACAGCTGCAGACAAAGCTATCACAAGAAAACTACAGACCAATATCCTTCATGAATATCAATGCTCAAATTCTTAAAAGATCAGCAACTGAATCCAGTAATGCATAAAAAGGATTATACATTATGACCAAGTGGGGTTTATCCAGGAATGCAGGTTAGCTTAACATCTGAATATCAATTAATGTGATGCATTTATTAATAGAGTAAAACAGGGGTCAGCAAACTACAGCCCTTAGGCCAAATCTGGCATGCCTTTTGTTTTTGTAAATAAAGTTTTATTGGAACACAACCATGTCCATTCATTTACACGTTGTCTATAATTGCTTTCATGCTACAACAGCAGAGTTGATTGGTTGCAACAGAGATCATATGGCTCACAAAACCAAAAATACTTAGTATATGATCCTTTCTGGAAAATGTTGCTGACCCCTGGAATAAAGATAAAGTCATATGATCATCTCAATAGGTGTAGAAAAAGCATTTGATAAAATTCAACATTCATGATAAAGCTCTCAACAAACTAGGAATGGAAGGAAATTTCTTTAATTTGATAAAAGGCAGCTTCATAAAACCTACAACTGATATCACACTTAAAGATCAAAGGCAATGCTTTCCCCCTGCCATTGGGTACAAAGCAATGACGTCCACTCTCACCACTTCTATTCAACTTTGGATTGGAGCTTCTATCCAGTGCAATAAGGCAAGAAAATACAAATATAAAATCAATACACAACTAACTAGAAATGAAATTAAGAAAACAATTACATTCACAACAGCATCAAAAAATAAAATATTCAGGAATAAATTTAACAAAAGAAATGCAGAACTGGGTACTGCAAATTACACACATTGTCAAGAGAAATTAAAGACTGAAATTAATGGAGATATGTCCTATGTCTGCAAATTGGAAGACTCAATATTGTTAAAACATCAATTTTTCCAAAATTGATCCATAGATTCAATGAAATTCTTATCTAAATACCAGCAGGCTTTTTTTTTTTTGGTGAAAATTGATAAGCTGATGCTAAAATTTATATGGAAATCCAAAGGACCAAGAATAGCCAATATGCTTTTGAAAAAGAACCAAGTTTGAGGACCTATATGACCTAATTCCAAAATTTACCATAAAGCCATACTAATCAAGACAGTGTGGTACGGCATCAAGATAGACATATAGATCAAAGAATAGAGATGAAAACAGAATAGAGTTCAGAAATAAACCCATACATATATTGTCAATTAATTTTTGACAAAAGTGCTAATGTAATTCAATGGGCAAAGGATAGTCTTTTCAACAAATGGCATTGGAACAACAGTATGGTTGAGGTAAGGGTCTACGTTCTTTCTTTGTATAAAAATTAACTTGAAATGGATCACAGTGCTAACCACAAGAGCTAAAACTATAACACTGCTAGAGAAAAACATGAGAGAAAAACCTTTGTAACCTTAGGTTAGGCAAAGATTTCTTAGATATGATCAAAGGCACATTGACAAATTAGACTTCATTAAAGTTAAAAATTTTGCTCTTCAAAAGATACCATTAAGAATGAAAAACAAAAAAAGAATGAAAAGACAAGACACAAACTGGAAGAAAATATTTGAAAAACATACATCTAATAAAGGAATTGTATCCAGAATATATTAAGAATTCTTAAAAATCAACAATAAGAAACCAACAACCCAATCTCAAAAACGGGCAAAAAGACTTTAATAGACACTATGCAATGAAGCTATATGAATAGCAACTAAGCTCATAAAAAGATGCTCAACGTCATTAGTCATTCTGAAAATGCAGTTTTAAACCACAATTATTTACTACTATACGGCTAGAATGGCTAAAATTTAAGACTTATGATAACTAATGTTGGAGAAGAGGTAGAGAAACTGTGGCTTTCATATGTTGCAGGTGGAAACATAAAATGGTACAGGCAGTTTGCAAAGCAGTTTGACAGTTCTGTAAAATGTTATACATACACAACCATATAACCTAGCAATTTTGCTTGTAGGTGTCTACCCAAGAGAGATACAAACCTATTCCCAAAAATATTTGTATTTGAATGGATGTCATATTCATAGTAGCCAAAACCTAGAAATAATCCAAATGCTCATCTAGTGAATGGATAACAACATGAGTGGGAAACACCTTACAATAAAATATCCATGTACAATTTGGTATTTCCACACAATGGAATATTACTCTGCAATAAAAAAGAATGAGCTACTAATGCATTCAACTTGGATGAACCTCAAAACCTTATGCTAAGTCAAAGAAGCCGGATATATAACCTATATATTATACGATTCTATTTATATGAAATTTCTAGAAAAGCCGAAATTATAGAGACACAAAGCATATAAGTGATCACCTGGGGTTAGAGGTGGGGGTGGAGATTGACTGCAAATGGGAACAAAGGAAGTTTTTGGGTTCCCTTTCCCAATTTTTTGGGATGGATGGAATTGTTCTGAAACTGGATTGTAGTGGTGGTTACAATACTTTATAAATTTATTAAAACTCATCGAATTGTACATTTGATTGTAAACATGATATATAAATCAAACCTCAATAAAGCTGTTTTTTGTAGCAAAAAAAAAAAAAAGATTGCTTTCTGCTTAAAATATACTCCCCACATACTATTTGCATTGCTGTTACAGAGGACTGTCACATCACTTTTTTTGAATTACTAAATCAGGTTGGAATATGAACTAGTCTTGAACAAATCAATACTAACTTGATATGTCTGCTTCTTTTATCAGCCTTTGCACACATATTTGGCTCTTTCATTTAAACCCTAGTCCAGTGGTTCTCAAAGTGTGGTTCAGGGACTGACTCTTTCAGCGAGTCTGCTAGGTTAATAACTATTTTCATAATAATTCTAAGGCAGTATTTGCCTTTTCCATTTCATTCTCTCATGAGTGAAGCTTTCCAGATCCTGCATGATGTGGGAATCACAACAGATTGAATGCAGAAGCAGACATGAGAATCCAACTGTTTTTTTTTTTTATTAAGCCAGACATTAGATTCACAATGCCACTCTTCTAATTTTGGGAAAAACATACTTTTATCATGAAAATGTGTTATGTTAACATGTAACGGATTTATTATCGATATTTTCAATGAATTGATAACTAAATACTTTTTAAAAAGTCCTCAGTTTTTATTTATATGGAATGTATTAATAGATAAAACCACATAAATAAAGCTCTTGGGAATCTTCAGTCATTTTTGTGGGCGTAAAGGGTTCCTGAGATTTAAAAAAAGTTGGGGAACCACTGCTGTTCTCTCCTTGCCTGGTCCAAGAACTCGTTTTTGCCACATTTGACAAAAGGGGATTAGAACCAGAAATGGGGCAGGCCTTCTTTGAGGGATAATTTGTCTTGGTTGCAAAAACCATCTGCTTCAAGGTAAATCTATAGCTTTTAGTTAGGGTATCATTCAGAAATATATCAAATGTTAATACAAGACTTCTTTTTCTTTTTCTTGGTGATATTTAATGGAAATAAACACAATCTTAAAAGAAGAGGCATAAGCATGGAAAGGACTTGGAGCAGTGCAAAGTGTAACACTAAGCCCTTAGTATGGTAGTGATTATTACTATTTTATTATTAGACAATGGCAGACCTTATTCATTCAACAAGTATTTACTGAATGCCTACTATATGCCAGGCTCTGTGGTTGGCATTGGTGATGCAACGATGAGCAAAATACAAACAGTGGGCCTCAAGGAGTTTACAGCCAAATGGAGGAGGCAGTAGAATAATGACATAAAGAAATATATAACTGCGAATTGTGGTAAGAGCTTTAAACGAACCGATAGAGGTATGAGTACATAAAGCAGATTTGGCTTGATTTTCAGAGTCGGAGAAGACTGCTCTGAAGAAGTGCCAGTTGAGCTGCAATTTGAAAAACGAGCAGGAAGAGTTAAGGAGACACAAGGGAGGAATAGCATTGCGGGCCTATTCAAAGGCCCTTGAGGTAGCAGAGAGAATGACCAGAAGCCAGTGTGGCTGAAGCCCACAGAACCAGGGCTAGAACGGTGAAGTGGGAGCAGTACTTAGGGCCCAGGCCATTTGGGGTTTTATAAGCGTTGCCAAGAATATCAGACCTTTATCATGTGGCCAGTGGGGAGCCATTGCAAGATTTAGGAGAGTGAGATGTGACAGGGTTAGATCTGTACTTTTGAAAGATCCCTGGCAGCTGGAGTGTAGTGGGACAAGAGTGAAAAGCAACGAGACTATTTACAGGGCAGTACCCAGGTGAAAGACGATTGAAGCTTGGAACAGAGTAATGGCGGAGGAAACCTAAAGAAGTGGATGAATTTGGCGTTTATCAGGACTGGTGATTAATTGAAAGTTTACCTAGGGCATTAACCGCACGAAGTCGAACACTCTTCCCAGCAAGATGAGCTAATAGAGTTATTCAGAAGACGCACAATGTCCCCCTTTTCCCCTTGATACAGATCCAAAGGCCCCCGTGATGCTCAGGGCTGATCGTGTATTCTGGCGGCGCAAACCGCGCGTACAAAACCCGGTTCCCCAGTAAGTGCAAGGCACTTAGGAGATTTTATCCCCAGGAGGGCAGTGGCGTGGAACTGCACCGTTTCCTGGGCAACACCATTGTCCTGCTCCCGGGGGCGGGGTAACTAAGGACAACGGCTGGAAGAGAACTCCGGGAGAGAGGGAAAGTCAGAGGGGGAAAATGGGCAGCACGTGCCGCGGCCCCTGCCGTCGCGGGTGATTCGAGGGCTCCGCACGAGGCGCGAGCGGAAGGCGGGCCGGGGGGACGGGGACGCTTGTGATTGGCCGCCAAGAGGGAGAGCGGCTTTTTGAACCGCGTAGGGTTCTGGGTAGTAAAGGCCTTGGAAGGGGCTTAACCGAAAGGGGGAGGGGGAAGGTGCCAACAAACGGCTGAGCTCACAATCCCGGCCAGGAGCAGGCCGGGGCGTCCCCCTCCCCCCATGAAGAGAGACAGGCCGGAGCCGCCGCCTCAGCCGCGCCAACTGCCGCGGGCGACCCCGCCGCGCCCGCTGCGCCCCGCTCCGCCCCCGCTGCCAGTCGAGGGCACCTCCTTTCGGGCAGCGGCCGCCGAGCCCCTTCCGTTGCCGCCCGCCCAGTCCGCGGCCGCCATGGCCTCGTCGTGCAGGGAGGCCCCGGCGTCGGGCGTACAGCCCGCGGCACGGCGGCTGCTGCAGGTGAAGCCGGAGCAAGTGCTGCTGCTGCCGCCAGGGCCATCACTGCCTCAGGCCCGGGACGAAGCCGCCGCCGCCTCGGCCGCGCAGGCGCGGCTGCTGCAGCTGAGGCCCGAGCTGCTGCTGCCGCCGCCGCCGCTGCCCGCGTCCGAGGGCGCCCCCTGCAGGCCTGATTTGCACCCGGTGCAGCCCCGGGAGCTGCACGTCAAGGCCGAGAAGCAGGAGCTGGGTCCCAGCTTGGATCTGTCGATGGGGCCTCGGAAGGCCGTCGAGGCGGGCCCCAGGGCCTCCAGGGCGGCCAAGGTGGAAGGCCCCGGGCTGGCCCTCGACAGCCGCCGAGGGGACAAGAAGAAGGGGAAGTTGGAGGTGGAGGAGATCATGAGGGACGCGGCGAAAGGCGAGGAAGGCAAAAGCCTGGCGGCCATCAGAGAAGGAATCATCAAAACGGAGCAGCCTGAGAGGCTCCGCGAGGACTGCAGGCTCGGCGCAGAGCCCACGTCCAATGGGCTGGTGCATGGCAGCGAGGAGGTCATCCTGGCCCAGCCGTCCAGCGCCTTTGGTCCGCACCAGCAAGACCTCAGGATCCCTTTGACTCTCCACGCTGTGGCCCCTGGGGCCCGGATTCAATTTCAGGGACCTCCTCCTTCAGAGCTGATTCGATTGACCAAGGTCCCCTTGACACCAGTGCCTATTAAAATGCAGTCCTTACTGGAGCCTTCTGTAAAAATTGAAACCAAAGATGTCCCGCTCACCGTGCTTCCCTCAGATGCAGGTATTAGACGGCAGGGGAATCTGGTTTTCACACTTCGTCTTTGTTGCCCCGTAGCTGACATATCAGTGGTTCAGAAGCCTAAGCTAGAAAAGTAACATCATGGAACCGATTCTTTTCAGGGCAAAGTCTGCAGAGGTATCACTTCTGATTGACTTGTACATAGACCAGTAAAATACACTAACACGGTCAAGATTCCTAAACATTAAAAAAAAATCTATTTTAAGGCCCAGTGAACGACGAGATTTAGATGTGATTAATGTTTATACACAAAAATAGAAATATTCTTGTTAGGTAACATAAAGCCCTCAGTTTATATGCTACAGATAATCAACATTTTAAAATATTGTATATAGTAGGTCAATATTTTTATGTGTGTCAAGAAACAAAAAAAAATGATGTTTAATGAAAAAATGGTTATAATTACACAGGAAAGTTTGTACTGAAGTTAGAGGTGATTTATCTTTAAAAATGAACAGTAAACATTTTTCTGGGAGAAAACAGTACATGATTAAATGTAACACTTTAGTATTCTAGAAGCTAAGGACTTATAGAAATATAGAAAATGAAAATACGGTGGTAGAATAAGCTAAAAAGATTGTTTTAAAAGAAAGGACTATAGTTACAGCAGTAACAAGTAGAAGTAGATATTTTATTTCTATCCATTATGTCCAAATATATAGTTAGAAAATTCTTATTTTAAGATTTAATTCAGACAGAATACTATGCCAATGAATGTCATGGAAAGTCATATTAATCTTCATGATTTTATTAACTTTATATTTATTGTTTTTATCGGTTTTTTTTACTGATTCTTCTTCCCCACCCCACCATCTTGCTTTTATCTTCAGTAGTTTTTAAACTTTGTTTTCATTTCTAAAGGAGAGAAAGGAAAAGCTTTCTTTATAATACTTATTTCACCCTTTGTGCTTTTTTTAGAATTTTACGTATCAAGTAACCAGAAAAATAAAGAGAACAATATAAGTTTACAGACAGTTGTTTCTGATGAATTATGTAAGAGATGTGAATTTAGCCACCTTCCTTTATTGTAATTTCAGCTGGCTCTGTGACTCACAAAAAGTCACTTTTATTATTTTTCTCCTTGGACGTGGGACTAATGTTGATGACCCATCTCAGCAGGAACTTCACCTTCATAATGAAAAACAACTAATATACTATTATAATATTATAAATATTTTTGCTTGAATGGCCACTACAGTGGCATCTAAATGAGTTCCTTTAAACATTTAGGGAAAAGCTGCCTAGGGCTAGGATTATAGTCATGAATAAATGATAGTTCCTGTCTCCCGGTAATAGAATATTTTTAATGGGAAATAAGCTAAATGTTAATTATTGTTCGAGGTATTAATAAAGCTCAAAGAAGTAATAAGCCAGCAGTTTACTGTGTCTTCCGCATTATTATTTCCACAATATCTTCAATGATATTATTCATTTTGAGGAAAAGAAGAGTCATTCTAAGCTACAGTTTAGAATGCTGAGTTGAGAGGTTATGAGGAATTCTGGAATACTGGCAGTTCTTTGGCTATATTGAAGTGTATATTTTCTCCAGATGTTTAAAAAATAAATATATATGGAGGTACACTTCACTTTAAAATTGTTTGTGTGTGGCACGTTAATTTAGTCTCTTAATTTTTGTCATCTAGGAATACCAGACACTCCCTTCAGTAAGGACAGAAATGGTCATGTGAAGCGACCCATGAATGCATTTATGGTTTGGGCAAGGATCCACCGGCCAGCGCTAGCCAAAGCTAACCCAGCAGCCAACAATGCAGAAATCAGTGTCCAGCTCGGGTTAGAGTGGAACAAGCTTAGTGAAGAACAAAAGAAACCCTATTATGATGAAGCACAAAAGATTAAAGAAAAGCACAGAGAGGAATTTCCTGGTAATCAAATGAAATGAACAAAGCCTCTTTCTAATTTCTTTTAAATTAATTTATTTAGGTAAAGATTAGGTTAGGTTGAGATTGAAAGACAAAAATGCGTAATTTTTTTCTAATCTGATATATACAATAAAGAGAATAATGGCTAATATTATAGTAATGATTGAATTGATACTGGGCATAAGTTTCCTTAAACAGAACCAAGTAGAGAGATATCTGGTCTCATATTTGTCAGCTAATACAAATCAGGGGACATACAGTTTCACTGTGGTTTTGATTAAATATATAGATATAAACTTAATGAAGGTAAAGCTCGAGAGTTCTAGGCTATAATTTTTCAAATATACTAGAAAATGAAGTATTAAAATCACAGCAACAGAAAAAAATACGCAGTGCACACGTAAGGACAATGAGAATGCAGGGATTAACACCATGCTCCATTTTAATATTATATGGTTATCAGACCATAGTCCTGCTTTCTGATTGATAGATATATTGCATTATGATATTGTTTGAAATGATTTCCTGCCCAGCAGTGAGACACTGAGATTAAGCTTGGGTAAATGCACAGTGTATGGCCGACATGACTTTGCATGGTGGGAAAAGAATTACCTTTTCTAAGGTATGAGCTGAGAGGTTCTAGTGAGAGACGGTCAGAAGCAGCAATTACAGGGAACCAGTGATTGTCCTGGTTATACAGTGGCTACAACTGCCGTAACTCCACTCTTCTGACTTTGGAGCGAAATTGGGCTGTTTGTGGACTTGGAGATTGGCAAATCTAGGAGAGTGACTCTTCCTGAACTAGGCATAAAAATAGTGACTGGTCATTAGTGACCATTTCATTGTGAGATGTAGACAACTGTATCTTATAGAAAGTGAGGAAACGGGGAGATAAATACTATCTTAGTGGGGTATTGTTTTACAGGAAGAGGCAAAGCTTTGGGATTTAAACTCAATGCCTTTAATGTTGATTTTACTACAGATTCTACATATGTCTTTGGTTGTAAGACATTTGACCTTGCTCTTCCTTTGAATTATAGGTTATAACATTGACCACTAGTTAGGAGCTGTATGGATATATATGCTAAAATGCACAGAAATAGTATCATAGAGCTGGAAAAGATATTTTAGACAATAACTTATTTTTTAAAACTTAGAAGTGTTTTGGATTTTCAATGTGAATAGAACTATTTAAAGAGTAAATAGGGTCTATATGTTCAAATTAAAAATAGTTTATCTTCTTCTATAGGTTGGGTTTATCAGCCTCGTCCAGGGAAGCGAAAACGCTTCCCTCTAAGTGTTTCCAATGTATTTTCTGGTACAACACAGAATATCATCTCTACGAATCCTACAACAGTTTATCCTTATCGCTCACCTACCTACTCTGTGGTAATTCCCAGCCTGCAGAACACCATCACTCATCCAGTTGGTGAGTTGGTTTTAATGTAGATTACTAAATTTTTAATAGCTGTGTGAAAATTTTACCTTTTTAGTTGAAATTTTGTTTCTCTTAGCTTAAGAATTTAGAACAACAATATTAAGGGAAAAAATTAAGAAGAGAAAAAGTGAAAACATTAAATCAGAGAAGGAAGAATTTCAGTAGAGGTTAAAGCATTTGGTTTGCCACAGTAGCAAATATTCCATGTTGAAAACCTCAGACCTTTTAAGCAAATCAGGATGAGCCCATGGGTTAGGCAGATAATGCAGGAAATGACTGAGGTAATTCAATAGGAAATAAGAGTGTCTTTTTACTATCAGCATAAAAGAATGCCTTGCTAATGGTGTATGAGGCATCCTGTTCTGGAATTTAGTAATGATGACTGATGTGTTAAGACCATTCTTTCACTGCTCTAGAAAGCAATGGAAGTAATCTATTTTCTACCAAATATTTGGTTCTTCGTGTTGTCTTTCCCTAAATTTCTCCTCTATTATCAGTTCTTTACAACTTTCCTGTCTGTTGCTTTTAAGAACCCCAAATAGACAATCTAGTGTCTTAATAACTTGTTATAGGGCTATCCATCATTGGTTTGTTCTTCCAGAACCTATTTTAACTATCCCTTAGGCAGAGGTTTATACATTCACTACTTGCTATCACTTGTCCTAAAACAACTACTCTTTTCAGTTTCCAACCGCTCAGATCCTTTTGGTAATAAAGCCACTCCTATGTGCTGGGAGGTTTAGGTATCCTGAAAATTGGCTAATTAGAATCTTATGCATTTTCAATGTTTTTTTTTTTCTCCTTACGTATCATTATAGCACTTTATAGCAACAAAGCCGCATTCAGGAGACTCAAGAGAAAGATGTGGGAAGCTGATCCTCTTGCCCTGTTCTCTCCCAGCAGTCAGGCACTTGCATCCTTCACTGTTTGGTAGTATCTCCTTTAATCCTGTATTTCAACCTAGGCTTAATTATACTTTTGTTATCTTTGTTTTGTCTGCTATGTTTATTTAGGATTTCTGCTTTCATAATCTATGTTTCTTCTCTTTGTCCTTTTTCCACGACCTCGCTTCCATCAGCTTCTATCCACAGGTAAATGCTGTTTGTTTTCTTCTCCGAGGAACTGATTTATCGATGTTCTCATTTGAGGGAGCTGACAGTTTTATACAATGTATTAATTTTATGCAATTCTGCACAAAGATGTGAGGTGGATAGAAACTGTACAATTTTCTTCTGATGTTGGTAGAGCTCTTGCATCGTGATGTTTTATTTAAGTATGACAGGCAGAATTATAGGAAGCATTTCAGAGCCATACACAACAGTAATCAAATCTAAGGCTAGATAACAATCTTTTGTTTTGTTTGTTTGCTTTTTTATAATTTCTCTTATTTCTGGTGATATGTAGTAAATTCATTTCTTGGATCTCAAATGATAAATGAGATCATTATTTTATAAGCATAATTTGGGAATTATTTTCCCAGATATGTATCTTAATAGTTAGGATAAGATTTATCTGCGACTATGCTGCCCAGTCATACAACTTTGGAATATGTTCTTTTAGTTTGTTCTCATCAGCTTGGCATTGTATTACTTAGGGGGGTTGGTATCACTTGCAAATTTGGAAGTTTCATTATATATTTTATATTCTAAATCATTTATAAAACTGTTTAATAAGAAGAAATTATAGCACAAATCCCTAGAGGAATCATACTTTTAATTGCTTATCATTTGCAGATGCAAATTTTTATACCTTCCCTTTTTTTGTTTCTTTCAACTAATTTTACATTATATACCAAATATAAAGTCATGCTAATTTTGTTTTTGAAACTTGTTTTCTTTATTCCCGTGGAAGAAGGATATGAACTTAGTAAGGTATGATTTATATCTTACAGAAACAATTTGCTCTGTTTTTTTCTAGCAAGCTTTGTGCCCTCACATATTATATATTACATAGATTCACCAGGTTTTCAGATGTAGAAAATGGGCTCGCCAAGCTATAGTTCTCAAGGTCACCGCTTCTAATAGCTGGGAGTTATGTTGACTTTCCAAAAATGCTCTGGCATAGCATTTTTGGCAGAGAGATCATTTGTATCTACTTTATCAAATGTTTTCTCAGTTCTAACTTTGAGTTTTATCCACTAAGATCTAGTTGTATTCATTTTGTCAATTTGGGTTAGAGCATTCTGTGAACTTGCCATTGTACCACAGTTGATCTAATATTCTTAACCTATCTGCTATGCAAATAAATTAGGATTCAGAAATCTTAAGGTCTTCTTTAGTAGGAAGTTAGTAGGAAGGGGTTTATTGAGTCTCTGTCTTTCAGTTGCCTTTTATACTGTAATGACTATTCTACTGATTTCACTGAGTCTCTTCTTTCTGTAGAAGTATTTAAAGAGTCATTTAGTATTGACTTTGAGGTCCCTCAGATGTGACTCCTTCAGTTTTCTTTGGACTGCCTAATTTCTATTTGCATCTGATTTACACACTTGGGCTTCTCTGTCTTACACATTTGGACAAGCTTTTCATTTTAAAAAGATGTCTTTCCCTTTTGATGGGTTCTCTTTGATTTGGTCAGTTAGCCATAACAACTTTCTGATTTTTGAGGCACTCGTTTTCCTTCTGGGTTTTTAGCATTATCATATAAAATAACCTTCATTTTTCTATGAACTTTTTATTTTAGTTATTCCTATCATCCTTATTTTTCCTAGCCAATATCTATATTTCCAAAAATCTAATAACCCCAGGGTGGATTTTTTTTTTTTTGTCTTTTTTCATTAGAATCTTAAATTTAAATGTATGTTGTGATCACTACTGCCTAATATTTCACACACAGAATTCATGCATTTTTCTAGTAATCTTCATCCATTATTTGATTCTCAATCAAGCTTATTTCATTTTATTTTGTATTCTACTAAAACTGTTTGTTCTAATAAGCAATTATTTGTTCTGTACCAGATTGTTCCAGCACATTTTTATCCCATTAAGTCAATCTATTTGAAATCTGGCAGTGTAATTTGGTATTCTCCCTTATTTAGGTGAATGTTTCCATTTCAGATGTTTTCTCAGTATTTATAGTATACTCTAGTACCATGTTTGCATATCTACCTACCTGCTCCCCATTACCTAATGTTTATTAAGTGCTGATTATGGGTCAGACTGGGTGCTAAGGACACAATACAAAGACCTTTCTACAGTCTCTGCTGTCAGAGTTATAAGGGAGTTGTAGAAAGGATAGATACAAATATACAAATAATTTTACTATTTCTTTGATATAATCTATAGTACTTTTCTTGTCTGGTATTATTTTTATGACCAGTGCATTATGTTTACTCTGTGTTTCACATTTAATGCCACATCCCGAACTCTTCTCCTGTTGTCAGTTTCTAAAAGTGCTTACAGCACAATAGTCCAGAATTCTTTTTAGATATCTTTCTTTTATCAAATGTCTTTGATGCCAGTTATGCTAGCATTTTCATTTTATATTAAGTATTCAAATTTGTTTATTTTAAAGGCTTTTGGAACTTTGGTAGAAGCTATATTTATTTTAGCCTGGCCTTTAAATGTCACTTTATACTATATGAATTTTCTGGTGAGATCGTTTTGTTCTTTACATTTTATTTCTCAAGTCTGAAATGAGTTTTCCTTTTTACATTTTAATTCATTTGACATCTTTCACTCTTCTGAATGCATACATTTCTCTAAAGTTTTAGTTTAAAAGATGCTTACTACTGTTTTAAGTTTTTGTAGTAGACTTATGGTACCATTTGGGCTTACCCACCTCTTCTTGTTTAACCAAAACAAAACAAAAAACCCTCCATCATTCTGATACTGTTGTAATCCAAAAAAAAGCTGGTCTTGTCCCTGCCTTAAGGTCCATTCCAGCAAAGTGTTATGTCCATAAGAAACATAAATCTGGCTTGAAAATTCCTTGAAAAGTGATGTAGCTTTTTATTGTAGGTTTTCTTGAGGGGGCAGGGAAGGAGGAATCACATGGTTCAATATATTGTAAGTCTTCTTGGGCTCTCTCCAGAGTCCCATTGTTCTTAGCAGTTGCCTAACTATTCCTAATTCTCTGTCCCCATCTCTGTCTCTGTGTCTCTGCCTCTTACTCTGTTTCTCTCTCTCCTCTCCTTCGCTCTCTGCCTCTGTTTCTCTCTCCTGAGCCACAGATGCTGGTCCTCCTCTCCTTCTCACTACCTCCATACAGCTTTTTGTTGTAGAGAAATTTGGTCTGTCCTCAGTTTCTGCCATTCGCCACTCCTTCACTGTTCATCCCAGTCATGCAACAAAAGCCTGTTGCACCCTTCATCCATTCAGCACAGGCAGTGGATTCTTCCTCTTTGGGGGTGGGTGGTGGGAGATTTGCAAGAATTGTTGAAAACTATTAATAACTTTTTATTTTTTCTTTTGTCATTGTCATGCTATAACATAGATCTAAAATTCTGCTCTTTACCTCATGTAATGATTAGATAATGCTAGCTGCTTTAACAAGCACTTAAACATAATGGTTTAAACAGAATTATGGTTTATTTTTTACTCAAAGTCCAAAATAGGTATTTCTTGTTGGTAGAGGGCTCTCTTCCAAGGGGTGATTCATGGACATAGGCTTCTTCTATCCTGTGGCTCTGCCCTCTTAAATATGTGGCATCCAAGGCCACTGTACTAGTGTGCATGAACCTGCAGAAGGGGAAAGAACATGGAGGATCACGCACGAGGGTTTTTTATGGGCCAGTCTCAGAAGTGGTACACATCATTTCTACTTATATTCCGTTGGGTAGCCTTGGCCACATGGCCACTCCTAAGTGCAAGGGAGGCTGGGAAATGTAATCTATCTGTGTGCTAGAAGAAGAGAAAAGAAGTGAGTGGCTAGTCTTTTCCATACCTTACCTACAGCTTGATGCATTAGAGCTCTGCCCTTTCCACAAGTCTTTTCTATTCACTGACAGTTTATCTGAGATGACTGGATGTTGCAGACTTTAACCTCCTGCTTAGCAACCTGAATTTTGACATTGAGGACATCTTTGTTATACTTGCATATAACTCTGTGATTTAATTTTTTACCTCAGACCAAAGTAGTGCCTGACACATGTCAGCTGCTTAGTGAATGTTTGTTGAATTAAATGAGTGCATGATTATTAACCCATGCCTCACTGGTACCCCTTCTTTTATGGAAATATCTTTGGTAGAAAAGAATATTTGGTATCAGCTAAAAGATGTCTGCTCCTTCTTCAGTAACTGAAATAATATCGATGGACTCCATAGCTCCTGTAATTTATGTTTCCTTTGCCCAGAATGACCATACTTCTTTGCTGAAGACTAAGAGCTTCTTGTACTGGATGTAGGGAAAAGAAATCTGCATCACAGTTAGATTTTAGGAGCTGATGTCTTGATTGCAGTGACTATTCAATTAATAAAACTTTGAGAGATTTTACAAGTCAGCCTGGCTTCATAGTTGTTTAGAGGAGAAGGTTCTCCTTATACCAGATCAGTGGTAGAAGTGCTGTCAGCTATAGGCTTATTTGTTAGTTAGTTTTTTCTTTCTTCTAGTCATGGCTTTCTTTAGTATTATGAACCAGATTTTGTGTCAGATATTGGGGATGCAAACATGAATAAAACTGTTCTGCTCTCAAGTGCCCAGTTTCGTGATTGTGGTAGGGGTTGCAGATGTGCAAATAACAATATTGACACTATTTCGTAGTAAGTGCTAGATTTACAGATTCTGAGGAAACATAGAGGAGGGAAATTACTTTGTGCTTGAGTAATCAAGAAGGGCCTGACTGAGGCCTGTGCCTCACAGATGGGAGGGCTAGTCCGTGTAACCCCACCAACGGAGAACCAGGACAGCTTCGTTTACACTCAGCTCCTGTGCTGCCTCCACTTCACTGGGTCAGAGGCCATCTCAAAACAGATGGATATATCCCTTAATTCCTTACCTCCAGATTTGAGAGGGGGTATATCGGCCTTATCTGGAGAGAAGGAAGGAGGGGAGGGTCTTTCCTGGACAAGGCTGAGAGAAGATCCACATTCCTTTCAGCCTCTGACAGAGACATTTCTAACCGTAAAGTCTGTTCTTGGACTACATCTTCTATATTAACAGAGATCTAACTGCATTGGAATAAACTAGACCATGAGTCTATTGCTCCAGCTTCTCTCCGTATTTCTTTGGAAGAGTTTAGTTAAATTTAGGCTGTGTCATTTGGATAACTCAGCAACTCAACAGCAGTCCTCTATTCTTCAGGAACAGAAAGATCAAATACATGATTATTTCATCTACCTTTAAAAATTCTGCTGTATCTGTCATGCCTGCTGCAATAATATTCCTTTCATATCTGTCATAAATTGTTGACTTGTGGAAAGTCCTATTGTCACTGAGAATTTCCTTCTGTATTCACATTGAATACAATAAAGTGAAATAATTTTAATGATTGTTTCTTTAGTTTTTTCAGTTAAAAAAGTCAAATGTCATTCATAATTTAGTTTAATATAGAGAAGTATAGGGCTGGCCCCGTGGCTTAGCGGTTAAGTGCACGCGCTCCGCTACTGGCGGCCCGGGTTTGGATCCCCGACGCGCATCGATGCACCGCTTCTCCGGCCACGCTGAGGCCGCGTCCCACATACAGCAACTAGAAGGATGTGCAGCTATGATATACAACTATCTACCGGGACTTTGGGGGAAAAAAAAGGAGGAGGATTGGCAATAGATGTTAGCTCAGAGCTGGTCTTCCTCAGCAAAAAGAGGAGGATTAGCACGGATGTTAGCTCAGGGCTGATCTTCTTCTCACACACACACACACAAAAATAGAAGTATACAAAATTTAAAAAATGACCCACACCACTAAGCTGAAACCTCTATTAATATTTAAAATAAAATTAATATATTTAGAGAAAAGAAAATTCAGACAGTACTGATAGGTCTAAAATGAAAGTCTAGCTTTTCTTACTGCCCTACTGCCCTGTCCCCTCTCCCAGATGACTGTTCCTTAAAAGTAACCAGTCGGTAGTTTCATATTATTTCTTTTAGAAACATTTATATATACATACCAGCATTTGTGTGTATTCATCTTTCACTCAATCACTCAATAATTTTATTCATTTATTTATTAATCAAAAAAATATTTGTTGAGGGCCTATTCTGTGCCAGGCAGAATTTTGAGCCCTGGGGATACAGCTGTGAATAAAAGAGAAAAGGTCTCTCCTGTCATGGCACTTAGAGTCTAGGTGGGAAAGAGAGGCAAAAATGTAAAATAGGTAAACAAGATGACTTCAGTTTGTTCAAAATGCTATAAAGGAAATAGAGTGGTTTGACGTGGTAATGCTATTAGGTGAAGTGGTTAGTGAAAGCTTCTGGTTGTACTGTTTATTAAATTATACTGAAAAAGAAACATGGAGTGACTCAATTAATGCCTGACCTATGCTATTTTTATTTCTAAAGGTGAAGCCCCACCTGCCATCCAGCTGCCCACCCCTGCAGTCCAGCGCCCAAACCCCATCACTCTTTTCCAGCCCAGCGTCTCCAGTCCTGCCCAGGTGGCTGTCCAGGCTCCAAGTCTGCCCCTCTGTCCAACACTCCCACCCCAGCACTTTGCTGGACCCTCCCAAACGGACACTCATCGGCTGCATTCGGGGGGCAGTCTTTCTGTGAAGAGACCCACTCCTGTCTCTCTCGAAAGCACCAGCAGGATTCCAACTACTACAAGTACTGCCCATGCCAGATTTGCAGCCTCGACCATCCAGCCTCCCAAGGAGTATCCCAGCGTTTCCGCTTGTCCCAGAAGTGCTCCAATCCCCCAGGCTCCTCCTATTCCACACTCACATGTCTACCAGCCCCCTCCCCTTGGCCATCCAGCCACGTTGTTTGGGACACCACCGCGATTCTCTTTTCATCACCCTTACTTTCTACCTGGACCTCACTACTTCCCATCAAGGTAAATGAACAATTTTTTTCCTTTCACCTAAAAATACATACAGCTAATGAATTTTTACCTCTGAAGCCATCTCTTTTTTACATCTAAAGGGGCAGCTGCTCCAGCTCCAGTCGACTGTTGCCACATGAGAATACGGGCTCCGATGTTGTCAGATCTGATTTTCATGAGAAAAATCAGTTGTAAAGGACCTTAAGATCGTTTAGTCAAACCCCCTTATTGTATAGAGCTGTGCTTCTCAAACCTTTATATGTATATGTGAATCATATGTGATCTTGTTACAATGCAGATTCTGAGTCAGTAGTTCTCGGGTATAGGAGTGTTCTATACAGGGGTATAGTAGGCTTGATATTTGCATTTCTAACAAGCTCCCAAGTGATGCCAATCCTGCTGCTTTGTGGACTGCACTTCGAATGGCAAGGGTATAGAGGAGAGCACTTGGTCTGAGAGCTTAAATGACTTGTCCAAAGTTACACTCCCTCTCAGTGCCCTTTTAACCAAAAAATTTTCTGTATAAATTGCCAGTCAAGGAATTGATTTTCATAGAGAGGTATCTAGGGAAAACAAATTTGTCACTTTTCATTTTAGAGCGATAGAATTTAACTCCCTTGCAAGTGTTCTAATAGAGTAGTACTAACTTCTACTTTTCAATTGCTGTTAAATGTGTAGACAAAGATAGTTTCTGTTGAGATTGGAGTTACATGTCTAACACCAATCTTCTATCATTACTTATTTAGAAAATAAATTTACTCCCCACTGGATATACCAATGCCTAAAAGAAAGAACTTTTGAGGTATATATTATGTTGCTTCAATTTGTAATGGGATTGCTTGCTTTCAAGTCCTTAACCCAGGACTGAAAGAAAGTGGAACCAGGGGATCAGATCAGGAGAAAGGGAGATTTTGCTATCTGAGGTTTGTTTTACTTTCCCCTGTAGTCTCTTTTTATCTTTAGCAGCTTTCAGACGTCTTATAGTTCAAGAAATCAAACCTCAAGAGACTCCTAAGGCCAGGGGTTGATAAAATCTTCTCATTGCTATCTGCCAGGATCTGAGATTTTATGGGAATTTTAGAGAATTTTACAGTGTTTTCAGAATATAAGAAGAGTACTAAGGACATAGCTGAAATTTAATAAATTAATAGGTTTGAGAAGATCAGCCTTGGTTAGAACCTTGAGGTCCACAAACTAAAATTGGAGAAATTTTATCTGTGTTACATAATTCATTTCATAATACAGGAAAGACTTGGACAATATTTACTCATAGAGAAGGAGAAAAAGAAGCATCTAGAAGAGGCTGTGCCTTGCAATCTCATCCTAGTTGTTATTGTTTTTTCTTTTTAGCATTTTGAGAGCTAGGCATTTTTACATGTAATTCTCACAGCAACCCTGTGACTTGAGTATAACACTCCCCCCACTTTTTCAGATAAAGAAATTGATCAGATGTTAAATCGCTTTGTTAAGGTCACATAACTAGTAAATGGCAGAGCCAGTAGTCAAACTTAGGTTTGTCTGTCCGATTTTGCATTCCATGTTTGTTATTTTCACTATATCAGTAAGGCTTCTCAATATAATGGCTCCTCTTGATGGGCAGCTGTTAGTTGCTAGCAGAGAATCATATGGAAAACGCATAGTTTTGAATGGAAAACGCCTGTTGTCTAGTGGACTTTGGGGCAGATAATGTTTCCTTATATAATAAATAGATAAAAGCATAGGAAGTTTATCTTCCTTACTCATGACAAGGCTTATAGGATTTGGCTGTTAATGTACAAATCGTCTGATACAGGACATTTTAAAAGGAAGCTCTGGAAAGTAAGTCCTTAGAAGACAGAAATTATACCTTTATCTTTAATACCATTATTTCTAGTTAATAATAATGCTATTGGTGGAACCAAATGAAGTGAATTAGGAGTATTATACTGAATTTTATTTCATTTAAGAATGTCAAAGCAGTATGTCAACTATAAACATTAAGCTGCACATAGTTTTCCAAAACAGAAGACCAGCCTTATAAATTAGAACATTGTCTAGTTGCTTTTCTACCTTCTACCTGAATGTGTGTGATGATAATTTCCCCGAAGAAATGGATAATCTTATTTGTGCTTGTTTAGATAGTATATTTCATTAAAATGCAGCCTGGCTAAATGACAAAATTAATTGATACCCTCTCAATTTTTCTATTGTCTCTTTCCCAACTGATTACAGAATCTTCTATAAAGAATATTTCTTCCCTAATCTAATCCATTTATGTGTGGAATTATTCAACCATTTCAATACTGTAATTATAATGACATTTTATATATATATCAAATATATAAATACATATGAAATATACATATTTGCCAAACAGTAAATTTTTTCCTGTGTATCTAGAGTAAAAAGCTAGGGAGTCAGGCAGTTTAATCAAGGAGTCATTTTTATAAAACAGATGGATGACTCAAAAGTGCTGATCCCTAGCTCTGAGGCCTAACATCTTCTTCCTGCCTTCAAATCTTAACCATCTTCATACTGTGCTTAATGAAACACTCTCTTTCTGTACTACATTAATTTCTTAGATTAGTTTCTTCTTTTCTCCCCCTACCCTTTCTCCTCTTCCTCCTCCTTCTTACAGTATTTATACTTTTGCATGCAAAGGAGATATCTAGGATCTTTATTTCTGTTGGCTATTGGGTAAATAAATGTGTTTTTTCTTCTTTCTCAGGATTGCTTTGGCTATTCAGGATCTTTTGTGGTTCCGTACAAATTTTAGGATTGTTTGTTCTTTTTCTGTGAAAAATGCCGTTGGAATTTTGATAGAGATTGTGTTGAATCTGTGGATTGCTTTGGGTAGTATGGAAATTTTAACAATATTATTTCTTCTAATCTGTGAGCACAGAATATCTTTCCATTTACTTGTGTTTTCTTCAATTTCTTTCATCAATGTCTTATAGTTTTCAGTGCATAGATCTTTCACCTCCTTGGTTAAATTTATTCCTAGATATTTTATTCTTTTTGATGCAATTATAAATGGGATTGTTTTCTTAATTTCTTTTTCTGATAGTTCATTGTTATTGTATAGAAATGCAGCTGATTTTTGTGTATTGATTTTGTATCCTGCAACTTTACTGAATTTGTTGATTAGTTCTAATAGTCGTTTTGGTAGAGTCTTTAGGGTTTTCTATATGTAATATCATGTCATCTGTAAATAGAGATAGTTTTACTTTTTTCTTTCCAATTTGAATGTCTTTTATTTCTTTTTCTTGCCTAATTGTTCTGCTTAGAACTTCCAATACTACGTTGAATAAAAGTGGCAAGAGTGGGCATTCTTGTCTTGTTTTTGATCTTAGAGGAAAAGCTTTAAGCTTTTCACCATTTTTGTATGATGTTAGCTGTGAATGCTTAACTTTAAATAATGGATAGAAGATCATCCCTCCAAAAATGGATGAAGATCAATAAGAAAATAGAACACTGGGGGCTGGCCTGGTGGCGTGGTGGTTAAGTTCACGCACTCCACTTCGGTGGCCTGGGGTTCCGCAGGTTCGGATCCCAGGCATGGACCTACGCACCACTCATCAAGCCATGCTGCGGTGGCATCCCATATACAAATTAGGGAAGATTGGCACAGATGTTAGCTCAGGACCAATTTTCCTCACCAAAAAAAAAAAAGGAAAGAAAGAAAATAGAAGACTGTACAACACTGCAAACCAACTAGATCTAACAGACATGTATAATACTCCACCCAAAAACAGAATATAGATTTTTTTCAACTGTACATGGTATATTCTATAGGATAGACTGTATGTTAGATCACAAAACAAATCTCAAATTTTTTTTTTTTTATGAGGAAGATCAGCCCTGAGCTAACATCCATGTCAATCCTCCTCTTTTTGCTGAGGAAGACCGGCCCTGAGCTAACATCTTTTGCCAATCCTCCTCCTTTTTTTTTCCCTTTTTCTCCCCAAAGCCCCAGTAGATAGTTGTATGTCATAGTTGCACATCCTTCTAGTTGCTGTATGTGGGACGCCACCTCAGCATGGCCAGACAAGCGGTGCGTCGGTGCATGTCTGGGATCCGAACCCGGGCCGCCAGTAGCGGAGCACGTGCACTTAACCGCCAAGCCATGGGGCCGGCCCCTCAAAAAAATTTTAAAAGATTGAAATCATACAAAATTTCTTCTCCAACCATGACGGAATGAAACTGGTAATCAGTAACAGAAAGAAAACTGGAAAATTCACAAATATATGGAAATTAAACAGTGTACTCTTAAATGACTGATGGGTCAGATAAGACATCACAAGGGAAATTAGAAAATACTTCGAGATGAATGAAAATGAAAGCACAACATACCAAAACTTAAGGAATTTTATAGCAAAAGAAGGGCTGATAGAGAAATTTATAGCTTCAATGGCCTACTTTTAGAAAGAAAGATCTCAAAGCAACAACCTAACTTTAGACCTTAAGGAACTAGAAAAAGAAGAACAAACAAAACCAAAAGCTAGAATAAGGAAGGAAATAATAAAGATTAGAGATAAATGATATGAAGAATAGAAAAACAATAGACAGTTAATGAAGTAGAGAAAACAAAATCAACAAAAATTGGCTTTTTGAAAAAATCAACAAAATTGACAAAGCTTCAGCTAGACTGACTAAGAAAAAAGAAAGAAGACATAAATTACTAAAATCAGATGTGAAATTGGGCACATTACTAGTGACCTTATGGAAATAAAAATGATTATAGGAGAATACAATGAATATTTGTACACCAACAAGTTAGATAACCTAGATGAAATGGACAAATGCATGAATTACCAAAACTGACTCAAGAAGAAATAGAAAATCTGAACAGACCTATATCAAGAGATTGAATCAGTAATCAAAAACCTCCCAGCGAAGAAAACTCTGGACTATATAGCTTCACTGGTGAATTCTACCAAACATTTAAAGAGGAATTAATACCAATCCTTCTCAAAGTCTTCCAAAAAATGTGAGAGAACACTTCTAAGGCCAGCATTACTGTTAGCAAAGCCAGATAAAGATATCACAAGAAAGAAAATTACAGACCAATACATCTTATGAATATAGATGTGAAATATACTCAACAAAATACTAGCTCATTTAATCCAGCAGTATATTAAAAGGATTATACACCAAGACCAAGTGGAATTTACCCCAGGAATGTAAATGTGTTTCAACATTTGAAAATCAATCAGTGTAATAAACCTCACTAAGAGAATGAAGGAACAGAACCACCTGATCATCTCGATTGATGCAGAAAAGCATTTGATAAAATCCAACACCTTTACATGATAAAAATAAATTCTTGATTTCAAAACTTACTCAGAAAACTAGAAATAGAAGGGAACTTCCTCAACATGATAAACAGCATTTATCAAAACACTACAGTTAAAATACACTCGATGAAGGACCAAAAACTTTTCTCCCTAAGATTGGGAACAAGACAAGGATGCTCACTTTCACCACTGCTATTCGACATTGTGCTACAAGTTCCAGCCAGAGCAATTAGGCAAGAAAAAAAGAGACGTCCAAAATGGAAAACAAATAAAATAAAGTTATCTCTATTAGCACATGATCCTATATACAGAAAATCCTAAAGAATCCACAAAAATTTATTAGAGCTAATGAAGGAGTTCAGCAAAGTTGCAAGATACAAGATCAATATACAAAAATCACTTGTTGTTTCTATATACTAGCAATGAGTAATCCAAGAAGGAAATTGAGAAAACAATTCCATTTACGAAATCATCAAAAGAATAAAATCCTTGGGAATAAATCTAACCAGGGAGGTGCAAGACTTGTAAACTGAAAACTACAAAGTGTGCTGAAAGAAATTAAAGAAGACCTAAATAAATGGAAAGGTATTTGTTTTCATGCATTGGAAGACTTAATATTGTTAAGATGTAAATACTTCCCAAAGTGATTTACAGAATCAGTACAAGCCTCTCCAGTGGCTTTTTTGCAGTAATGGAAAAGCTGATCCTAAAATTCGTATGGAGTTGTAAGTGACCTGGCATAGTTAAAACAATCTTGACAAAGAACAAAGTTGAAGAACTCACAATTCCTGATTTCAAACTTACTACAAAGCTACTGTATCAAACAATGTGGTATCAAGAGAATGAGAAGACAAGCCACAGATTGGGAGAAAATATTTGCAAAAGATATATCTGATCAAGGACTGTTATCCAAAATACACAAAACTCTTAAAACTCAACAGTAAGAAAATGAACAATGTGATTAAAAATGGACAAAAAACCTGAACAGACACTTCATCAAAGAAGATATACATATGGCAATTAAGCATATGAAAAGATGCTCCACTTCTTATATCATTAGAGAATTGCAAATTTAAACAACGAGACACTACTGCATACCTATCAGAATTGCCAAAATCCCAAACACTGACAACACCAAATGCTGACCATGATGCGGAGCAAAGGAAACTAATTCATTGCTGGTGGGAATGCGCGATGGTACAACCACTTTGGAAGATAGTTTGGCGGTTTCTTACAAAACTAAAAATACTCTTATCATATGATCCAGCAGTCACACTCCTTGGTGTTCACCCAAATGAATTGATAACTTATGTCCACACAAAAGCCTGCACATGGATGTTTAAAGCAGCTTTACTCATAATTGCCAAAACTAAGAAGCAATCACAATGTCCTTCAGTAGGTGAATAGATAAACGGTGGTACATCTAAACAATGGAATATTATTCAGCATGAAAAAGAAATGAGCTATCAAGCCATGAAAAGACATGGAGGAAGCTTACATGTGTAGCACTATGTGAGAGAAGCCATAAATAGTATTTTATTTTTACCTTATTTACCATTTTGTTGTAGAAATTTTCATCTGCAAAGCAGATGGAATAGTATAATGAATCGACATGTACCCATCACCCAGCTTCAACAATTATCAACATTTTAGCCATTCTAGGTTCATTTATTCCCCTACTTTTTGAGGGGCAGTGTCTTAAGTATTTTAAAGTGAATCACAGACGTCATATAATTTCACCTGCAAGTATATCAGTATGTATATTTACTAGTTAAGGACTTGGAAAAAAACCTCCTACCACTTTCATACCTGAAAAATTAATATTTCTTTATTATCATTCAACAATTAGTCTGTTTAATTTTCCTCCATTGTCTTATTACTGTCTTTTCACAATTGCTTTCTATAAAACAGGATCTAAGCAAGGTACACATTGGATGTGATTATGTCTTTTAAGCCTCTTTTATGCTACAATAGTACTCTATCCTCTCATTATTTTTTTAATGTCATGTATTTATTGAAGAAACAAGAAATTATCCACATCCTGGATAGTACATCTTTGGGTATTGTTTAACATGTTTCCCTATCACCCATTTTTCCTGTAAAATGGTAGATCTTGCAACTTGATTAGAGTCAGGTTCAAATTTTTTTCTTTTCTTTTTTTTTTTTTAATAATTTTATTTATTTTCCCCCCAAAGCCCCAGTAGATAGTGGTATGTCATAGTTGCACATCCTTCTAGTTGCTGTATGTGGGACGCGGCCCCAGCATGGCCGGAGAAGGGGTGCGTCAGTGTGCGCCCGGGATCCGAACCCAGGCCGCCAGCAGCGGAGTGCGCGCACTTTACCGCTAAGCCACGGGGCCGGCCCCAATTTTTTTTTCTTTGTTTGTTTGTTTCTTTCTTTTGTTTTTTGGCAATGATACCTGACAGGTGGTGCTGTATACCTCTATTGTATCGCATCAAGAGTACATAAGTCAGTTTTTCTCTATTAGTGATGTTAAGAATGGTCTGTAGCTTCAGGTATTATCAGTTTGATTATAAGCTTCCCCATCAACCTTTCACCTAAACCAGTGCTGCTTCTCAATTTTTGGCTGTATAGTAGCATCACTTGAAGAGCTCAGACCAAATAAATCAGAATCTTTAGGTGTAGGACCTGGGCAGCAGTATTCTTTAAAAGTTTCCCCAGGTGATTCAAAAGGTCAGCTAAGGTTGAGAAATACCAGCAAAATACCAGTAATGATTTTAGTAGCTATGGTGATTGTTGCCTACACCCATGGGATTGCAAAACGGTCATTTTCTGATTTGATATCCTTTTATTCATTAGCTGGAATTCTTTCATGAAGAAAAACTTTCCCTCATCAACTGTTTGGTTACTCTGAAATATAGGAAGGGCAGGGTAAACTCTTGATTCTTTCCCCATATCAATGAGTCTTGTTTTGTTTTGGGAATATCATTATGAAGAAGTGGATTTTTATATATTTGGTACGTTTCAATACATTGTAGTCACTATTTATCATACCACTTGATGCTCAAATTTTCCCTTTTTGTCCAGTTGGCTACACGTTGGCTCCTGTGTGCTTAATCTTTGATACAGCTTTTTTGCTCCCTGTCACAAGATGTCCCAGGCTCATCTTGTGCATTATCTATGCCAAGCCTGGAATCAGCCATTTTACCCAGAAGTGTAAGCTCCTTTTACATAAGGTGGTATTTAGAAATCACAATTTGGGCAAGAGGGGTGCTTATTGCTACCAAGTTAATAGAGTATCTAGGTCTTTTCAGTGGAAAATATGAGAAAATATGTATTTTTTTGAATGAGAAAAATAATTTGTGAGTTTATATTGATGTTTCCAAAATAAATGTAATATTATAGAGTTTCAAATGAAGTTCTTTGATTTTATGTGCTAGTATCTTTTCCTCCTAAAAATCTTGGTTCCTAATGATAATATCATAATTACATATTTGCTTTATCCTACTAAACATGTTTTTTTCTGATATATATATGGAGAGAGAGAGTATAGTTTTAAAACGATGATATCAATAGTTTCAAAACAGCAATATCACAAACAATAATATTACTGAATGCAGTTTAAGGTTTGTTTGTGATTCTTTTTTCTCTTTCAAGTATACCTTATCAGGAAGGTACATAAGTATCAGATTTAAATTATCTTGAAATAATTTTTCTCTGTGTAGTTAAAGCAACTACAACTTGATACAAACTTGGATTCATTTATTTTCATTTGGTTTCAATTTTTAGAGATTTTTTTTTTTTAATTAAATTTATTTTAAAGTTATGTAAAATATTTACATGGTTTCAAAGTCAAAACCATAAGATAAAGTACATTCTGAAAAATCTAAATTCTCTTTCTGTCTCTTCCTCTCTTCTTTCTCTCCTCCTATAGGTAACCATTTTAGATTTTTTTCTATCTTTGCATTCTTTGTTTTTAAAAATAAAAGCAAAATGTACATGTATGTATGTATTTATGAATACATTATTAAATGTAACTTCTTGTAGGACTAATCATACATTGAAAGTGTTTCTAGTTTCCAAAGTACTCGTACACATCCTCTCTGAAGTTCCTCATGACAGACCTTTTAAGTTGGCAGAACAGGCAGTATTATCCCTATTTATATAAGAAGGACCTAAGGCTCAGATAAATTAAGATTTACTTAAGGTTACCAGGTTTGTAAGTAGCACAGTTAGAACTAGTGCCCAGGTAGTGTGGCGTGGTAGTTAGGAGAACAAGTTCTAGAGTCAGATTGCCTGATTCTGTTTCACTACTTACTAATTATATGACTTTGAGCAAGTTACTTAATCTCTTTAAGTCTCTGTTCCCTTATCTGTAAGGTGAAGAAAATATAGTATCTATCTTATAAAGTTGTTCTAAGGAATAATTGAGATAACATATAAACTCCTTAGCCAATTCCTAGAACACATAGTAAATGCTTATTACGTGTTGGCTAATATTATTATTCTAATAGTACTAATTGATGCTTTTCCCACTACACCATGATGCTTCTATAATTGTTCATTTTCATCCATGTGACCTTCTAGGATTACCCTTGTCTTAATTGATCTTTTTGTTCTCTGGATATAACACTAACTTGTTTTTACCACACCCATACAGCCATGTGATGTTTGCATTATAGACTTTGGCATGTGCCTAGGGTATACCTAGATTTTAGATCTTTTTTTTTTTAATTCTTCACCAAGCCTTGCAGAGTATCTTGCCTACACTGAGTCCTGAAAAAGATAGTTATTGAGTGAATTGTTTCTAACTGAAGTGAAGGGGCTAGATTTGAGTGCCCCTGTGCAGGATCTGTGGAATTCAATGGATGGAGAGGCCTGAAGGTGGGAGAGCTGCAGGAGCAAGGTTGTAGCTGGAGGCACAATATATTCAGGACATACGTATGACATTAAAAATGCGTGAATGAGGATGTGACCTTAGGAATGGAAACCTGAAACAGTTTAGAAACTTTGCCTCATATTTGTGATAGTTAACGTCAGCAGGGTCCCTGGCACTTGGAGATTTGGGGGTGGGACACCAAACCACGAAGATATCCCATATTTTCAAAGAGTTTGAGCCGATAGTCTAGTATGTTGATCATACTTATACTTATGTTTTTAAAGAGAAGGAAATAAAGTTGACCTTTATTTTTTTCCCTCCTGTGGGAGCATGAAATGAAACACCCAACTTGTGATGGGTTTTGCTGATGAGTGTGGTCATTATGTTTATGTTTCTGTCACTAGATGGAGTCCATGAGCCCAGGGAACTCTTGGTTGTTGGACTTTTCTATATTCTTGTTCCTATGATTCCTGTTCTGCGCCTTTGAAAGAGAGAATAATACTTAAGAAAAATTAACAAGTGGGTTTGAAAGGCAGAATTTTTAGATTTGCCTTAAAAAAATCATCAGTTTGTAAAACAGCAAAATAATCTTTTCATTTCTTCACATTCCTGCCCTCCAAAATTTTTTTTGGAAAAGATGTTTTCAAACCACAGTTTAGAGGCTGGCCCTGTGGCCGAGTGGTTATAGTTCTGCACACTCCGCTTCGGTGACGCAGGTTCGTGGATTCAGATCCCAGGCGTGGGCCTACACTACTCATTGCCTTGCTATGGCAGCAACTCACATACAGAGGGAGATTGGCACAGATGTTAGGTCAGGGCTAATCTTCCTCAAGCAAAAAAGAAAAAAGAGGAAGATTGACAATGGATGTTAGCTCAGAACAGATCTTCCTTAGCAAAAAAACAAACAAAAAAACCCACCACAGTTTAATATCAGTTCTAAATCTTTCTGGTAGTTAGTGTGTTTTTAATTTACTTTGTTATTGAATGTCAATTAAAAACTTAGGTTATTATCTTCTGTTCCCGTGACCCCCGCCAGGAGATTTTGATTTCAACCCAATTATACGTTTTTCCCCCCAATAAACTTTGTTTCAAATACTAGTAAGAACAATTGTTGTACTGCTTACTAAGTGTCCATTTTTAGCTCAGGACAACACATGCCTGCATTTCCAAAACCTTGCATGGTGTAAGGCATGGTGAAAGAAAGACCCAGATAAGCAATTTTTCTTTATCAAGGCTGTCAAAAGGTAAGAAGCCTGAGGCTGAGGGTAAATAATAGTGCTGGTGAGTATTCCAGTTACAAGCTTACTTTGCCATTTATTTTCTCTTGGGACTAGGCAATAGTAAAAGAGCAGATGAATAAATGAAGTGGTTGTGGAAATTCATCTTGGGGACTTTCCAAGCCCCAAAGAGGATGCAGTTAAACTTGCTCAGTTAGTCTGTATGCAAGGCAACATGTGGGCGTGGTATGATCTAATTCCTTTGTTGTCTTTCTGTTGCAGCACGTGTCCTTACAGTCGGCCTCCTTTTGGCTATGGAAATTTTCCAAGTTCTATGCCAGAATGCCTTGGTTATTATGAAGACAGGTACCAAAAACATGAGGCTATGTTTTCAGCTTTAAACAGAGACTATCCTTTTAGAGACTACCCAGATGAACGCACACACGGCGAAGATTCTCGGAGTTGTGAGAGCGTGGATGGGACCTCTTACTATAACAGTCATAGCCACAGTGGGGAAGAGTACTTAAATCCCATGCCTCAGCTGGACATTGGAGCCTTGGAGAACGTCTTCACAGCCCCGACATCAACTCCCCCTAGCATCCAGCAAGTCAATGTCACTGACAGTGATGAGGAGGAAGAAGAAAAAGTGCTCAGGAATTTATAATTTTAAAACAAATATGCACAGAAAATAAACATTTCCTAAAATATATTCTGGGTCAGTTGGTGTGAGAAAAAAAGCCTAGAATGCTTTGCTGAGAGTTTTCAGCCATGATTTGAGGAGTCAAATCAAATGCAATTTATGCCTTCATAAAGTTTTGATTAGTGAAACTGGAGTCCTGATGTTTCATCATAGGAATGTTTAAGCTATGAAGTAGTTTATTTTTATGGCTGAAATTTGCATCAACATATATTATCATTACTTTACCTTGGAACGTGCAAAATACCAAATCCTCACAATTATATGTGAGGGGAAAGGGAGTATATATATCTGGCATGACAAGTGTGATTTGTATTTTACCTCAAGATACATTTATTTATTTTTCTTACATGATTTTTTGGTGTGGTATTTATATAATACTTACGGATGTTGTCAATTTTTATGTAAAATTTTGAAAATATTTTGATAACTTTTAGAAGTGAATTGGGACTCAGTTACTAAATTTAATTTATGCTAATAACCAATTATAAGTTGCAAATATGTTTTAATGGTACCGGATAATTCCTTCAGCTAAATTAGTCATTTCTGTTCCTAAACATTTTCATCATCTTTTTTGGATATCTTTTTCCATTTGGTATGCTTTGTTCTACTTTTGCTTTAATTAAATAACCGTAGATAAAATTGTTCTTGTTGGATGTTTTCTGTTTGGGGGATAGAAATAAGCAAAATGAATATTGTTCAAATGAGAATGGTTTTCATACCACATGCAGATAATAGTCTCCAGAACTGCACAGATCATATTAGCTTACATGAGACTTAAAATTATCAACAAAGATGTTGTGCACATATTCCGAGGCAATTTCCAAACTCTTTGCACATGTGTACATCTGACTTAAGCGCTCTCCAAAATGGAAAGCTTTTCCAGATTTGCTTCAAGCAGCTGTCATTAAACCATGGAGTTCATATAAGAGCACATGGAATTTGTTTAATTCACAATGAGCAAAAAAATCCTATTTGCAAAGTGACCTCTTGGTAAGTGCCCAGTTATGGCTGGAGAGAAACTTTTAGAACAGGATCAGGATCACCAGAGTTGGGATCATGGTAAAAGAGATCTACAAGGCACAAAGTAAACTGATGATTGTAAATAGCCACAAACCAATACACCTTTCCCTTAATGATCTGTATAATTTATGCAAATTGAGATTTTGTTACTTAAAACTGCTTGGAAATTGTGTATGGAAACCTGTTCTAAGCCTCCAACTTCTTCCTTTACTAAATCTACATTTATTCCTTAAGCAAAGGTTATTAATGTAATTTCATCAATCCTATACTTAATTGTACATAACATTTCCTCTTCCCAATAAAAATTTTATTTTCATATTTTATATTCTTTATTACTCTGTGCAATGTCATTTCAATGTGGTTATAGAGCAACACTTGAATTTCTTGGCAGAGAGCAAACATGTAACTTCACATCAGAGTTAAAGCAGCGTTGTCTTTGCATTTGATATCTACACCACGAAGGAAAAAAGTATGCAACAATTTGACCCATTTTACTCCATCTCATTTTAATAAGACCTTAGCGACTAAATTGGGTTTTGATCACAGACCTTTTCTTACAGACAATTTGGTTGGGGGATCCCTGTGTAAGGCAGTGGAATGATGTAGAGCATAGCTCACTGTTTCCTAACTACCTGTCTTCAGGCTAGCCTCGCACCACTGATTCCTTCCCTGTCTTCTTTTTAATGGCTTTTGAGGCTGGGCAACTCATTTAATCTTCCTCAGTGTTGGGATCAGAAGTCAGGAGGTTAGGTTGTTTACAGATACAGTATAATTTGGGCTGGGAAATACGGGTAGCCTTATGTAGAAAAGTACTTAATTGCAGATAAGCGTGCCTAGCTACAAATGCCCGTATCTGCTCACTTATAGCTCTTTAAACCACTATTGGCTTTGACTAGAGATCCGCAGACTAAACACAGCCCTGCCCATTGGCACTAAGTCATCTGTCTCTCCAAGTCATCAAAACGAGATTCTCTAAGCTCGAAGCCACAATCACTTTCTTATAGGTCTCATTGCCTTGTTTGTTCCTACTGTACCTTGGAAGTAATGATATTTGTAATAAGAATAGCCTCCTTTAAAAGTATGTTGAAATGTCAATATGTTTAGAACGTCAAACTGTTCTGTATTTTGGACAAAGCTGCTTTGGCTATTTGTAAATTAAAACTATTTTCATGCAAATAAACTGAAAATAGATTTAGTCCCAACTTTCAAGTAGCTAATATCAAATTTAGAAAGGCAAGAGCAGTATTTCTCTAAGTAGGTTAGTTGGAACCCAAGCCTTTTAGATATTCTGACAATATTTGGTCAAATAAGTTTGGGAAACACATGCCTTGCCCATTATTATTGTAAAAGTCTTGCAGTGAAGAAACATGTTGAACTCTGTTTATCGCAGTGCTTCCTAAACATATTTAATTTGAGACTCCCATTTTGTTTTAACAAAATGTCTACTAACATCTCACAGAATCCACTCTGGAAAATGCTAATACAATCCTAGCTGGTGGCTTTGGTTTTCAATTGTTGACCTCACATATAGTTTTCAGCATTGATCACCTTAAAGCCTTCACTGAGAAGGCAGTGGCTAAATAAACCGTTTTCTGCATTAAATATCTGATGGTCTTAAAAGAGTGAAGAACTGAAACTTATAGTTGTTGTAAATTGCCACTGTTTATGAAACTGGCCTTTAATGAAAGTTGATATTGCACCCAAGAATTCAAGCGGGCAAATGGACTAAATTCCCTTACAAGTATATTTTCCTCAGTATAAACCAGCTGTCAGTAGGATTATTCCTGAGCCAAAATTGTAAGCTACTTTTGAAAGTTGTAGTTTGGAACTGATATGGAAGTGAAATTCTGGGGATTCTATGAACTACTTTCAATATTTTAAAGAAGTATAATTTTGATGTGGGCAGAGTAATTCTGAAAAATTTCTGTCCTACGTTTTGGAACAGGCTGCCGAGGCACATCCTTTTTTAGCTTTCTGAATCATCTTAACATTTTAGGATTTTAGAGAAATTCCAAAGACTTCGCAATAAAACTACTTTTCTAAAAACAAGTGTAAAAGGAGTTACTTTCTAATTCTGGTTGATGAAAAATTCCATATCCTCTAGACAGATTTACCCTTCATCTCTACATTCTGCATTCTAACTGCCTGAGCAAACCTTATATGTCTCTTTTCTGACGTTAAAACACACACAAATCTTAGTAAACTTTTCACTAAGTGATGAATGCTTATAGGAAAAGGGGGAAATAGGGGAAGGGTTGTTTGCCACACCCTTATATCTCTGGCTCCTTCTCTGAAACCACTTCAGAGAAATGTTTTATTTTTAAAAATAATGAATAGCATCTTACATGTATTCTTTTTCAAAGATCTTCAAAAAGCTAAGTTTTTGCCTGTGTTCCCTGGGACAGTGTCTGTGGAGGCTGACAACACTTTCTGGAGAATGTCTTTTCTTTTAAGCTGTACATAATTACATAGGTCATAGGCAATGGAAAGGTGTAGGTGACCAACCGTCCTGGTTTGCCCAGTATTGAGAGGCAAGGTGTCTCATGGGACTTTCAGTGCTAAAACCGGAAAGCCCCTGGGCAAACCGAGACAAGCTGGTCACCCTAATGAATAAAACGAGTATAGAATCATCCAGAGGGCTGGCTTATGCAGATTGTGCTATCCAGATGTACAGTTTGAAATCCCCATTCTTCACTCACAAAGGCAGATTATAGCTGAACTTGTGTCAGGCCTATTAGAAGGACTTGGGGTAAGTTACAGACATGTGGGGACTGTAAGAGAACTGGAGATACATTAACTGTCAATACCTGGGATGCTTCAAGTTTACTAGGAAAACTAAAAGAAAAATGATCAAAGCTGTACCTTATAGTGATATTTCACTTTATAAACCAAAGAGAGATATCATTTTTGTTAATATAGCATCTTTGTTTTAAACTTTCTTACTGTTTCCCCAACAACGGTAGAGGAATATTGGCCATAGTCTTTAGCTCACAACAAAGCCGGGCTGCTTTGGCACAGATAATGTCCCAACTCTATCCTTTTTTAGGTGTCTCTGAAAACATTAGTGATGGTGGTGTTTTTCAAACATGGTCAGTGCACGACTTCCAACAAAATGACCTCGGGTGCTTGTTACAAATGCAATCATTCCCCAGACCTATAGAATTACAGTCTCTCTGACTACAGTCTGGAAATCTCCATTTTTAATAAGCTGCTTAGGTGATTCTTAAGTACACCTACCTTTGACAGTAAGTAAAGTTTGCAAAACCTATTACAAATTTTATTTGTTGTGAAAACAATATAACTACTGGTTTTCAGAGAAGAAAAACCTTTAATCCATCCAATAATTGTTTTTATTTTATGTTCTTTCCAATATTTGTCCATATACACACTTTTTTTCACATAATTATAATCACAACACTTGCACAATTTTGCACATACACAATTGTGCATATCCTCAATATTTTAATATGAGCTGTTTTTCATCCTCCACAACTTCATAACTGATCACCTTTCATGTTGGCATAATATTGCTTCCGACAGATGTGCCATAATTAATCATATGAAAGTGTTAGGATTCTAGTTTCTTCCAAATTGGTTTCAGTAATTTGTCCTAGTAAATTTCAGTGACGAGATTTCAGAGTGAGCTCTCTTACAGACCAGAAGGAAGGGGGTCTCTAAGCAGCCATGATTCCAGTGACATGATGGGTTTTGATGTCATTTTCGAGGTCATTTTAGATCTGAGTGCTGAATGGCTAGGGCAGGCAGGCTCATTCTAGGTGGACTTTGGGGAACAATATGAAGGATGATGAACAGAGCATTTAGAAAGAAAAGTGCTGCATGGTGTCCTTTCCTTCTGAAGGGGACACACCAGCCCCGCTTTCTGGATAGTCTTTGCTTTGTGACTTCCTCTGCCTAATTGCTACTCATTCTTCATATCTCACTTAGAGATCTGCCAGTTGTCTCCCAATGGCTATTTTCCTTTTCTTTTTTGATAATAGGACTGTATATTTTTAGCTACACTACACCTCTTGAAGCAAGGTGTGGCCAAGTACCTAAGTTCTAGATTATAAAATGTCAAAGGAAGCTTCATGTGCAACTTCCAGAAAGTACGCACACTTAAAAGGAGAGGTTATGCCCTTCCTTGCCCCTTGTCCTTTCTACTAATGGGAATATAGAAGTGATGGCTGGAATCTGAGCAACCGTCTTGGACCACATAGGCCTCATGCTGAGGATGGTAAAAAACAAGAGAGGAGTCTAAAGCACTATACCAGCACAAGATTACTTTCCTCAAGACTTTTATATGAGAGACTTTTATATTTCCATCTAGTTTAATCCATTATAATTTTGTGTTTTCTGTCACATGCAGCTGAACCAAATTCTAACTCATCCAGAATTCTTCCTTTCCAGAAAGTTTTCTCTAACCTTCAAAGTCTAAATTAGTTGTTCCTGTTTTATAATCCCACAGCACTTTCATTTATGTCTCCCACTAGATTCTAAACTTTTTGAGGGCCAACTGGGGCAAATATCTTAGGAACTGGAAAAATAAACATATGGTGGCCAGCAGAATAACAGACACAGCCTTGTATTCTCAGCCTCGGTGACTAATGGAATTTATAGGCTGGCTGACAAGTAGTGCTTCCCATGTCTGATTGCCCATAAGAATTACTAGGGAACTTAAAAAGGGCCTCCAGAATTTGAATATTTGAGGATGGGAACTTGGAGTCTGGATCTTTTAAAGGCTCCCCAGGCGATGCTGAAGCCCATCAGGCAATGATTCACAAAATGGCATTTGGATGTCCTATAGGATAGCGTCAGAATTTTCCTCCCACCAACATCTCATTTTCCTTTCCTCCCTCTTTCTTCTTCATTCCACTTTAAGAGCCATTAGTTCAACGCCTTTCCAAGCTCAAGCTTAATGTTATTGCTGAACACTCTTTGAGAATGGCTCCCAGCACATAGATAACAGGGTGGAGAGAGATTGACGAGGAGAGTATTTATACTAATAATAAGTATAAGCATAGAAATAATTTCATTTTTTCAAAGCACTTATCACTCTCTGTAATTATCTTGTTTGTTTCCTTATTTATTTTCTCCTCACCAACCCCCACTGCTGGAAGCTCCAAGAGAATAGGAATATCATCTTTCTTGCTTGGTGCATGGTCCTGAACACCTAGCACTGTGCCTGCATGTATTACATGCTCAATAAGTATTTGTTGGATTTATTAACAGATAGAAGCTACACTTTGTTTAGCAACTACTATATGCCACTGTATCTGGTATTTTATATGATTATCTCACTCAATCCTCATAACAAGCTTGTAAATAGGTGTTATCATCTTTGCTTAACCAATGAAAAAACTGAATACTTAAAGAAGTGAAGTAACTTATCCAAGGCTACCCAGCAAGTGAGCAGCAGAGTTGACAACTGACTCAAGTTTCTCTGCCTCCAAACTCAGCACTCTTTCTGCTTCACTGCTTTCTGTTGCCCTTGCTGACAGACAGTTCTAGGGTAAAATCCACCTCAATTGGAGCTCTCAGATTGATGGAACTTTCTTCCATCAGATATGGAAGGCTGAGCTAGCTTAGGATGGAAGAAAACATGAAAGGAAGCTGCAAGGTTAAAGGGGCCATCAACTCATCCCTGATTTTGTTGCCACCTTCCAGAGCACAATGGGGGCCCCCTACATTTTCCCTCTATTTGTGACCACCATGTTCCACCTGTTCCTTTGGAGATCCTTTGCAGCCATGTGGTTCTGGTGCGAGCGATCACAGCAGTGGCTCTGGACGCAGTGATGGTTCCAGGGTGGGGTGTGCTATTCAGCAGGCCAATCAGAGCCTTCACAAGGACTAATCTAAGGTGGACACAGTGGGGCAACTTTACTTTCCTTATAGAAAATGATTCTCTAAGAATGTGACTTTAGAGCTGCCCATGGCCATGTTCCCTCTGTTTTGGGCAAAGCCCATCTTTGGTAGGAGCAAATGATGCCAACACAGACGCAGAGACAGGAAGACAGAGAGAGAATCCAGACAACGAGTCTTTGGCTCCCTTCAGCACGGAGCTCAGCTTCACACCTGCACTGGTCCTTCAGCCAGTTAGCTAGTTCAAGTATTTTTTTTTTTGCTGTGGTAGTGGGTTTTTATTTCTTACAGGTTAGTCTGGGCAAACACAGGGACATATGAAAAGGTCCCTTCGTGTGGTGCAAGGAGCCAGCCAACATCTTAAAACCCAGTGAGGGGCCGGCCCCGTGGCTTAGCGGTTACGTGCGCGCGCTCAGCTGCTGGCTGCACTGACGCACCCCTTGTCCCGCCATGCTGGGGCCGCGTCCCACGTGCAGCAACTGGAAGGATGTGCAACTGTGACACGCAACTATCTACTGGGCCTTTGGGGGAAAAAGTAAATAAATAAAATTATAAAAAAAAAAAAACGCAGTGAATACTCTTCACATTGCACATTTTTCACTTCTAGTGATGCTGTACAGAATAGTGTTTAGGAATTTCTATCAGTTTTAGGATCAAGCATAACTGGGAAATAGTCCGGGCTCCATCACTTTGGAGCTGTGTGACATTGGCCAAGTAACTTCATCTCTCTGAACCTCAGTTTTCTTTTCTGAACAATAAGAATAATAATTGTGGGCCAGCCCCTTGGCTTAGCGGTTAAGTGCACGCACTCCACAGCTGGCGGCCCGGGGTTCGGATGCCCGGCACGCATGGACGTTCAGGTTGTCCGGCCATGCTGAGGCCGCGTCCCACATGCCGCAGCTGGAAGGGTGTGCAGCTATGACATACAACTATCTACTGGTGCTTTGGGGGAAAAAAATAAGTAAATAAAATTAAAAAAAAAAGCTTTAAAAAAAAAAGAATAATAATTGTACATACCTTACAGGATTGTTGTGGAGGATTAATGATTACACACAGTGTTGGGTGCACATTATGAGCCGCAGTTGTGTCCTGGTGTTTCCCTCTCGTGTTTTTAGCAACAGCACACAGCATCCCCACCCCACTCTATTTTACCATATCTCTGGGACACCCATTTTAAATTCTCAAGTTGCTAGAACAAGGCCAACCTTGAGAAATGACTAGGGGGAAAATAAGTTTGTACTTAAGTGTCCACCTGCCCCAGTGGTTAACTTCTCTCTCTCTCCTTAAGACGTGATGGTACAATGGTTAGGAGGAGACTAGCCACTGCCATCTCCTCACATTTGTATAAAGGCTTTCAGAACACTTTGCTTTCTCCTTTGAACCTCACAAAAAACATAAGTGAAAGGTGAGGAAACTGAGACCCAGAAAGGAGCAATTGACTTGTCCCAGATCCACAGCTCCTCCTTGTTAGAAGACTTGTCAGGTCTGCCAGGGAAGAGTTCAACTTTATACGGAGATAGAATGCATAAATTGGTGGTTATGAAGTATTCAAACATTTTCTTAAAATGACTTAAAGCCAAGTTTTCTTTGTTCTAAATTTCTTTTTACAAGAAATTGTACTCTTTGCAATGAATTAGGAAAACACAGAAAAGCCTGAAGTACTATCGCCCAGGAGCACTATCTTTCTATAACTTTTTCTGTGCAACTATGGTTATGCATATATTTTTTGTAACTGTAAATGCATTCCTTGTTATTTTCTGCTAAGAGTAATAACGATTATTATAAAAAATTCATAGTAGTGAACACCATAAAAAAAGTATAAATCACTATAATTCAGTTATTCATGGTTAATCATAGTTCACCAATCATCTTGGTTCATACATTTTTGTAGACTTTTTCACATATCTACCCACACAGTTACAAAAATGGGGTCACAATAGTACTTGAGATACAACCCCCTTGTAGACTCTCTCTCTTTCTTTTTATGTAATATGTCATAAACACTTTTCCATGACACTAGATTTTCCTCTACATTATCTTTTAAAACTTTTATTATGAAAAATTTCAAACTATATTCAAGTAGCAAGAATACTATAATAAACTTTCTGTACCTATGACCCACATTCAACAATTACCAATTCTATACTCCCTACTCCCCCACTCAATGGATTTTTTTAAAAGCAAATTGCAAACATTATATTATTTTATCCATAAACATTTCAGTATATATATCTGAAAGATTAGGACTCTTTTAAAAAAAATGACCAAAAATTATAATCATTCATTAACATCATTGAATATCCAGGGTTCAACTTTCCTGATTGTCTCATAAATGACCTTTTTGTTTACAATTGTATGTTTGAATCAGGATTCAAGCAAGGTCTACTCATTGCATTTGGTTCAGATGTATCCTAAGTCTCTTTTTCTTTACATGTTCCTCCTTGGTCTCTTTTTCCTGTATTTTTTTGTTGCTAAAGAAGAAACTAGTTTGTTTTGTGGAGTACTTACATTCTGAATTTTCCTGATTGCATCCTCTTGGTGTCATTTAACATGTTCCTCTGTCCCCTGAATTTCTTATAAATTGGTAGTTAGATCTAGAGGTTTGATCAAAACACTTCCTAGGTGGTGGGTTGTACTTCCACCAGGAATTACTAATCCAGAATTCAACTTTTAATGGTTCACTTGTATAGATATACTATAGTCTCTTTAACCAATCCCTTATTATTGGAATTTGAGTTGTTTCTGACATGTATTGTGATTACCAACATTGAGATGACAACATCCTTATAGCCAAAACAAATTCTTTTCTTTAGAATAGATTCCTGTAAGTAAATTCAGTGCCAGAGCTCAAAAGGTATGACCTTTTAAAAGATCCCAAGGAGTTAAACTTTCTAAGAGGTTCTCTTGGTTACTCTGAGTTAGGCCAGAGCACAAAGGCTGGTTGGGTCTGAAGATAAGTGAGAGGATATCTTGCTCTAGCGAGGTTGCTCTCACTTTGACTTCCTATTGCCTAAGCCCGCAAGCAGTGCAAAGGCTGCACATAGAATTGGGGATCCATGATGGTAGATGCAGCCACCCTCCACCCCCACCCCAGGCCTCCCTTCTTGGGGAGGCTGCCCACAACATCTCAGTCTTAGCTCCACATGGAGTCAAGAGTCTGCCAGGCAAGAGGAGCCCATATGGGCTTGTTCCCTTGGATCCTTTGTTAGGTTTATAATGACTGAATTCTGGGTTCATAGCTTCTTGTGACACCACAAATACTTAGCTTAGCTCCTCCCACATGATAACTTGTTTCCCATTGGGCCTAGTCAAGGCCGGCCTGAGTCTCCTCCACAACAGTGCAGCAGGCCAGCCTGAGTCTCCTCCACAACATTTATTGGGAACTAAGACTTCCAAATCATTCCAGAATCTCTAAAAGCTCAGTTCTTCACTAGAAGGGGAAGCAGCCCCTTCTCCCCTCTGGTTTGAAGGAGAAGGCAGGGGGTGAAACACTCCTTAGCTCTGGCCTGGGAGTGTTGAACTCTCCCATATAATGGTGCAAGCCCTTGACAGGCAGGTGGACAGCAGGTCAACTTCTGACTCATCTTGGCCTGAGAAGACAGTCCAGAGCTGATGAATCCAGAAGCACTTCGCACTTACAAAGTATCTTACTGAGAAGGCAACAAGACCAAGAAGGTGACTTTATGGAGCTGGGTAGAAGTGACTTGAGCACAGACCCTGTGCTCCTGCTACCCTAGTCTTGGGAATGACCACACCTTACAACAAATGGGTAGATGTCAGAGTAGACCCTGAAGTAGGTAAAGATGCTGAAGATAAATGAAGATGGTAATAGAGGCTACCAATTCAGGACACTGAATTCTGCTGCCCCAAGAGGAACTCTGGGGTCAGCCTTTGTAACAGTCTAGCCTTGTTTAGCTTATCAAACCTGGATGGAGCAAAAGCCCCAAGATGCACCCATTCCATCAGAAATAAGTCTGAACAAGCTGGGCACTGTCCATCAGACACTAAGGCATTTTGACAGTTCAGTTCTGACCACCAGCCAAATGTAAATCGAGAACTCTAAGTCATCCATCATGCTTTAGCCTCGTGTGAGGTTAATGCCCCGCCTTTTACAAGCACACAAAGGGCCATTTGAGTAGGAAAGTCCCACCAAATCCCCCTGAAACATGCAGCCCACGTTTGGATCATCTTTCTGAAACGCGTCTTGGTTTGGAAGGCACAGCTGTTGCTGAGATCCCTGAATACAGCCTGCTGTCCTTGGTGGAAGCTAGGATAGAATAACATGGTTAACTTGAGATGCAGTAAAGCCCTCCAGACTGCCCCTTACTCCAAATAGCCAAGCTGTTGGGAGCCAGATGCTGGTGTTTGCCGAGGTATCCGTGTCTGCTTGCCAGTGGTCAAAGCTGGGTGGTAGTTGAACTTATTGCATGACTTTAGGAATGTCAGCACCCCTCTCAGCGTCTTGGTTCCGTTGAATCAAGACATGAGACTGGAAAGTCTCCTCGGGAATGAGCACTCAGCAATTCTGCTTCCTGGGAGGGTGATGATTAGGAGAAGTGGCCTTTTCTAACTCAACCCCCAGAAGTGTGGCTTTTAGAGAATTCCCTGAAACATGAGACATGGACCAAGGACAAAGCTGGAATCAGGTTTATGCCTCTAACAGCTGTGGTTTTCAAATCGTTTCAGATTGAAGAAGTTGAAATAACAGCTGCAGATTTATTCCTTGTTCTTGAGATGGGAGGTGATGGGTGCAAATACAATGGAGGCACAACTGCCATGACTATTTTCTGCTTCGGTAAATCCCAAGTTATGTCTTGGGTTCTGTGAAATAAGGTGGAAAATGAGTGATCTGGTACAACCTAACCAAAATGAATACATAGAGTTAGGTATCCCCAACTCCTATGACTTTACAAATTCAGATTAATAGTTTTGCTTAAAGATGCCCCAGACTCATAGAGTTCTAAGAGACCTTAAAGTTATCTAGTTTACATGCACGAACTGCATGGTTGTCCTAGGTCATTCCTCATTCTTTTGTCCATGACAGACTTTGTTAGTCACAGAGCGCTTGCCTTCGTTCAGACATTCCTTCTCATCACACAGGTGGTCCCTGGCAATGACGTGAAGTTGACACTCAAGATAAAGTCATTTGCCACCCCTGACCTAGCCCAACTCATGCGTTTTACAGAAGGAAAACTGAAAGCAGAGAGGGGAAGAACCTGGCCACAGTGAGTCAGTGTATTTGTGGAAAGCTAAATAAATGGCACAGCATTCTTAGAAATATGAAGTAAAAGATAAGTCACTGCTTACTTACCTATTGTGCTGTGTTTGTTCTCTCCTTCTGTTTTCTAGATTGATGGAACTATTTATTTTTCTAATTTGGGGGGATTTTTTTTCTTTTATAAAAGCAATATATCTCCATAGAAACACAAATAAATGAAACAAAAAAACCAACTCAAATGCGCCACACACACATGAAACCATTATATTAAGCCCAAGTCAGAACTTTTCTCTACATATGTGTACAGATACGTATATATCTGTAGAATTCAACCTTCCTTTTTAGAGTTCCTGGTCATAAGAAATTCGTAATAAAAATGCTACTTCAGGTGATGCCTTCCAAATGGACTCCTGTTTTACTTATTGTTTTGTGACCTGCTTTGTGTAAATGTTCATCAATTGTAATATCTAAATATGCATTGAACCTAGATATTGCTAGATACCTAGATGTTGCTAGATGTTTAGACTGTTATCAAATTTTTGCTGCTCTAAGTAATATCCAGGCTAAATCTTTGCTCACAAGCATAATTATTTTCTTAAGGGCAAACATATTTTAAAGGCTTTTGGCGCACGTTGACAAACTGCTCTCCGATAAAGCTGGAAGCAGGGGGCCAGCAGTGTCTGAAAGACTAAAGTGCATGTTTTTTTGCAACCTCACCAACACAAGATCTCATTATTTCTGTTGATGTTTTATTCTCCTGTCTGTATGCTTTGTGTATCAAGATAGAGTGTAGAATTCCCCAAGGCAAAACCACACTTTGCAGTCCCCAGGCTGAGAGATATGACTGAACACATAATAATAATGAATTAACATTTACCAAAAATTTCCTAAGTGCCAGACATCAGGCATTAGCTCATAGGGTTCACAGCAACCCATTTTGTAGGGGAAGCTCAGAAGGGTTGAGCAACTTGCCAGATGACACACAGGGACCAGCCCCGGGTGAGTCCCTGACAAGAGCCTGCATACCAACCCCTTTGCCATGCTGCCTCCACATAGTCACTACAAATAAATATTTGTACATAGTTTGATTAACTGATTATTTCCCTCTGGTAGGACAGACCTGAGTAACTCAGAAGAGGGCAGCCATAAAAATGGGCTAAATATACAATCTTAGTTGTCCCAGTCAGTCCTGATTTGAATAATCCCTAAGGATTTCAGCAATGTTAAGCTGGGTTTGAGGGTATGATGTGAGGTAGTATTTTTGTAAAGGATTTCTTATGACCGGGAATTCTAAGAAGTAAGCTTGACTTATCCCATATAAAAATACAGACATCTAAGATTGTCAGTGGCATTTCCTTTTTATAGTGTTTGGTGCTAATAATAGCCCCAAACTCCTCAACCTAACTTTCCAGCTTTTTAAAAGAAAAGTACTTATGAGAATGTCTGAATGCTTGTGACTGGCGGGATTTATTCCATCCAGTGTTTCCTACGGCTTCCCTGATGGAGAAGGCGAAGGGCTCAGGAGGTGATGGCTATTACAGTCTCTGTGCTGCCCAGTGACCTGGTGAGGGGCCCCTGGCAGCTGAGTGAAAGCCAGAGAGACAGACTCCTCATGAGGGGAGGCGGGGACGTGAGGCAGGAGGAGAGAGGCCATGAAGGTTTTTATGGAGAACTAAGTCAGATTATCTTTCCTGGGTTCCAGGGAGCTGAGTAGGAAAAAAAGGCCTCTTTCTCCATATTGTTGTCCTGGAGGCAGCCCTGCTCCTTCCAGGCCAGCACTCCATGTCTGACATGGGCCCTGAGGAGGGATTGCAACCTCTAAGTGTGTGAAAGGTCAAAGTGGAGCGTGATTTTATAAACTAAATTGTTCCCTGAAGGTGTCCTGCCCTTGTCTACTTCCATGCCTTCCCCAGTATGTCTACCCGTGGAGGCCCTCTCTCTGCCCCAGTGCCTGTGGAAGAATTCACCACGTCTCAAGGCTCTTTTTTTATTTTAAATCATTTTTGGAGGTATGATTTACATATACTAATATGTACCCCTTTTAAGTACATATACAGCTCGGAAAATTTTGACAAATGTGTGCACCCATACAACCACCACCACAATCAAGACTTAGAACACTTCCATCACTGTAAAAAATTCTTACCTCCCCATTCCAGCCAATCCCCTCTCCCCACCCTGCCTCAAGCCACCACTAATCTACCTTCTGTCACTACAGCTTAGTTTTGCCTTTTCCGGAATTTCATATAAATTGAATCATAGAGTACGTAGTATTTTGTTCCTGACTTCCTTCACTCAGTGTAAAGTTTTTGAGATTCATTACTGTTGTTGCACATATTGTAGTTGTTTTTTACTGTTGAGTAGTGTTATCGTATGGATGTACCACAATATGTATAGACATTTGAGTTTACTAGTTTTTGATTATTATGAATGAAGTTGCTGTGCACATTCATGTAAAAATCTTTTTGTGGACATAGGCATTCATTTCTCTTGGGCAAATACCTAGGAGTGAAACTGCTGGGACACAGGATAAGTGTATGTTTAACTTAATAAGAAATTGCGAAACTGTTTTCTAAAGTGGAATATTTGAAAGTTTCAGTTGCTCCACATCCTCACCAATACTTGGTGTTGTCAGTTGTTTTAAGTTTCGTCATTCTCGGTGGTGTAAAGTGGTATCTCACCGTGGGTTTTAATTTACATTTCTCTGATAACTAACCATATTGAACATCTTTTCAGGTGCTTGTTGGCCATTCATGTATCATCTTTTCTGAAGGGTCTGTTCAAATCTTCTGTCCATTTTTTTAAACTGAGTCTTTTTATTGACTTTTCAGAGTTCTTCATATATTCTGGTTAAAAGTCCTTTATCTGATATTTGCATTGCAAATATTTATTCCAAGTTGTGGTTTGCTGTTTCAGTTTCTTAAAAGTGTCTTTTGAAGTGCAGAAGTTTTTTGGGTGTTTTTTTGGATAAAGTCTAATTTATCAGGTTTTTTTTCTCTTATGGTTTATGCTTTTGTGTCCTGTCCATGAAATCTTTTGCTACCTCAAGTTCATGAAGATTTTCTCCTATGATTTCTTCTAGAAGTTTGTAGCTTTAGTTTTTACTTTTAGCTCTAAGATTTATTTCAAGGTACTTTTTGTGTATGATGTGAAGTAAAGGGCAAAATTCCTTTTTTTATGAAGATATCCAGTTGTTTCATCAGTATTTATTGAAAAGATCATCTTTTTCCCATCAACTTAACTTAGTACTTCCCTCAAAAATCTGCTAAACATAAATGTGGGTTTATTTCTGGTTTTGCTACTAGCTTCATAACCTTGGACAAATACTTAGCCTCTCTGAGGCTCCATTTCTTTATCTGTAAAATGGGGTAATAGTACCTACTTCTAGGGTACTTTTTTTTTCCTTTGAAGAATAAATATGTATAAAAGATTTGCTACTTTGCTTGGTACAGTAGGTTCTCCATTATTGTGGACTATTATTATTTCTGGTCTGAATATTACCGTCAATTATATTTACAAAGCTATTTTCCATTTACAAAGCACTTTTGAATATATTATTTGATATAATCTTGTACTATTCATTCATCTCAGGCTTTAACACCTCTGAGAGAAAGAACTGCAAGATAGATCATCTTGCCCTTAATCTGTACTCAATGGAAGTTGTAGGTGAACTGTAATTTCCTAAAGGGCAGACGTTGTGTTCACTCTTCCTTGCATTCTCTCCCAGCACCTAGATGGTGTCTGGCCACAAAGACCAGTTGCTCAATGGTAGTGTGATTTCATTTAGTGGAACAAGAATTCATCTAAGTTATTCTTGAAATCAGTCATGTTTCCAGTCTTTTCTCTCATTTCTCTTTCCCTCCCTGGAGATCTCATGGTTTCTGAACCAGCTTCAATGATCAGCCGGTGACTCCCACATCCCACCCTCTGCCTGGCTTGCTTCCATCCCGCTTTGTGTTTCCAACACCCTCACACTCAATATGTTTAAAACCACATGCATTGGCGGTATCTGAATCAAAGCTTTTTTTTTTGGTTTGCAAGAAGCAGACGCTCACTCAGATTAGCTCAAGTAGACAGCAGTGTTTATCGAAAGGCTGCAGGGGGCCTTTCGAAGGGTGGGGGGCACAAGGGGTTTGCAGGAGAGCTTGCTTAACTTGAGTGACCAAGGAGAGCCCCATAGAATAACAGCATTTAAAACTAAGTCTGGCTGTATTTGAAAAGGTGAGCATGCTGTGAGAGGTCTTTTCCAGCAGATGGAACAGCTTGGATAAAGGCAAGAAGATAGGAACGTGCTTGTCATTCTCAAACACTGCTTAGCATTGTAGTTATCTGGGAATCCAACTCATCAACTGGATTCTGAATATGAACCTGATCTTATATTTCTTCATACTGCTTTAAAGCAAAATAATAATAAGGCTTATCACCACCACCATCATGATCATTATCCTCACCACCACTGCAACTATTTTTGATGTGCCAGGTACACCGCTAAATTCTTTTCCATATTTTTTTCTAATCCTAGCAATTTTATTTTGAAATTTTATAGCTAAGGAATTTGAGGCTCAGGGAGGTGTGTTCTTTAACATGACCAAAGTGATTACCTAAAAGGCACAGGGGAGAGACTGGAATCCAACCTACGTTTGCGTGTTCCCAAAGTCCCTTAACCTTGAACCCCCAGGACTCTTTAGAACAGGATCTTCATTCTCAGCTTGCTTGCTGAATGAAAAAAATCTCCGTGTGACTGGTATTGGAAATTCCCCCCACAGTCATCTGTAACTGTTAAACTGTTAGTGCAATCTTGAACTAAAGATCTTTAACGATGACTTCATTCATCATGATGGCTTCTGGCTCTTTGAAAAAGACAGAAAATCATTATTCCTTCCAACAAGCCCTTCTTCAAATGGGATCTGAATACGTAAACTTTGCAGGAATGTTGACACTGGGAGGAAGTCGTGGCTCAGCGTCAGTTAGCATTGCTAATCTTTGGGCAAACTGCTCCTTTTAAAGGTTTTTCCTTGGCTTGGCTTTTTACTTAGAGAACGTTGGTTACAGAGAACGCGTGGGAAGGGCTTTGCAACTGATACTGATCAATAAGCTTCAAGAGACAGGGAGGAAATGATGGGCTTAAGTGGTCCCTGGCGACCCTCCCTGAGCCAAATGCACTTTCAAGATACCTAGAGCAGCGCCTTTCTAAAACCTAGGTCTCTTTTCAGAAAAAAAGACTACCTTGTGCATTTGTTGCACTCTCTTTGAGATGGAACTTTGGGCCATCAAAGAAAATCCTCTCACCTCCAGTCTCTGAATCATGATTCCTGTATCCCACTGAAATTACTCATGATCTATAAAAGAGGAAGCGTGGCTGTGGAGAGGGACTCTGGCCCAGGAAGTAGGATGAATCACTCCAATGTGGTGTACCAGGCACCCACCCATCCACCTCTACTCTGCCTTCAGCATACCCTCCCACTGCCAGCTCTGGTGATTTGTTTCCAGTCTCATAAATATAGCTCTGAATTAGTTGCTAACAGCAATTGTTTGCATCTGTATAACTCTTCGTAGTTTGCAAGGCATTTTGAATCATCATCGATGATCCATCCATCTGTTCATTCATTCAGTAAATATGTACTCAGTAATAATAGTAATATTACGGGCCTATCATGGGACAAGCATCTATGCCAGACATAGAGGCTATAGCGATAATCAAGAGTTGTACAGTCTGGTCACTGCCATCATAGAATTGGTCTAGGGCAGTGTTTTGTTTTGTTTTGTTTTTTAACACAATTCAGTGAAATTCAGTTTGAATTGCGATGTAAAGGGTATTTCTTACTGAGGATCATGGTAAAAAACATCGAAACACACTGGTTTAGTGGAGCCTATTATAAAAGATTTCTCAAGCTATCCTCCTCACAGTCACTGGAGAGTTTGTGGAGTCTAGTCCAGGAGACAGAAAATATCATTACTATTCTTGCTTGTAATAGTATTCACCAGGCATTGTACCTTGGGGGGGAAGCAAAGGTGATCAAACACATCTGTCCTCGCCTTCAGTCCTTCTGGGGCTCCCCATTACCCTCAGGATGAAGGCTCAACACCTTAGCCTGATACAGAAGCCACTTCTGGATGATCTGGTCTCGATCTCTCTCTCTGGCTCCCTTCACCACTGTTCATACCACTCGCTCTCCTCTTCACATGCCCTCCTCACACCCTGGAAACACCTCCTCACCTTTGAATATCACTCTCTTCACGCCTTTGCCCTGCTCTTCCAGACAAAACTGACTGCTTCTTGTTTGGTCTTTCACTGTCACCTTTATCACCGCCCTTCTTCTTCCGGTCATGGCACCATCTTTCCTTTGGGGAGATCCTCCCACAACTCTCCATGTGGTGCTGATGACAGGCACGGCTCCTAGGGTGTGCTCACGATCCTGGCCTAGAACCCCATATTCTGGCTATCGCAATTGGTGCAAGGATGGTATACAACCCAAGCAAGGCCAATCACAACCCATGAGCCTTTTGTGTTAAGATGGTTCCAGTTGGGTCTCTAAATGGTCATGAACATACAATCTCTAACTCCATACTGCCCTTATTTGTCTACAGTCTGTCTCCTTCTACCACACTGTAAATTCCTTTGAGGCAGGGACCCTTCTTTGACTGAAAAAGTATGTGTATGAATTTGTGTGTGTATAAAAGTAAGCTGTTCTCTTTGTAGGAAATTTACAGTCAATATCTCTGTAGAAAAATTTAAAAATGCACAGAAAGGTTGTTAAATACCTGTAATCCTCCCTAGGGACTCCTGAAGACATTTCAACAGTCTTTTTGCAATGCAGATACACACAAAACTCACACTTGACACTATTATGATATAATTGAACATATGATTTTTGTAACTAATTTTTTCACTTAGTGATATATTGTGAAAACTTTCCCATGCAATTAGTTACTTTTCCACATGATTTTTATTGGCCATCTATTAATCTGTCAAGAGGATAAAATGTATCATGATCTATTCATCAAAACTCTGTTAGAAATTCAGGTGGTTTCTACTTCTCATTATATAAAAAATGCTGTATCGAATTTATGCCAAAGGTGACACAGCAAAGAATGGCCTTTTCATTAAATGATGCTGGTCAATGAGATATCCATATGGTGAGTGTGTTAGTTATCCATTGCTGTGTAACAACATTACTACAAACTTGCACTTTAACACAATGCACACTTATTATTATCTTAAAGTTTCTGTAGACAAGAGTTTGGGCATGGCTTAACAGGCCCTCTGCTTAAGGGTCTCACAAAGCTGCAATCAAGATGTTGCCTGGGGCTGCAGTCTCATCAGAGGTTCAACTAGAGAGGGATCTGCAATCTAACTCGTGTGATTATTGGCAGGATTCAATTCCTTTCAGGTTGCCAAACTGGGGGACTCAGTTTTGTCCTGACTGTTGGCCTGAGGCCATCTTCAGCTTCTTACTGCATGCCTCTCTCCATGGAGTAGCTCACAGCATGGCTGCTTGCTTCTTCAAAGCCAACAAGTGAGAGAGAGAGAGAGAGAAACTCCTCCCAAGTCGGATGTTACAATTTTAAGTAACATAATCACATACATCCTATCACCTTTGCCATATTCTATTGGTTAGAAGCAAGTCACACTCATAAGCCGGGGGGATCACACAAGAACACAGACACCAGGGTGGAATCTTGGGCACTGCCCTAGATTCTGCCTCAGTTAGGTTCCCAACCTTTCTTGATACATGGCACCTTTAATGTCTCAGTAATTTTTTCATAGCAACTCTAGGCCAAAAGAGACACCTGATACCTAATAATTCTGTTTATTATGTAATTAGATCCAAACAACTTAGTAAATTTTTATATCCTAACAACTTAGTAATCATTTGAAAAAATAATACACATAAATTGAAAGAACAAATTATAATTACATGAAGAAGTTTTCAGCCTCTCTAATCATCAGGGAAATGAAAACTGAAACCACAATTTGATACCAACACACCCACCAGATGGCTAAAGTTTTTAAAAAAAGGAAATTACCAAGTGTTATTAAGTATGTAAAGAAACTAGAATTCTTTTACAAAGCTGATGGGGGTATAAATTGGTGGAATCATTTTGTTAAACTGTTTAGCAATATCTGCTAAAGTGGATCATCTACCGTGACCCAGTGTTCTATGACCCAGCAGTGTCATTCCTAGATACATACCCCAAAGAAATGCAGATATATGTTAATTGAAAGACTGTCCACAACAGCACTGTTTATAATAGTCTCAGTCTGGAAACTACCCAAATGCCTATAAATAGCAGAATAGATAAATAACTTGTGGTACATTCCAATAGTGGAATACTATACAGAATAAGCAGTCTATCACTACATAAACAATATAGTGGAATCTCATAAACATAACATTAAGCAAAAGAAGCCAGGACATCCAGCTTTCCACCACCCTCTGCTGCAAACCACATACTGTGTGATTCCACTTATATAAAGTACAAAAGGAGGCAAAATTAATTATACTGTTAGCAGTCAGGCTAATATTAACCCTTGGTGGGAAGGGGATTTGTGACTAGAAGGGGGCAGAAGGGGACTTCTGGAGTGCAGGTCATATTCTCCTTCTTGATCTGGGTACCAATCATATGGGTGTGTTTAGGTTGTGAAAACAGTTGAGCTGTATACTTATGATATGTGCACTCCATACATGTATGTATGTTGTACTTCAATACAAAGTAGAAAAAATAAATAATGCTGCAGTGAACACCCTTGTAGCTATGTCTTTGCAGACATCCCTGTGTGCTTTTTTTTCTTTTGACTAAATTCCTAGAAGTGGAATTGTTAAATCAAATGGTTTGAACATTTTACGGCTTTCAATGTATCTTGCCCAATTGTCAGGGACTGTTTTTATTTATCTGTCTCCCTGCGCCTAGCACCATGCCACTGCCTAGTAGACGTTTGCTGAACAGACAAACAGATGAGTAAATGAGGGCCTTCTTTCAGTTCCTTGAATGAATCAGGCCCTTTCAAGCCTAAGAGCAGTTCCTGTTTGCTTTGCCCAGAACTCTCTTTGCCTGTTCTTCATACCACTGACTCTCAGCTTAAAAGACACTCAGCTGAGAGCTTTCCCCCACCATGCTGACTAAAGTAGTCCTCCTTTCTTATTCTCTTAGCTCCTTTTGTTTACAAATCCCAATGTGTAATGATTATATTTTATTTATTTGTGTAGTTTCTTGCTTATTGCCATCCTCCCACCGGACTCTAAGTACCACGAAGATAGGAATGACGTGTGTCTTGCCCACTATTGTAATACCAGCATCTCACAAAGTGCGTAGGGCGGAGAAGGCCTTTATGTTAGTGAGACATTTTCAGTCACAAGGGACAAACTCCTAACTTAGACAAGCTTAAGCAAAAAAGAAAATTTTGGGCTCATGTAATTGAGAAGTTTAAGGGGTAGACTCACTTTGGACATAGCTGGATCCATAGGTTTACATAATTTTATTAAGTCTCTGTCTCTTTCTATCTCTTGCCACTATTTGACTTCATTTTCAGACAGATTCTTTCCTGACATGGTGGCAAAAGGACCACCCACAGTCCCAAATTTACATTGCTCACCATCTCAGAAGAAAGGGAAGAAACTTTTTGATAGGGCTGTCAAGAGTCTTGGGGAAGATGCTCATTGCTCCAGCTTAGGGCTACATATCCATCACTGAGCCAAGCACAGTGGGAATGAAGATGGAGTTTTACAACCAGGCTTGTTTCCTTGACTGTGTATGAGGGGGTGGATGGGTGGGAGAGGAGGCTCCACCCCACCCAAACCACAAGCGCAGATGTGAACAGGTGCAAAGCCACGGTGGGGGGTGGGGGGTGGGGAGGCTGACTTATTTGCCTAACTCCTGGTGCAACCTACCACTCAACCAGCTGCAGGGACTGAGCTCTCTCACTGGGTGTACACAGCCATTAACCTAACACCAGGCAGCTGAAACCTATAAGTAATTGAGCTATTTGCCAGCTAAGTGGGGCTAGCTGAAATTAAGTGCTTCCTTGAACCTTGATTGCCATTTTTAATCAGGCAGTATATTGGCATTCCTTGATTGCCTTTGCCCTTTGCAATTTATTGGGGGTTTAGGTGGAGGTCTGACCCTTGTAACAAACATAGAGGTGGAGTTCATATGTAACGTTTGCCTCCTTCCCAATCTTTATCCTAAACTGGGTCTGTTTATACAAGTTTCTTGATCTGTTTAAAGATCACACCCCCGCCCTTCTGTTTTATCCACCTCCTTCTCCTGCTTCTATCAGATCAACCCGGAGTTGACGGGGCTATGTGCCAAAGGGGAATTTTCTCATTGGTATGCAGAGGTACATCAGATACATCAACTCACTGGCAGCCTTAGTATTCACTGCCTTGCAGACTCATCACTTCAGACTCCCAATTTGGCTTCTTTTTCAGAGTTTGACCATGACCTTGTGGAAGTCAATTTTTCTGTCTCTGGACCTTGGTGGCTCTAGCTATAAAATGAAATAATTACTTTGCCTGCTGACCAAGATGGTTTCTGAAGTACCCCCCAGATCTCTGATCCTAGAATTACCTTTCCCCACTCCTTAGCAATCTGGTGATGAGAAGGTTACCATTAAGTGTGGCGTGGCTGCAGGACCAGCCACATGATTTATGGGTCCCCATACAAAATGAAAATGTGGGTCCTCTTGTTCAAAAACTATTACGACTTTCAAGATAGCAACAGCAGAGCATTAGGCCAAGCATGGGGCCCTTCTGAGAGTGTGGTCCTATGCAACTGCCCAGGTCACACTTCTGTGAAGTCAGCCCGGAGTGCCTGAACTAATCAGATAGGATAAATCAGCTATGCTCATTCCCCTTCTCAAAATCCTGCATTATGTCTCCACCATCTTTCCAGTGATAGCAAAATCAAATGCCTTTACAATAAATGAGTGATGTGGGCTGGGGTGGTGGTGACTGTGACAAAATGGAGAACAAATGCTCTACCTAAAAGGAGCAGCTAATACTGGTCTCCAGCCAATTGTCACCATGCAAGAATTTAGGCTTACTATTGCCTGACCTTCTAATTTTTTGAGAGGAGCCAGGATCAGGATTAAAAATAAATAAATAAATCTCCTGATTTTTTTAATGTTGAGAAAAATTATCCAAAATTTGGAAATGAGGAAAAGGATGACTACAGTTCCTTTCAATGGCATCCAAAAGCAGTGGTTCTCAAAATGTGCTCACTAATCAACAGCATCAGCATCACCTGAGAACGAAGCTCAGCATGCACATATATATATATATATATATATATATATATATATATATATATATGCTTACATACGTTTATACGTAAGTGAAATGAATGAAAGCAATGATATAAGGGACAGGAGGGAGTAATTAGGATTATTTTGTTATTATAAGATACTCATACTACCTCTGAAGTGGTATAGTGTTATTTAAAAGTGGACTTGGATTAGCTGTAAATATATATTGCAAACTCTAGGGCAACCGCTAAAAAAAGTAAAAAAGAGAAGTATAACTGATATGCTAAGAAAAGAGAGAAAATGGAATCACATAAGATACTCAAATAAAACCACAAAAGGCAGAAAAAGAATGGAAGACAAAAATAGGAACAAAGAACAAGGGCAACAAATAGAAAATAGTAACAAATATTATAGATATTAATCCAACTATATCAATAATCACTTTGACTGTCAATGGTCTAAATGCACCAATTAAAAAAAAGAGATCAGAGCGGGTCAAAAAACAAGACCCAACTGTGTACAAGAAACCCACTTTAAGTATAAAGATGTATATAGATTAAAAGTAAATGGATGGAGAAAAATACATCATGCTAACACTATTCAAAAGATAGCAGGAGTAGCTATATTAATTTCAGACAGAGCAGACTTCAAAGCAAGGAAAGTTATCAGGGATAAAAAAGGATATTACATGATGATAAAGGGGTCAAAATTCCAAGAAGACATAACAATCCTTAATGTGTTTGTACCCCAACAACAGAGCATCAAACTATGTGAGGCAAAAACTAATAGAACTGCAAAAAGAAATAGATGAATCCACTAACAAAGTTGGAGACTTCAACACCCCTCTATCACAAATGGACAGATACAGCAGGCAGAAAATCAGTAAGGACATAGTTGAACTCAACAAAACTATCAATCAACTGGATGTAACTGACATCTATAGACTACTTCATCAAACAATAGCAGAATACACATCCTCCTCAAGATCGCATGGAACATTCACCACTATAGACCACATTCAGAGCCATAAAACACACCTTAACTAACTTATTTATTTAATTTTTAAATTATTTTTATTGAAGTCGTATTGGCTTACAACATTGTATAAATTTCAGGCATACGTTATTAAATATCAGTTTCCATGTAGACTGCATTGTGTTCACCATCAATACTCTACTTTTTATCTATCACCACACATACGTGCCCTTTTACCCTTTCGCCACCCCCCCACCCCTTTCCCCTCTGGTAACCACTAATCTGTTCTCCTTATCCATGTATTTGTTTATCTTCCACATATGAGTGAAATCATACCATGTTTGCCTTTCTCTGTCTACTTTATTTTGCTTACCATTATATCTTCAAGGTCCATCCATGTTGTTGCAAACAGCATGATTTTGTCTTTTTTATGGCTGAGTAGTATTCCACTGTGTATATATACCACATCTTCTTTGTCCATTCATCAGTTGATGGGCACTTGGGTTGCTTCCAAGTCTTGGCTATTGTGAATAATGCTGTGATGAACATAGAGATGCATAAATCTCTTTGAATTGTTGATTTCATCTTCTTTGGACAAATACTCAGTAGTAGGATAGCTGGATCATATGGTATTTCTATTTTTAATTTCTTGAGAAATCTTCATACTGTTTTCCATAGTGGCTGCACCAGTTTGCATTCCCACCAGTGTATGAGGGTTCCCTTTTCTCCACATCCTCTCCAACATTTGTTATTTCTTGTCTTGTTAATTATAGCCATTCTTACTGGTGTAAGGTGATATCTCATTGTAGTTTTGATATGCATTTCCCTAATAATTAGTGATGTTGAACATCTTTTCATGTGCCTGTTGGCCATCTGTATATCTTCTTTGCAAAAATGTCTGTTCACATCCTCTGCCCATCTTTTGATTGGTTGTTTGTTTCTTTGTTGTTCGGTTGTATGAGTTCTTTACATATTTTGGGAATTAACCCCTTGTCGGATAGATGGTTTGCAAATATTTTCTCCCAGTTGGCAAGTTGTCTTTTCATTTTGTTCATGGTTTCCTTTGCCTTGTAGAAGCTTTTTAATCTGATGTAGTCCCATTTGTTTATTTTTTATTTTGTTTCCCTTGCCTGAGTAGACATGGTATTCAAAAAGATACTTCTAAGATCGATGTCAAAGAGTGTACTGCCTATATTTTCTTCTAGGAGTTTTATGGTTTCGGGTCTTACATTCAAGTCTTTAATCCATTCTGCATTAATTTTTGTGTATGGTGAAAGATAGTGGTCTACTTTCATTCTTTTGCATGTGGCTGTCCAGTTTTCCCAGCACCATTTATTGAAGAGACTATCCTTTCTCCATTGCATGTTCTTGGCTCCCTTGTCAGAAATCAGCTGTCCATAGATGTGTGGGTTTATTTCTGGGCTTTCAATTCTGTTCCATTGATCTTACACCTGAACAAATTTAAAAGAATAGAAATCATACAATGTCAGCTTTCAACCACAGTGGAATTAAACTAGAAAGCAACAACAAAAAGATAACTGGAAAATTTCAAAATATATAGAGATTAAATAACACACTTATAAATAACACATGGGTCAAAGATGAAATCTCAGGAGAAATTAAAAAATATTTTGAACTAAATGAAAATGAAAACAACTTAAATTTCTGAGATACAGTGAAAGCAGTGCTCAGAGGGAAATTTATAGCATTGAATGCACATATTAGAAAAGAAGACAGATCTAAAATCAATAATCTAAGCTTCCACCTTAGGAAACTAGAAAAAGAAGAGCAAGTTAAATTCAAAGTAAGCAGAAGAAAATAAATAACAAAAATTAGAGCAGAAATCAATGAAATTGAAAATAAGAAATCAATAGAAAAAATCAATTAAACCAAAAGCTGCTTCTTTGAAAAGATTAATAAAATCAATAAGCCTCTAGCCAGGCTAACTAAGAAAAGAAGAGAAAAGACACAAATTACTAATATCAGAAATGAAAGAGGGGATATCACTACAGATCCCATGGACATTAAAAGGATAATAAAGGAATACTGTGAACAACTCTATGCCCACAATTTGATAACCTAGAAATGGACCAATTCCTTGAAAGACCCATTTTGCCCAAACTGACACAAGAAGAAATAGACAAGTGGAATAGGCCTATATCCATTAAAGAAATTGAACCAATAATCAATAATCTTCTAAAACAAAAACACCAAGCCCAGATGAGTTCACTAGTGAATTCTACTAAACGTTTAAGGAAGAAATTATACCAATTCTCTACAATCTGTTTCAGAGGATAGAAGCAGAAAGAACACTTCCTAACTCATTATATGATGCCAACAATATTCTAATGCTAAAGCCAGCAAAAGACATTACAAGACAAGAAAACTACAGACCAAAATCTCTCATGAACATAGATGCAAAAATTCTCAACAAAATATTAGCAAATTGAATCTAACTATGTATAAAAAGAATTATACATCATGACCAACTGGGGTTTGTCTCAGTGTGCAAGACTGGTTCAACATTAAAAAATCAAATAATCTAAAAAGAAAAATCAACATGATCATATCAACAGATGCAGAAAAAGCATTTGACAAAATCCAACATCCATTCACGATAAAAATGCTTGATAAACTAGGAACAGAGGGGAACTTCCTCAACTTGATAAAGACTATCTACAAAAACCCTACAGCTAACATTATACTTAATGGTGAGAAGCCCAAAGCTTTCTCACTAAGATCAGGTACAAGGCAAGGATGTCCCCTTGCACCACAACTTTTCAACATCATACTGGAAGTTTCTAGCAAATGCAATAAGACAAGAAAAAGGAATAAAAGATATACAGATTGGGGAAGAAGAAATAAAATTGTCTTTGTTCACAGATGACATGATCACCTATGTAAAAATTAGACAGAATTGACACTGTCTTGATTACTGTAGCTTTATAGTAAGTCTTGAAGTTGAGTAGTGTCAGTCTTCCACTTTTGTTCTCTTTCAATATTGTGTTGGCTATGCTGGGTCTTTTGTTTCCCCATATAAACTTTAGAATCCCTTTGTTGATATCCACAACATGACTTGCTGAGATTTTGATTGGGGTTGCACTGAATGTACAGATCAAGTTGGGAAGAACTGACATCTTGACAATAGTGAGTCTTTCTATCCATGAACATGGAATATTTCTCCATTTATTTAGTTCTTCTTTGATTTCATTCATCAGAGTTTGTAGTTTTCCTCATATAGATCTTGCACATACTTTGCTAGCTTTATATCTAAGTATTTCTTTTATGGGGATGCTAATGTAAATCGAATTGTGTTTTTAATTTCAAATTCCACTTGTTCATTGTTGGTATATAGGAAAGCAATTGACTTTTGTATATTAACCTTGTATCTTGCAACCTTGCTATAACTGCTTGTTAGTTCCAGGTTGAATCATATTACATTGCCAAAGTTTGACCCTTTCTGACCCACAAAATCAATAATTCCATATAGTTTGACCTAGTAACTCTCATGGGACTGTTATGGGCACTGTGTTTGGCAGCATTCAAGGTACTCAATACATGGTAATGATTATTATTATTATTATCCACAATCCTGGAGACAGTAGCTGATGTTGAGAAATCAAAAGATGCAAGTTACACATCAAGAAACTTGATCACCCTCTGTAAGTGGCCATCTAATTTGTCAGTTCCTACCCCCTTTTTTCTTTTCCCCCACCTCCCCCTAGCCTAATTGTTAGAGTGGAGATCATGTCTTACAAATCTCTGTATTTGTAGATTCTAGCAAATGCCAGGCAGATAAGAGGTGCTCAGTAAATGCTGTTGAATGAGTGATTCCAAGAACTTTACGGATCCCCCCCCGCCCAGGGGTTGGGGGATTTGGTTTTTGTGTGGATTTTGGGGGAGGAAAAAAACCAGAACTAAAGACTAAAATCTTGAACATAACCAAGAGACTTGAGTAAAAAACCCTCTGTAGGCTTTAATTCCTTCTATCAAAGTGGATCCAGTAATCCTAACCTGGCTCCCTCATGGAGTATTTGAAGAGCAAGAGAGTTGCTGGGAAACTACACATCTATTAGAATGGCTAAAATCAAAAAAACTGACAGTACCAGGTTCTGGTGAGGACGCAGAGCAACTGAATCCTCACACTGCTGGTGGGAATGCAAAATTGTACAGCCACTTTGGAAAATACTTTTTGCAGTTTCTTATGAAGTTAAACATATGTTTAACCACAAGACCTAGCAAGTCCACTCCTAATTATTTACCCTAGAAAAATGAAAACTTATGTTCCCATAAGACTTGAATATTTATAGTGACTTTATTCATAATCATAAAAAACTGGAAATACCCAAATTTCCTTCAACTGGTGAAAGGATAACTATGGTACATCCACACAATGGAATACTACTGAACCATAGAAAGGAAGGAACTATTGGCACACGTGACAATATAGATGAATCTTAAATGCATTATGCTGAATGAAAGAAGCCAGACTCATAAGGCTACATTCTGTGTGGTTCCATTTATATGACATTATGGAAAAGAAAACACTATAGGGACATAAAGCACGTCAGTGATTGCCAGGGTTGGGAATGACAAGAGACAGAAGGAAAGTTTTTGGGGTGATCTTGATTGTGACAGTGGTTATTCGATTGTATGTGTTTGTCACAACTCATAGCTGTGTATATGAAAAAATGGAGAATGTTAGTGTATATTAATTATACTCAAATAAACCAGACTTTTAAAAAAGAGCTAGTTGCTGGGACAATGGTTTACAGAGCAATGTTATCACAGGGTCAACGTTATTCCCATAGTAAGGGCCAATGAAGACAATTCTCCCACGAGCGACTTGGAAGTTTATGTTGAGCCAGAATGAAATAATTATTGTTAATTATTTAATTTATAATTTATTTAAACATTTATTGTGCCTTCCAAATGCTGGGAGGGTGAGAGAAGTACAAAGTCCAGCTCCTATTCATAAGGGGCTCACAATGTAGTAGGGGTGGGATAAGAAAAAGACAATTACAGTATAACATGATCATTATCTTTGATAATAAAGAATCAGTATTTAATTAAACTCTTTACTCATTACATAACTAAAAGCACAAGCTAAGCATTACGAACATGCTCCCCACTCCCGTGCTTATTAGCAATAGAACGAGGATAATAAAAGCTAGCATTTATTGACTGCTTACTATGTGAGAGGTGCAATTCTAAGCACCCATTTAAGCCTCACGAAACCCAACGAGCTACGAACTGTCATTATCAGCATCCTTTATAGATGAGGCAACAAAGTTACAGAAAAGTTTATTTGCCCATGGTCACACAGCTGGTAAATGACAGCAAAGGGATTTAAACCCTGGCAGGATGGCCACCTCTGAACCATGACAGTATATTGTAGCTAGAGAGGAACAGTGACCTGGGTCCCCTGGACTCCTGAAATTTGAAACTGGTTGCTCTAACTCTACCTCAGTTTCCCTAACATCAGAGGAGAGAGTAAAGCATGAGTAGAGAGGTCAACACTCTCTGCATAAGACACCAGGATAAACCATCATTCCTTTTGTGTTCGTTTCCTGTTTTTACCATATGCCCACCACGCCCCATTACTGAAATGATACATAAGTATTACAGAAAACGGAAGAGGCAAAAAAAGACAAAAACAAAAAACCTCTATCCCATCCATAGTCTGACCAGTCATCCAGGGGTAACCACTGCTAACATTTTGGCACATTTCCTTCTATTCTTTTTTTAAATGTCTTTTATTTACATAGCTGAGATCATATTTAAATGTAATTTTGGACCCTGCTTTTTTTATTTAATATCAGAGCATAAACTCTTTGTAAATGTTATTTTAAATGGCTGCATAATAATCCATCATATGGATATTCTATAATTTATTAACTGTTCCTTCACAGTTGGATATTTAGGTTGTTTCCAGTATTTTCACTATTATAAATAACACCACTATGAACATTCTAGTCCATAAATCTTTGTGTGCATTACAGATTATTGTTTTAGGATAGTTTCCCAGAAATGTAATCACTAGGTTAAATGTCATGAATATTTTAAAGATTGTGTGGAGATGTAGTATTCTTTATAAATAACAAATACATTCTTTCTGAATAAGTGGAAAGGCTTCTAGGGAATCAAAAGTGAGTATACGTTTATTCCTGTGAATACATTTGGAGGGGGTGGATGAGAGAAAGAACTGGGAACTTTCTCACTCCTTGGTTAGTGCAGTAACCACTGGACTTTTTCTCTTATGAGCTTGTGCCCAATTTTTAGGGGTACATGCTGATTAAATATTCATCAGCTGAGGGTTAGCAAATGGCAGCAAATCTCAGGCATGCAGTTTGTATGCCTTTTGTACGTAGATTGTGCATAGAATCAGTTAGACTTGGCACTTCAGCATTTTTCACGTGGCACAGCACACAGCACATTCACCACCATTATCTCAACAGCTTCTCACAGCTCCTGGGTGAGATGGATTGGAATAGCCATTATCATTCCCAGGTCATTGGTCAGAAACTCAGGCCCAGAGAGGAGAAGTGACTTTCCCAAAGTCACAAAGCTGGTTGGAGAGGGCTGGGACTAGAATTCTAGTGTCATGGCTCTAGGGTTAAAACTCCTATTATGGACTGAATAATGTCTCCTCTCAACCCAGCAATTCATATGTTGAAGCCCTAACCCCCAATGTGACTGTATTTGGAGATAAAGTTCATAAGGAGGTAATGAAGGTTAAATGAGGTCATAAGTGTAGGGCTCTGATCCAACAGAATTAGTGTCCTTATAAGAAGAGGAAGACCAGAGCTCTCTCTCTCTCTCTGTATGCTCACACAAAGAAGAGGCCAGGTGAGGACACAGTGAGAAGTCAGCAGTCTACAAGCCAGAAGAGAGGCCTCACCAGAAACCAACCCTGCCAACACCTTAATTTTGGACTTCCAGCCTTCAGAACTGTGACAAAATAAATTTCTGTGTTTAAGCCACCCAGTCTGTGGTATTCTGTTATGACAGCCCTAGCAGACTGTTACAGATTTTGGTACCAAGAAGTGGGGTGCTGCTGTAACAAATGCCTAAAAACGTAGAAGTGGCTTTGGAACTGGGTAAAGGAAGAGGCTGGATAAACTGTGAGGTGCATGCTAGAAAAAACCTAGATTGCCTTGAAGGGACTGTTGGTAAAAATATGATGTTAAAGGCGATTCTGGTGAGGGCTCAGGAAGAAAAGAGAAGAGCTGTAAAGAAAGCTCCTATCATTTTAGAGAAGACACGTATCATCGTGAACAGAATGTTGGTAGAACTATGAATGTTAAAGGTGATTCCAGTGAGGTCTCAGATGGAAATACAGAACATGTTATTGGAAACTGGAAGAAAGGTGATCCTTGTTATAAAGTGGCAGAGAACTTGGCTGAATTGTGTTCTAGTGTTTTGTGGAAAGTAGAAATTGCAAGTGACGAACTTGGATATTCAGCTGAGGAGATTTCTAAGCCAAGTGTTGAAGGTGTGGCCTGGTTTCTCTTTCCTGCTTATGGTAATATAAAAGGAGAGAGGTAAATTGAAGGAATTGCTAAGCAAAAAGGAACCAGAGCTTGAGGATTTGGGAAATTCCCAGCCCATACATATTGCAAAAAAATGCATGTTCTAGAGAGGACATCAAGGATGTGGCTGGACAATCACTCTATACGGAGAAGACCCATGCACTTAATCAGCCATCTCAGCAGAAACCAACAGAGACGCCATTACACCAGCAGAGACAGTGCCAGTTAGGACCAAAGGGAACGGAGACAGGATGAAATAAAGAAGGCTTTTGGAATTCTGGGATCCTGGGACAGGACAATAGAGCCATTTGGTTGTGAATATGCCTTAACCTTCAAGAAAAGGGAAGAATGGCCCTGAAGGTGATTCACAGGTCATCAGGGCTGCCATTCCCACTGTATGTCCAGAGCACACAGACCCAGAAAGCAAGGCTATTTCCTTCTTGGTTTCAGAGGATGGGGCCCCCTCTTGCTTTCAGGGAGCCAGGCTGCCCCTTCACAGTGCCTCAGGTGTAGCACTGCAGCAAAAAGCGACAGGGGTGGGGCTGCTGCCTAGAGCTGAGGGGGCAGGGCCACTGCCTAGGGCCGTGGGGATGACACTACTGCCCCAGTAGGCCACGAAGGCAGAGCATCCAGCCAGAGGATTATTCTAGAGCTTTAAAATTTAATGGAATTTGCCTTGCTAGGTTTTGGGCTTGCTTGGGACCCATCACTCCTTTCCTTTTTCCAATTTCTCCCTTTTGGAATGAGAATGTCTATCCTATACCTGTGTTTTGGAAGCACATACCTTGTCTGGTTTCACAGGTTCGCAGCTGGAGAGGAATTTTGCCTCAGGATAACTTGAGTCTCACCCACGTCTGATTTAGATGCTGTTTAGATGAGACTTTGGACTTGGGATTGATGCTGGAATGGGTTAAGACTTTTAGGGTTGTTGGGATGCAGTGAATGTATTTTGCATGCAAGGAGGACACGCATTTCAGGCGGCCAGAGGATAGAATGTTATGGACTGAACTGTGTCCCCCTCAAATTCATATGTTGAAGCCCTGATGCCCAAGTGGCTGTATTTGGAGATAGAGCCTATAAAGAGGTAATAAAGATTAAATGAGATCATAAGGGTGGGGCTCTGATCTGAGGGGATTAGCGTCCTTTCAAGACGAGGAAGACAGCAGAGCTTGCTCTCTCTACACAAGACAAGAGGCCATGTGAGGACAAAGCAAGAAGGTGGCCATCTACAAGCCAGGAAGAGAGGTCTTACCAGAAATCAACCGAGCCAGCACCTTGACCTCAGACTTCTAGCCTCCAGAACTGTGAAAAAATAAAATTCTGTTGTTTAAACCATCCAGTCTGTGGTGTTTTGTTATGGCAGCTTGAGCAGACTAATACAGCCTCTAAATACATCAATAGCAAGAACCATATCTTTTATTTATCCCATGGGTGCCCGTTGGTTTTGACAGACCTACCTACTAGTCATTTTCAGGAGTGCCTTGTCCTCTCCAGCCCACAGCATCTTGTTTACTTGTGCAAACCTGGGTTTGAAGAAAGGCTCAGTGAAAGGAACAGATGACAAGAGGTCTGAGGCTCAGTTTCTAGAACGAGGCTTTGCCAAAACTTGCTACGGGATCTTATGCAAGCCACTTCTCTCTGATTATCAGTTTATCCATCTATAAAATAAGGTGTGCTGCATCAGGCTCTGGAGTTGTACGGATGTGGGCTTCAATTCAGACTCTGACATTAGCTGTGTGACCTTGGGCAATTTACTTAGCTTCTCAGGTTTGGTTTTCTCATCTCTAAAACAGAATAATATTAGTACCTACCCCAGGGGATTATTGGGCTAATGAAAAGAGATGAGGTATGCAGAGTCCCTGGAACATATTAAAGGACAATAAAAAGTAGTTCTTTTCCTAGATTAATTAAGTTAATGTATGCAAACTGCTAAGGACAGTGTCTGGCCCTTAGTAAGGGTGTTATCAGTCTTAGTTATCATTATTTTCTTACTCTAGCAGATAGTAAGCCCTCAGTAAGTGACAGCAGTGGTCGTCATTTTCAGGTACCATCTCCCTCCATTTCCCTGCAAAGCCCTAAATTCTAACCATCCCAAATGCTGGTTTTCCCCCAGTACAGCCCATGGGCTTTCTCGCCCTAGCACGCTTGTCTAGGCCGTTTTCCCTGCCTAGTGCTCCCTTTCTCTTCCTCCCGAGCTCAGATGTCTTCTCCTCTGGGAATCCTCTCTTCACCACCCCCTTCCTCCCAGTCAGAAGGAATGGCTTGATTTGTGTCCTGCTAAGAAAACAACTCCACATAGCACTTAGTTCTTTGTGCCTGGTGGATCAGTTAACTCTTTCGGAGCCTGCCTCCAAGAGTGGTGGCTTCTGGGGGACGGCGCTGGGTGAGCAGCCTCCGGGTGTCACCCAAGGCGTCTAGCACAGTGCGAGACAGACTAAGCGTAGAGAGGGTCCAGTTTAACTCCTAGAAGCCGGAGCCTCTGACCCTGCCTAGGCCGCACCCGCTATGAATCCCTGCCTCTCATCGGGCTCGGACTCGCTCCTCTGCTCCCCATCACCTGAGCCGGCCTGGCTCTCCAGGGCTCCCCAGGGCTCCTCCCCTCCCGACCCCTCCTGCCGACGCGTCCCCTCCTCCACCCCATGGCTGAGCCCTGCGGGATGAGGGCGGAGCGTCGCAGCTGATGGCTGGGAGCCGGGATGGGAGGCTGGGCGAGCAGTGGGTTCCAGACGCGCCGCCGCCTGGCTGCGGGGCTGGCATGGCCGTGTGTTAGTGAGCGGGGAGCGCGCGAGGGGCCGCTGCCACCATGCCCAGGGGACTGGGCGCCGCCCGGCTATGCCTGCTGGCGCTCGCCCTGCCGGGATGGACCAGAAGTAAGTGGGCGGACGCTGGAGTATTGGGGAGGGATGAAGGCGGGTGGGTTGGGTGGCTGGGGACCTGAGGGTCGTCTCCCGCAACTCCGCGGGACTGCGCCCCCGCCGTCCCCCAGCCCAGGAGCCCCGGCTTTGTTCCCATTTTGTGCGCCCGGAGAGGTGGTGGATGTCCGGGAGACCCAGAACAGGCAGAAAACAGCCGGTCCCCTCCCTCGCTTGCCTCCCCCTCTCTCTTTTTCCTCTGTTTTTCTGCTTTTGGCTTCTCTTTCCGCTGCTTTCCTAGTCTCTTTTTCTTTGTGTGTGTGTTCCTATAAATATATACTGATAAAATTGGAACCATACCATATGTACAGTTTTGTGCCTTGCATTTTCCACTGCACATTATGAGCATTTCCCTCTGCACATTATGAGCATTTCCCACGTCGTTACATACTTCAAAAGCATGATTTTGATGACTGTAAATTCCGTCAAGGAATCGCAGAAGTCTCATTTTCAAAAAGTTAAAAACATGACTCTCGTACAAATACAGGATGAATGGATGGCAAAGATTTATTTAATTCATTAATGAGGCAGTGAATAGAATGGTAAAGCTGATTCAAAGCATTAGAAGACCTGGAGCGGTACAGGCATGGGAGAATATTGAAATCATATGCTGGGACAGATACAAAGTGGTCAGTGCCCCATGGGGCCAAACAACCATAATTCTTAGTTATCTTTCCACTATACTGAAGTCATTTGCATCTCTACCAGACAGAAATCTAGAGTTAACACATGACTTCAGAGTATAGTCTTTTAATTAATAGGAAATGTAAAAAGTCAAACAAAGGTACATTCCTCTGATTAATTCAATGATCTATGGGAGGGCCTGTTCAACAATGCTCCAATGTGATATTGAAAGACATCCTGCTTGCTCTTTGTCTTATTTCCAAGTTTTGAACAATTTTTCTTAAGATGTACTGTGTTCCTCTATGATTGAGCCTTTAGATTGCTTTCAGTATTTTTTGCAATCATAAAGATCATCTCATTCCTTTAAATATTCCATTAAATGTCATATAATTCCTTTTTGTTACAAAGAATCTAGACTTATTAGGGCCACTAGAACAGGGTCTATTCCTCTCTGGTTCCTCCTGAATATCAAGCACCTAGCATAGTACTTGGTACATAGTTAAGTACTTAGAAATCACGTAATAAATAAATGAATGCATCGCTTCTGGTTTTTACCAATGGGATGCAATTAATGCAAGTCTAATGAGGTTATTTTTTAGGATATATTTTGATTGAGAATACATTATATCAGTAATCTGAAAGGAAGGTTCATCACTCATAATCCCATCACTCTAACAGAACAACTATGGCCATCTTTTATATATCACTCATATTTTGTGGCTGGTTTAGAAAGAATAGATTTTGAAATCCTCACCCTCATCTCCAGGAGTCCTATGGATTTGGCCTATTCTTGTGGACACTAATTTACCTAGGTCTTGGGAAATTACCACTTTATTAGGATTGTCTGCAACCGGTGTTTGAGGCCTGAACTGCCTGGAACAAGTCTCTGCTCAAACAAGTTTCAATTCACCTTTCTTGCAAAATAGGAACCTTGCTACCTACCTCTCAGGGGTTGTCTTGAGGATGAAGGAGAATTGGGTGGTGAGAGTGGCTTGGAAAATGGGAAGTGATAGACAGATGCAAACTTGGCATTAGGGAGCTCAAGTTAGTGCAATGATGCTTTGTGGACTGGGAAGCAATTTCACAGTGACTCTCCCCAGTAATGCTGTGAGATGGGCAGGCGGGTATCATTGTCTGCATATTACAGATGAGAAAACTGAAGCTCAATGGGAATAATACCCGTGGGCTTGACTTCCAGAATATACCCGGAATCCAACCACTTCATTCCTCTCCACTGATGTCATTTGAGTCTGAGCCACCATCATCTCTCATCAGGGCTCCTGCAAGTCTTCAGCTTTGCCTTCCTGCTCCTACTCTCACTTCTCCCCTCCCCCACCCCACCCCTTTCTCCAGCCTGCAGGCAGAGTGATCGTTTTAAAACTGAATGCAGATCATATTGCTATGTCTAAACCCTCCAGTGCCTTCCAAGTCTATTTATAATAAAAGCCAGACACTTTCCATGGCCTCTGTGATATCAGACCCATGGCTGCCTTTCTGAGCACATCTCCTACCAACTTCCCCCGTCATTTACTAGACTCCAGCTACCTCTGCCTTCTGCTTGTTCTTTAAACAGACCAAGTCTGCTTCTGCTCAGGCAGGGCCATTGTAATTGTTGGTCCCATTACCTGGGCATTCTTCCCCCGGGTCTTTGCATGGCTGCCTTCTTCTTGTCCCTCAGGTCTCCATTAAATGCCATCTTTGCTGATCATCCTTTCTAAAATAGGCCCCCCCCTTCAGCATCTCTTTATTCCATGACCCTGTTGTACCGTTTGAGGATATCTGTGTACGATATTGTCTATCTCCCAGCTCTAGAAGGTAAACTTTGTGAGGAGTACAGAGACCTTCTTAGCCCTGTTTACCACTATATTGCCAACACCTAGCAGAGTGCTTGACCCATAGCAAGTACCAAGAGCCTGGAATGCAGCAGGTCGTCTAATGACCCAATATGGGGTTCTTCCCCGCTGGCAGTACATGCTTGACTCAGCTAGGCCACAGAGGTCTGGAATTCTAATGGCTGTGTATCCTGTATTGGCAGGAGGAAGTGGGGAAGGCAGCCCCCCGCTGCAGCATGAACTAATAATACCTCAGTGGAAGGCTCTAGAAAGCCCCGTGAGAGAAAAGGTAAGACTCAAGATATCTCATTTTCAGAGGCAGGAATGACAGCTCCATTCTGTCAGGCTTGGGGCAACCTATTCAGCTTTCCTGGAGGCCCAGGCATCACCATTAGTTCTGTTTGTGGCCCACTCTATCCTCTGTGTGTTGGTTTTGGAAATCCTAGATGGGACTTTCCTTCATTGTGTGACAAAGTTTTAGAACACTTCCGAATGCTATTAGTCGAGGAAATGAAAAGCCATGTTAATGCTGACACAAGCTAAGTGCAAATATGTGTTACAGAAGTCACTGACTCTAAATTGGAATTGATTAAATATTGTCATTATTATTTTTGCTCTGCATAATACTTCTTTTATTTTATTGATGAGATAACTTGGAGAGAAAGAATAATCCAAACTCTGTTTTTAATAAGAGGCAGAGTAGGGACCTAGTACTGGGGACTTATATCTAAAAATCCAGGATGGTCCTTGGGCCGTGAAATGCACAGGCTTTATCGAGGGGATTGGGAATAAGACAGAAAATATTATCCTGTTCTTACAGAGAGGACCTGTGCATCTAGGATATTCTTTGTGGTTCTGGTTTTCACAGCTAAAGTCAGACATGAAGCAGCTAGAAAGGATGATATGACTACTGTGTGCCAGTACCGGCTATGGGACCTTCCACTTTCTAAACTTCAGTTTCCTCATTTATAAGATAGGGCTTAGAGTGAATAAGAAGGAGGAGAGCCGGGGAGAGGGGGTAGTTAAAAAGATCCCTTTGGGTTTAAACAGTCAGTGGCTCATTGGGCAACATATAAGAGCAAGATTACAGTAGGAGAGAGGAGAGAGCTGTGTCAGGAAAAATTTCAGACTTTGTAACTCTTGAGTCTGGAAAGGTAAATGGAGAGGAGAAATGTCTGGAATCCTTGAAATTATGGCTAGAATAATACATACCTGTCCAAAAATGCTCCAATTTGGATTTAATAAGGGAACTTATAGCGAAAATATTAGGACAAATGAAAGAAAGTAACATTTTATCCCAAAGACAATAAATGCATGGAATTCATTTCATCAAAAAGTAGGAGAGGCTGAAAATAGCTTCAGGAAAAGTCTAGACAAATTAATGGATGGCCCTTCTGAGCAGGTTATTTTTAAAACTTAAGATCTTGGATAGTCCAACCTATCCGTTATTGCCTGAGGAATGGATCTGATACTTTTTGTAGAGGCCTCTCTCTTCCCTCCAGATGTGGGATGCCGGGCATCCTCAGGAAGGGCCTGAGAAACAAAGTGGAGCTCCAGATCCTGTCTTTGTTTCCAGCCATTGTGTGCCCAGAATCTGGGTCATTATATTTTATAGAAATAGTTAGCACAGTGCCTGGCACCATAACTATTTGTTGAGTGAACAAATAAATGAGTGTCAGAGAGACAGAGAGAGTAGAAGGAAGGTCCCACTCAGGCCTCTTATTCTCATCTATGTAATTCATTCATCACACATTAATTGATCACTCACTGTGCACTAAATATTGTACTAGATCTTAAGGGGGATGCAAATATAGGGGACAGATTTCCAGTACCATGTGGAGCTGAAGATCTCCACAGGAATTTTCACCTTTCCCTGGGGGAAGTATAAACAGGTCAGCTCCTTGCACTTCCTAGGAGCGATGATGTTGCTCCTTCCTGGCACAGAGTGGAGTTGCAAGAGAAAAGCTGAATAAAGCTGGACAAGGAAGCTGCATAGATCTTGCAATGCTGTTTCATTGTTTTGCTTGAAATGTGCCCTGGAAACAAGGAACATCTACTTTAAATATCAGTGTCCGAGCATTTTCCAGACCAGAGAGAAATATTTTTGGATTACCCACTTAAAAATAAATATTTGTATTCATGTTGCACCTTGTGTCTCTTTGGGGGAGAGGTGACAGTGCTTTGATTTGTGTCAACTTTCCTTTTTTGTGTGGGCTGTCACAGGGCCACCTACCTCTTGGATAAGGGAATTGCTACAGCTCTGTTGCCATGTGCTTTTCGTCAAATGCCCACTGGGGACTCTGTCCCTGATGCTTAATGTGATTGGGCAGAATTGCTCCAGAACTTTGCTCCAGAACTCCCCAGAGTAAGGTGGCAAAGAACCAGTACCCAGAATAGACGTTGGCAGAGCTGAATCAGGGCATCAGAAATAGAGAAGTGAACCCCTTAGTGAAAATTATTGGGCAAATATCCCCCTAGCTTCCTTCCCCCCATGGTTTTGAAATGTCCCTTCTTAAGAGAAGTCAACAGGATAAATTAGCAAAAAAATAGCGAAGGACAGGGTTGCCCAAGCGTCCTGGATCGGAACCTTCAGATCTCATCAGAGCCCTTGGTGGCCCCAAAGTCTCAGGGATGGGAAGTAGGGTTTGAGGCAAATAAGAAGAGGAATGTGCTTGGAAGAGGCAGGCCCCCAACCAGAGGTGGCAAAGCAGGTGACCTACTTTCTTAGACACGCCAAAACTAAGCTTTGAGGTCAACCTTCAAAGGGGAAGAAGCTCCACTCTAGCAAGAGCTTCTGTGAATTGAAAGAGACTGCAAGAGTTTACTGGTTCCTTGGTCTCAAAGTAGAGAGCACATATTTAAAACACTCCAAAGAATTAATCCTGTTTTAAATATGTAAAAATCCTGTTTTAAATAAATAATTTCTTCCTTTAAAAGAAAGTTCAACTGCCCTAAGTTGGATTGTTGAAGCATGGAAGTTTATTATGACTTGGATTTTTAATTTCTTTGAAATTTCCACACTAATAAGGTAAAAAGAGATAAAAAGCCCATTTTTAAAGATATAAAAGCAATCATAAAAACAAGGAAAGATGCACGAAATAAAACTAACCCATGATCCCACAGCTGAGAGGTAACTATGATAACCCTTTGGTTTATTTCTCTCTACTTTTTTCCCTTTACAAAGGTATATTTAAATACGATATTCAGTGTTGTGTTTTGAGCCTTTGTGCTTAATGACTATCATGTAGACTTTCCTGATAATTTAAAATTATTATAAAATTATTATTATTATTAAAATTATTTAAAGTCATCATTTTTAATGACTATCTAGTGTTTTGTCATATGAATGGATCATCTTTTATGTAACCATTCTCCTGTTTTTGGACATCTAGGTTATATTTCATTAGTTGTTATTATAAGTAATGAGCATCCTTGTGTATAAACCTTTGCCTGTGCTTCCATTTGTTCCCTTCAAACAGGGTCTTATATGACTGGGTCAGAGGGTCCAAACGTTTTAAAACTTTTGGTCCATGCTGTCAAATTATTTTCCAGTGAGTTGGTATCAATTTAAATTCTCACTGGCAGGGTGTGAGAGTGCCCATTTTACAGTATGCTTCACTGCATTGTAATTTATGGTTTTAAAAAATCTTTGTCACTTTGATTTTTTGAAAGGTATCTTTAAAAAAAAAAAAAAAGGAAGGGGGGCAGTTACCAGTGATGCTGAACATGTTTTTCACACTTATTGGCCATTTGTATGATATCTTAAATGATTTATGCTGGGTACCTAGCAACTTTGGCCATCAGCAAATTTTCTCTTATGTGTAAAATATATCTTCCTTTGCACCTATAAAACCTTAGTGTGAAGGTCTCCTAATTGTCTCCTCTGAGATGACTGGTGTATCCAAACCAAGAGCCAAAATAAAATAAAATAAGAACCCACCGTGAAGAAGCTTCCTTGGTATTTTAGATAACAGCCAACAAGTATGGGGGGCTTCCTGTGTTCCAGGCACTGTGATAAATTCTTTATATTCACTATGTTACTTAATCCTTACAAGATCTCCATAAAGTTGACTATTTTTGTCTCTGTTTTATAAATGAGGAGACTGAGCTGTAGGGAGGTTCGGTAACATGCCCGAGTTCACACAACTGCGCTGTCAGAGCCAGCACTTGAGCCCAGATCTGGCTCCACACAAAATTTGCTGTTGAAGATTGTGTTTTCCAGCATTGGCCTTTCCAGACCTGCGTGCACTTACACCACATTTCAGCTTGGAGTTTATTTCCTTTGTCTTTCAGGAGAAGGCAGATGGGGGAGGGGAACTGGGTCCTTCTGGGATTGAAGTTCTTTCATGTTTGGGCTGGAAATGCAATTGACCCTTTTCATTCACTTCCTGTGAATCAATGTCAGAACTCTGTGCTCCATCCTGGGCCCATTCCTGGGAGCCTTGTTCCCTGCTTTTAGGAACTGACATTCTTTTGTTGTTGCTTTTAGCATCCACTCAAAGCTGAGCTCAGGGTAATGGCTGAGGGGCGAGAACTGATCCTGGACCTGGAGAAGAATGAGTAAGTGGACTTCTCCTTTGTCTAAAATGAAACAACTCACTTCCATGTCAACGCCGGACGCAGGTACCGCTGTTTTGGAAGAAAGTAGTTAATACAGTGATCTAAGCTCTCAATCCTTGGTTCCTCCATGGGGAGTGTCTTGCAAAGACAGCATTTCTACAATTTCTTGAATTGCTGTGAAATTACTGAACTGTGTGACATCTCCTTAGATTGTATTTTCAGGGCTTCTTAGAGTTCACTGCAGGCACACAGGGGTGTGTGTGTGTGTGTGTGTGTGTGTGTGTGTGTGTGTGAGTGAGTTTGAGACGAGGGAGGGATGACTGGAGGACTTTGGCAGCTGTCTTACTAGCTCCAGCACAGCGCATGGCAGGAAGTGAAGGAGATTAGAGGAAAATAGCGGAGAGCAGAGAGGCAAGGTGGAGTGTTGTGGGATTTGGCGCCTCAAACCCTGGCTGCTCCGTCTGTTTTGGGTCAACTAAATCTGAGATTCTGCCAATAAGGGCATGGTCAGCAGTCTCCGGGCTTCATTGGGCAGTTCCTCCATCTTCTTAATCTCATTCATCTTGGGTGGCAGCCTGGCTCAAAAATATTTCCCCATTGATTTGCCATCAAGCGCAGTTGTATCTTGATTCAGGTTATTGAGCAGGTGAATAGACATAATGCATGACTGCGTCTGTTGCCAACTCTTTGGCCATTCTTAATCTGCTTGGCCAGTGGAGAGCTCTCCTTACTCGGCTGGGAGACCCTGAAGGCCTTTGGTGTTTCCTCACCAATAGTCCCTTTTCATTCTGCTGCACGGACCTTGCAGATAAGGCTACACGGCTCAGAGAACTGCCTGTCTCTTCTTGGCAGCCTCCAGAGTCTGCTGAGAGCAGATGAGCAATCAAATGCATCACTGCCAAGAAAGGGATGGATAGGGACCTTCCCATATCCAGAAGGATGGGAATGGCTGCTAAGTTTGAGTGGAAACTGAAAATATAAATTATTCCAAATTTGGACTTTTTGGACACTTGCAAAAGACGATGAGTGGAGTCAGAAGTTTCGTAAAAGTTCGACTTACATAGCATGCGCAGTAATGGGGCTTCATCCACGTCTTCCCTTTGCCTCTAGTATATGGCCTTCGGGAAGCCAGAAAGATGGGCTGCTCAGTCATTTTTTGCTGCTTTCCTCCTGAGACTAAAACCAGCCTAGGAATGTGTTCCTTTTATCCCATTTCCCTGGAACAAACCTGGCTGGCTGAGTCCCCAGAGCGTGCAGGCTCTGCCTACCTGGGATTTCTTCCTGCGTTTTCTTCCTTTTGTCCTGCAGGAAAAGGCCATTTCAGGGTCAGTTCTTGACAGTCTCTTTCGGGGGCCTGCTTTAGCTTCTCATGGCCGCAACCCTCTAGCTCTAGTCTATATGTCCCTATTGCCCCCTCAATCTAATCTGTCCTATTCTGCCCCCTGGTAGAGCGTTTGACCCTTCAGCTTCCTCTGGGTAGTCCAAGGGATGGAGGTGATGTCATGGGCAAATTCTTAGGAGTTGGACTGGCCTAGCAGAGGTCCCATCCTTCCCTCATATTTTGAAACCTTTGCAAGAAGTCATAGGAAGTTAGAGTGGGAAGAAGCCCTAGAAAATGCTGACTACAACAATCTTATGCATAGATGTAGAAACTTCGACACAGAGAGGCACAGGCACTTTTCTAAGGTCACACAGCATATAAATGAGAGAGATGAGACTAGGATCATTTGTGTTCTTGGCTTGGGTCTGGAGTCAGAGAAACCCAGATTCAACTTACTAGCTGTGTAACCTGGGGCAAATTGCTGCATCTTTTGGAACCTCAGTGTCCTCACCTATAAAATGAAGATAGTAATATCAACCTCATAGGGTGGTTGTGAGGACTGAATGAGGTGATGTGCACAGAGTACTTATAGAGCACCCGGTGAGTGGTCAACAGCTGTTGTGATTTTCATTGTCCCGCACTGAGGTTCCAGAGCAGAGCCCGAGGATGTGGTTCTATTGTCTGCTGCTCCCAGCAGCTCTGTGCTTTCCCAGTGAGCAGCGGGGGCCTGGATGTGGTTCCTGGCCTCCTTGAGTTGGCAGGAGGCAGGAGACTTGACAAAAATGGAAGCAACAGAGCCAAGCAGTATGACCTCACCAGGTATCCCTGGGGGACGGCTTCCTGCTATTTTCGTCTAAATTGGGCTTTTTGTTTTTGAACGTGTGTTAGCAAGCGGAACTCCGACTGCACAGGACTTCCTAGTGTGTTTATTTCCCAAAGCCTTCTCATTCATGGTGCGTGCGAGCCCGGATTCAAAACAGCTTTGGGGGAGACGATGCTTTTCTGAGTGTTCAAGTTGCTGTGTTAGTTTTTATAATCCTGTGCTATTTGAGGGGAAACTAGGCCCCGTGCTAAGTGACTCCTCCGGCTCTGGTTCTTACCGTCCTCAATGGATTCATTCATTTTTTTTTAATCTACTCTGTGTCTGTAGCATGCCAGGTACTAGTGTCAGTCCTGGGGATGTAGCTGTGAATACAACAGTTCTGCCCTTTGGAGCTTATAGTCTAGTGGCAGAAACAGTAAACAAATAAACAAGTGAACGTGGTGTATATCCGATGACAAGCGCTGTGGAGGAAGCAAAGGAACATAAGGGCTCGTGAGAGCAGGGGGTGGGGAGGGAAGAGCTATGTTAGAATGGTGATCAGAGAAGGCCTTGGTGGTGAATTGATATCTGAGTCGAGACCTGGAGGAGGTGAGGAAGTGAACCATGTGGACGGCTGGGAGATGACAGTTCTAAGGAGAAGAAACAGCCAAGTTCAAAGGCCCTAATAGATTTACGAAGGTTTCTACTCCCCCCCCCCCCATACTTGGATCCCCAGGCCTTCTAGGAGCTGTGGGCAAGGGCTTCTGGGGCTCTGAGGGGAGGCGGAAGACAGTTCTAATTTCTTTTTCATCATCCTAAGGTGTCTGGCCTTCTCCCATCATCAAATCAGAGCCCGCGTGCTAATGCATGGCCCAAAATAGCAGTGAGCAGGCTTTTAATGGAATTCACTCATGGAGCGATGGCTAAGAATGGTGAGGACGGAGGAGCACAGCGGATGGGCCAGGAGAAAGGGGGCGTAGCAAACAGGCCTTCAGCTCAGGCAGCAGACACCCCAAGATGCATTAGTTCAATAGCACAGCAGCCAGCAGCCTTTTTCTGCTGTGAAGCAACTCAGGATAAACGGATGACATTCCCATGGGAGACACACACCCTCCTCTGTGTTTACTGCAGCTGAAAAAGAGTGACATCTTACAGATAATCTGAATATGGCTTTCATATCGCACAGTTGAGTTCGGATCCTGGCTCTGCCACTTATTAGCTGTATGCCCTCTTTAAGCCTCAGTTTCCCTCTCTGGGGTATAATTATAGTCCCATGCTGTAGAGCCTTGGGGAGGATGAAATGAGATGCATATAAAGGGTCCAGCATAGTGCCTGGCTTGTATTCCACACTCAGTAAAATGGCAACTACTATTTCTTGCTCAGGGTTGTTTTTTTTTGCTGAGGAAGATTGGCCCCAAGCTAACATCTGTGCCCATCTTCCTCTGTTTTGTATGTGGGATGCCGCCACAGCATGGCTTGATAAGCAGTGCGTAGGTCTGCACCAGGGAGGTGAATCTGTGAACCCCGGGCCGCCTAAGCGGAGCTTGCAAACTTAACCACTACGCCACCAGGCCAGCCCCTTGCTCATGGTTTTTTAATTGCAAAAGCACTACATGCTCATTGTAAAACATGTAGCAATACCAAAGATAATAAGTAAAAGAATGAAAGTCTCCCACCCACAAGGAGAATTCACCGTTAACAGTTTGGTGGGCATACTCTGGACCTTTTCTATGGGTGTGAGAACACAATCGTACAGAAGCACACACATGGGCTGCTATTTTTGTTGGGGAGGGAGGAGCAGAAATGAGGTTATATTATGCGTATTGTTCCACACTTGTTTTTTTTGGCTCAACTGTGTGTCATGAAAGTAGTACTCTGCTCTAATAAAGTATATATTACATCGTTTTACATTTACTCACGCATATACACATAATTTGCAAATGTTGGTGTGTAGCTGTTGTTAGGAGAACCTTACTTGTGATTGGGGCAGTGTGGTACAGTGGGGAGAGTGCTGAGCTCAGAGACAGATGATGTGGAATTGGTCATCAAGCCAGTCGGCCCTCCTGGGCCTCAGCTTTCTCATCTGTAAAATGGGGATTTTGTCCCAGTTGGGCTCTGAGAGCTTTTCCTGCACTATCTATTTAAAGGACACTGTGTAAGTGGACGAATGGAAAAGAAGTCCCTGCCTCAGGGAGTTTGCTCTCCAGTTGTGGAGACATCCCTGGAAATAGGGGGCAGTGGGATAAAGGCAAATGGCCCCCAAAGCCATGGATGAACTAGCTCAGGACCCACTCTTTAGACAATATAAACATGAGAAGGGAAATTACAGGGAAGAAATTATAGGCTGCTATTTCCACAACCCACAGTTTTGAGGCATAAATCCATAGTATTTTTTCTCCATGTAATTTCCTCCGTGCTCTGAGGATTGCCTCATCAACCCAGAAACCATATTGGACAAAAACTTGTTTGCTAGAATCAAGTGGAATCTTTCTTAGCTGTGGGCATCTGGGGAGATGAATGCCTCCAGGGAGATGTCGGTCCTGGCTCTCTCCCGTCTCCTTTCTCTACTTTTTTTCAGGAGGAGAGCACGCTGAACTATTGAACCAGCTTGCAGGCGGCTCATTGGGCTGCGTTACCAGAGGGCAGGTCACTACGTTACAAGGTCACCTTCCAAAGCTAATGAGCAGCTCAGCTGTGGGCACTGCGCCCAGAGGACCGTTGGCGGCATACTTCTCTCTGCTAGTCTCTTAGGCACATTCTGGAACTCTCATCTCTTCACTATACTGTCCTTCCTTGAGTCCAAAGGTTGATAAGATTTAAATTTTGGCTTGGGAAAGGGAGAGATGTCCTTAGGTCTCTCCCCATGTATTATGTTCCAGCCCTAGCTAAAGAGATATCCTTTTTGTACAAGTCTAGCCGGTAAGAATGGATATTTGTTTTCTTTTGTGTGTTTATCTACCTCTAGACCTCATGGGGAACAGTGATTGTCAATGCAGAATTTGGGCATTTAGAGGTTTGCTGATTCTAGTCCCCACCATTACTTCTAATCTAATCTCTCTTAACGTCTCTAACTTCTTATCAATCCCTCAGAGATACCACAGGGAAGGAGAGTGCTTTTGTTATCCTGGAAATCAAGCTACAACCTGGAAAATTAACAGTCATTCACTCTGATGGAGTGATCCAACTCCCTAATTTTCTCCTTTTTCCCTCACCCCTACTGAGTTGTATAATACTGGAGGACCCCCAAAGGGGAGAATTAGCAGGCAGGAAAGGAGTTTTTCAGCAATAGACAGGATGGATTAGTTACCACCTCTTACTGCTGCTCTTCTCTTCCAAGGAGGCCTGGGAGAAATATGCAGCTGATCCGGAGCAAAACTCTGCTTACCACCCAGGCCGTGGAGCTCCCCCCACCCCCACCCTCCCAGCTCCCTCTGGGGTCAAGAGTAGACTTTAACATCTTATCTAGGATAAAGGACAGCTTTCTTCGACCCTCTCTTGTCAGGAGCTTCATTTGTTGTTGGCAATATTCAATTTCCTGGATCAAAGAGAAGCTTAAGAAAGGCTTAAGATGATATCCCAATGCTTTTGGTAAACCGTGCTTTACTGAGTTGCATTTAAATGAGTCACAGACATATGGATTACATTTCACTTAAAATACACATGGCTTAAGAAATTAGAGGATGTCACTCTTTAACCAAGTATTTGGCAGATCTAAAGTATTCAAAATGTTTTTCCAAACTCAGCACACAGCTGGGCTCCCTGCTCCCTGCAGCTGAGATTTTATAACCCAAGGAGACTGGTGCCGAGGAAATGGTTGGATGGCTGGGTGGAGACACCAGAATTTGATGAGAGCTGCTTGTGAGTGTCTGAAATTTTCTTCAAACATTTTTTTGAAGTATCAGGAACTGAATTAACCCTGCTGCACTGACTCTGAGGCAGTGAAGGCATAAGTGAATTTGAATTCCAAGCGCTGTGCTCGGTGCCTGGCCCCAGAGAGAGACCTCGTGGTCCTGTCTGAGATGTAGTTTCCAGTTGTAGCTTTGTAGACTGAGACTGATTTCATTTACAATTCTCATGTTTCCAGAACCCCTGGAGTTGCAGACCAGATGGATTGCCAGCCAATCTGATGTGATCTTTGTACAAATTCTCAACCCCACCCCTGCATAAGCAGGGTCTCCGTTACTTCTAAATCATTGGAAACATGACATTGCTTTCTTAGAGTCCATTGCGTAAAGTCAGCCTAGTAATTACGAGTGGTGATCTGAAGGGATGCAGCTAAATGGTTGCCTGAAGAGAGTATCAGGGAGCATCGGGAATTGAAATAACCTAGACATGTTGATTCTGAAGACTGTGAGTACATAGGCCCGAAACACCGTAATCCATACGGTAGGACAGGCTTGGGCTCTGGTGCCAGAGACCCAGGTTCAGTTACAGGTACTGACACTTCCTGGTTAGGTGGCCTTCGGCAAGTCACTTGCCTTCTGGATGTTATCTCTTCATCTATATTTACAATAGTACTCACCCCTTAGTGAGCATTTACTGAGAGCCAGTCACTGTGCAAAGGCACTTCACATACTGTCTTATTTAATCCTCATGGCAACCCTTTGAAGGAGATATTATTGTTATTTACATTTTATAAATGAGGAAACTCAACTGTGAGGAATTCAGGTAATTTACCCAATATCAGGCAGAGCCAGGAGTCAAACTCAGGTTTGCCTCCTACTATATTCTACTGCCTGCATGGAAAATAGACATTAATACCTTCATTGCAGGATAGGGTAGGCTGAAGAATGTGCCCACCCCGCCACCCAAGATATCCACATTCTAATATCTGGAATGTGAGACCATGCTACTTTATATGGCATGGCAAAAAAAGAATCTTTGTAAGTGTGACTAAGTTAAGGATCTTGAGAAGGGGAGATTATCCTGGATTATCTGGGTTGGCTCTAAATGCAATCACAAGTATATTTTCAAGAGGGAGGCAGAGGGAGATTTTCTCCTAGACAGAAGAGGAGAAGGCAATGTAATCACAGAGGGAGAGATTGCAGTGATGCACCCACAAGCCAAGGAATGCAGGCAGCCACTGGAAGCCGGAAGAGGCAAGGAATGGAATCTCGCAGAGGGAGTGCAGCCTTGCTGACACTTTGCTTTTGGCTCAGCAATGTCAATTTCCTTCTTCTGGCCTCCAGAACTGTGGGAAGATAACTTTCTGTTGTTTTAATAAACCAATTTGTGGTAATTTGTTACACAGCAGCCATAGGAGATGAATACACAGGGTTTGTGAGGTTTAGTGATAATGTATTATGATGTGGTTAGTACAATGCCTGGCACATAGCAAGCATGTTTTCAATACATGCTAACTTTCATTAGTGCAAAGTCAGGAACAAATGTTTTCTAAAGTGTCTTGGTGATGCAAAGAATTGCATGTGGCCCCTGTGACTGTCTTCAAGTATGAAAATGACAAGAGAAAAACATATTGAGAAATAGTTTGTGGTTATCAGCATTTCCTAAGTTCTGGGTCATGTTCTCTGATGCTCAGTCTGCCTTCAGGTAACTTCTAGCTGAGGAATGATGGTCAGATATTAACGATGTCAACAATCACGGTAGTAGGTACAATGTAGATGCCTATGTAGCAGGCTCTGTTTTGCAGTCTCTACATGCTTCATCTATTTGAATCATCACAACCACGCTATGAGATATAGGTACCTGTATTAGCTCTGTTTGGCAGATGGGAACCCCGAGGCATGGAGCAGTCTGACTTGCTCAAGGTCACCTAGGTGGGGAGGGCAGAGCCAGGACATGAAGCTAGATCTCTTTGACTCCCAAGCCCAGCCTCTTAGCTGTGGCCTTAAATTGCCTCTCAGATGCCCTGTCCCTGCTCAGGATGCTCTTCCTTGGTTAGCACTGGCATCACTTCTCCATTTTTCTGCACTCCTCCTTCCCTTCTCTTCTGCCTTCCTGGGCCCTGGTTCAAATTTGGATTCCCGTGTACTGTAGTGGTGTAATCCACGCAGGTTGGATTCAGAGCCTGGCTCCTTGCCCCGCTAGTGATGTAAGCTTTGGCAAATTGCTCCACCTTTGCAAGTCTCAGTTTCCTCATCCACATGATGAGCTAATAATAGTGGCCACCTTGTCGGATGTCACGTGAATTCGATCATGTAATGCTCTTAAAGAACTTACATGGTGCCTGGCGCACTGTGAGAGCCCAATAAATAGTTGCTATTATTTGTATTTTGCAGGGTCGGAAAAACATTTAAGAATGAAGTAAGAGGGAATTCCCCTGAGTTGGTTTCCAAATGTAATTAAGAAGACTTGGCCTTAAAACCCATTGCCCCTGGGAGGAAACTCACTTCTGCTCTCCAGCTGTGCCCAGTTTGACCTAACTGTATCTCAAGAACACAGCTTTGCAGGGTTCTCCAGTTGGCCAAACTGTACCTCTTTTCTGGGCCTGCAGAATCAGTGCCCAGCCCCTCCCTTGGCAAGGCCCCGAACTGTCCGATAAGGAGCTTGGAGGTTGTTCACCAGTTCCGGCTCTATCTCCTTCCAGGGACCCACAGCCAGGGCTGCCTGTGTAGCCAGGAAGGATGTCCACAGTTTTCTTTTGTCTCAGGCTTATTTCTCCTGGCGGCCCTTCAACAGGAGCATGGGGTAAAATGAATGGGAGGAAGCTGTCAGCTGCCCTGCTGGCCTCGGATCGACCCTTGTTGGAGTGAAGGGAAGCTGTGCACTTGGAGGAAGTTGGGGTTGATTCTTGAGTTTGAGGATGCCTTTACCAACAGGCTGTTTACCTTAAGATAACCATAGTTTGCATCCAGTGAGTGAGCATTTACCATGAACATACTATTTTACATAGATTTTTTTTTAACCGTACGTGTATACTGTATCCTCAGTTTATGACATTTTTTTTTCACTTGGAAATATAGCAGGCAATCCTCAAATCATTTAAAAAAATTTACACGAGAACTTTTAGGAACGTTTGAAAACTTTGATAATACAATGCTAGAAAAAAATTACACAAGTTATAGAGTTTTAAAGTAAATAAGATCATACTTTATATGCTATTCTACAATTTGCTTTTTCATTATTTATCTTCAGTATCTTTCCACATTAGCACATTTATAGACCTATTTCATTCTTTTTAATGGTGACATAGGATTCCATTGAATGGATGGACCAAAATTTATTAATTTCTCTATTAATGGACAGTTAGGTTTCCAATTTCTTGTTGTTACAAATAATGCTGCAGTAATAGGCTTATACATAATCTTTAAGCACATTTGCAAGTATTTCTGTAGGATTGATACCCAGAAGTAGAGTTGCAAGGTCACATAGCGTATATGTTTAAAATGTTTTAAATTTTGACAAATTATACCTCCCACTCCACAGATTCCTCTCCAAAGGCTGTACCCTTTTACATTCATACAGCAGACTATGAGAGTATGTTATAGATACATTTCCATGTAAATTTATTGGATCATTTTTAATGACTGTTAAAAGTTAAAAATTTTAACTTTTAAAATTTCTTCTAATGAAAAATTATCAAATGCATGCAGAGGTAGAGAGGATCATATCGTGAATCCCCATATACCTATCATCCAGATTCAGTAATAATCAAGATGCCTCGATTAATTTAATCACCCTATGTTGATGGGCATTCAAGCTCTTTCCGCTTTTTTTTTTTTTTTTTCATTTTTACAGACAGTGCTGTCATGAACACCCTTGTGTTCAAACACCTTCTTTGGAAGGTAATTCTAGAGGATCACCTTCTAGTTGTGAATCACTGGGTCAAAGAGGGTTTAGGTGGAACACATGGATAGATAAAGGCATGTTGCCTTTGGCTTCTCTGTAAGTTATATCCTGCCACCCTTGTTGAGAGAACTTGTTTTCACACTCTCTCACCAATGGGTTGATTGTTAAGCTTGGGTAGACGCTTTAAACCCAAACTCTCCTGCCTTCTTTTTTTTAACAGCTATATTGAGATATAATATACTTACATACCGTACAGTTCATCCATTTAAAGTATACACTTCAGTGTTTTTTAGTGTATTTACAAAGTTGTGCAACCCCACCATATTCTAATTTTTGAACATTTTCATCACCCCAGAAAGAAGCCATCAATAGTGTTATGGGTTGAATGTGTCCCCAGAATTCGTATGTTGAATTTCTAATCCCCAGTACCTGAGAGTGACCTTATTTGGACATAGAGTCATTGTGGATATAATTAGTTAAGGTGAGATCATGCTGGAGTAGGGTGGGCCCCTTCTCCAGTATGTCTGGTGTCCTTATAAAAAGGGGAAATTTGGACATAGACATGCACACAAGGAGAATGCCTTGTGAAGATTTGAGTTGTGCTGCCACAAGCCAAGGAAATACCAGAAGCTAGGAGAGAGGCCTGGAACAGAGCCTTCCCTAGTACCTTCAGAGGGAGCGTGGCCCTGCCAACACCTTGATTTTAGACTTCTAGCCTCCAGAACTATGAGATAATAAGTTTGTTTTCTAAACCACTCAGTTTGCGGTAGTTTGTTAAGACAGCCCTAGCAAACTAATATAAGCAGTCACCCCCCATTCTCTCCCACCCCCATCAGCTCTAGGCAATCACTAATCTGCTTTCTGTCTCTATAGTTTTGCCTATTCTGGATATTTCATCTAAAAGGGATTATATAATATGTGGTCTTTCGTGACTGGCTTCTTTCACTTAGCGTAACGTTTGTGAGTTTTTTCCATGTTGAATAGCATGTGTCAGTACTTCATTCCTTTTTATGGCTATATAGTGTTCCATTGTATGGATATACCACATTGTGTTTATCCATTCTTCAGTTGATGGATCTGCTACCTCTTAAGACAGAGCTAACTTGTCTCCATTCTACAAGGTTGATTTCAACAAATATTGATTGAGCACCTATGTGTAAAGTCCTATGCTAAGTGCTGTAGGGAGTAGATGCAAACACACTATCCTTGCCCTCTGGCAATTTACTCTCTATGAGAGAGACAACATGCAAACAGCATCATCCAAGGCAGATTGCAAATTTACATAAGAGAGTTGAACATAGGGGGCTGAGGAGGCAAGAGGGAAGAGAGAATTTCCGACTGGGAGATAGAGAAACTTCCCTAAGGAGGGTTACTTGGAGCTCTGTCTTGCAGGAGCAAGGAGGGGGAGCTTTGGATGAGGGAAAGAGGGGAGATGAGTGGAAGAATGAGAAAGGAATTCAAACTGAGAAATTAATATATAAATATTTGGTCTGGATCAAGGGGAACCAAAACTGTAAGGCTAATAATCTCTTAGGAATTCAGTATTGCAACTAGCCAAATCATTTGAATTCAGAAGAGTGGTATGTGGGGAATGGGAGCCGGCTTTCTTTTCCTTCCATGGCTCGGCTATCTGAGGATTTGAGTGGCTTAAAGCTGAATTTTTCGTTCTTCTATTTTTGACTTTGAGTTGAGCTCTCTCTTGCCTCAGGTAAAACCATGTGGTCTGGGAGGTAGGTGGGGTATTTCTAGGAAAGGTGCTTGAGGTGCACTTTAAAGCTAGGCTGTATTTGCGACACCTTGGATGAGAAGAAATTCTTCCCCCGCCCTTCCCCACTGAAGGGAAATTTGGGCTGAGCTGAGTGGCTGGAGGTGTGCCTGGTGGATGGAGCCATGGGCTGCAAGGGGCTGAGCACAAGGCAGAGATGGCTTCTTTACAACCTGGGAAGAGGGAGGAGTCTCCTGAGAAGCAGGGCATGGTGGGCAGGATGCAGATGGATTCATGAATATACATTTGGATTTGGGAGATGCGCTGGAAGTCCCACTTTCTGGACCTCTATTTTCTCCCTAGCTTCGAGGATGTGCTGAAGCTCTTCATCCAGACTCCCTAGAAGTTGGAGGATGTTTCTACTCTCCAACCTTTTTGCTTGGGCAATGGAGCATGACTATCCCAGGAAAAAAATCTATGGGAGGAGGAGGCCGATACTGGGGCCTCTGGACTGGCTCTGTCCTGGGAATGAAACTGCATTTACGTTTCACCTAGGAAATATTTTGATTTTAAGAAAGTAAGCTTACTCTTTTTCTGCTTAGAACTCAGTGGTATAATACTGACCTTTGGCTGACACCTTGAATACTAAATGAATAGGCTTTTGGGCACCCTGGAGCAAGTTGCAGGTCTTCCTCAAACTCAACTGGGGGTAGGTATTGGGTTAGAGAGTCCCTGGCTTTTCTGATGAGAGTCTCTAGTGTACTGGGCTTGAGCTCTGGACTACTCATTGGGAATTCTTAACTTCTTGTCTTTCTTTCCTTCTCTTCCTTTATTCAACAAATAATGTGAGTGCCAACTACGTGGCAGTTATTGGGCTAGGTCCTAGGTGTTCCCAGGAGAGCAATGGCAAGCTAAACATAGTCTCTGCCGTCATGGGGCTTAAAGCATGGTGGAGGAGACAGAACTAAAGTGTTACCGAACAATGTGGGGCATGCTGTGATAGGGGAAGTAGAGGATACCCTGGGAGCATGGGGAGGGGAACCTACCCTGGATTGGGGGTCAGGGAAGGCTTCTAGGATGAAGTGAAGTAAGGAAGAAGTAGGTCGTGGTAGACCAAATGGTAGAGTTGGTTTATACAAGGGGAGGTGGGTTCAAAGCAGCAGAAACAGCAGGAACAAAGGTCCCAAGGCAAGAGTAAAGTTTGAAGATAAAAAGAAGTTCTTTTTGGGTAGAGCAGAGAGTGAGAGGCAGGAAGTAAGTGGTGAGAGAAGAAGTTGGCCGGGCCGGTCCCGTGGCTTAGTGGTTAAGTGCTCACGCTCCACTGCTGGCGGCCCGGGTTCGGATCCCAGGCTCGCGCTGATGCACCACTTCTCCGGCCATGCTGAGGCCGCGTCCCACATACAGCAACTAGAAGGACGTGCATCTATGACATACAACTATCTACTGGGGCTTTGGGGGAAAAAAAAAAAAGAAATTTGAAAAAAAGAAGTTGGCCAGGTAGGCAGGGGTGAGTGCCTTTTAGGCTCTCTAAGGGGGTTGGGTGTTTATCTTCAGGGCAATGGGAAGCTGATGAAGAATATTTCAAAAGCCAAATAGCAACAGCATCCAAAATGCATTTGGGAAGGACTGCTTCAACTGAAGTGTAGAAGATGAATTGGAAGGGGCAAAGTAGCAATAGTAGTAAGACCCATTCAAAAGCTTTATTATAATCTGAGTAAGAAATTATTGTGATCTAATTTAGGGAAAAGGTAGCTGATATGGAGAGAAGGGGATGGATTACAGAGATATTTGTAGGGTGGAATCATGGAGACTGGGAGATGGGTTGAATATGGGCTGAGGGAGAAGAATGGATTCAAGGTCCGGTCTGAGATTCCTGCTTGAGTACGTAGTGGGGCAGTGGTGCCAGTTCCTGGGTTTGTCCTTAGCTTGTAATGGGACCTCGGACAAGCCACTTCTTTTTTCAGATCTTTAGTTTTCTCACGAGATGGAGATAATAATCCCCAGTCACCAACTTTGCAGGATCATGGTGGGGATCCACTGATAAAATATTTGTGAAAAGTAGTGTCCTGTACTCTTTCCATGACCCTAAAAGGCCTGGCAGAAGCAAAGTCTGTCCTTACCCTGGTTATCTCCGTAATTTGAGCTCTTACGTAGTCTTCCCTCCTTATCTACAATTCTAAGCACTTGATCTCCCAGGAACTGGTGAGACCTTTGCCTGTTCTAGCAGCTGAGGCCTCACTGGGGGCCTCTCTGGGGGTTCTCAAACCACTTTTGTTGTAAACAATGATATCATTGAGTGGGTGGTGCTGGGCCAGGCTTTCCTCAGCCAGTTCAGGAGAAATGGGATCTTTATGACTTCTGTACTTATGGCTCTTTTCCAGTCCCTTCCATAGCTCCCATGTGCCCCACTGCCCCCTTTTCCTCCTTTTTCCCCCGAGGTTACAGATTTGCAGAAAACTGGCAGCCTCCACATTTTCTCCTCTTGCATCAGTCTCCCTGGAGAGAGGTCCAGATGGGCCGAGGGGCTATAATGGCTGCATTATATCAGCATGGTTTCTTTTTCCAAGTCCTCCCCCACGCCCACTCCTTTCTGGGGAAAGGAAGGGCAGCTCAAGGAAAGGGATTCCTTTGGAGGGAGACTGGAGTGCTAGAGAAAGAGGTGATGTAAGCGTTGGGGGAGATGTCAGGCTCCTTGTATTCTAGAAGCTCTTTATCTCTTGACTTCTTGATGGTACATTTGGGACTTGGGGAAGAATGCAAAGGTTAAAATGGCCTTTCGGTTATGTGGTGATAGGAATATGGCTGTGGAAAAGGAGATCAGCAACGTTGAGTGAGGATCCTGAGTTCCTGATCCCTAGGCCGCCCTTGCTTTCTTGCCCTCAACACACACACACTCACACACACACACAAATGTGCGCACACACTTGTACACATGCACCCCTCCTCCATAGCTGTGTAGGCAGCTTGTTAGGGGAAATGGGAAGGTGGTTGCAACACTGGTTTGCAGCAATTCTCGGAAGGAAGGAAGGACGGTGGGCTACAAAACAGTGCCTTGGCTTCCAGGGGCAAGATAGTAAGACCTATCTTCTACGTGGCCTGTTGATGTTTGCAGAGCACTTTCACAAATAACCTTGTAGGGGAGGAAAAAATAATTTCCCCTCTATCTTTCTAAGTTCTCGACTGGGAACCCTGTAACAAAAGGTAGATTAACAAGAGAAAAACAAACAAACAGAATTTTATTAACATGTAGATGGGAGATACATGTATATATGGAAAAACATGTGTAACTCAGAATTCAGACTTCTATAGCATCTTCAACAAAGAACAGTAAATTTGTAGAGGAATGACAGGACAAAGGAAAGAAGTTTTAGGCTTCTAAAGGCGGTAAACTGTGGGCAGGTAAATATATGGGAAACAAATGGTAGATAAAGGCTAGTTAGTAAAGTTTGTTGCGTAGATTTCTCTGGTGCCTTCTCCAGGCTGATAGGGTCTAAAGTTGTCTCTGGTGATTAACTCTGTCCTTCCTGGTAGAGAGGGGAGGAGGGATGCCTTTGAAAACTTATGTCCTGCTTTTAGGCAAATAGGGGGAGGATAGGGAGCTTTTCTTGTGTCTGCTTCTTCTCACTTGCCTTCAGCTCCAGATGATCCTCATGCTGAAGTGACCTATTTGGGGTGGCATAATCTGCCACCCTTCAGCCGCCTCTAATCTTCGTGATGGTAGATGCCGGGTGGAGGGCAGGAAATGTGCTTGCCTTGTTCACATCCCCTAGCACGGTGCTTGGCACACGATTGGCCTCGATAAATATTTGTGGGATGAGTGAGTGGACCTGCAAATACAGAGCCTGAGGTACTGCAGCTTGGCCAAGGATCCAGAGCAAATACATGGTGAATTCAAGCCAGGAGGAACTTGGTCTTCCCGATACCATGTGCCCCGCAGTTTATACTGTATTATGCTGCTTAATAAGCAATTATTGATGAGATTGCACGAATATCCTTCCTCTCTGCTTCTGGGGGGTGTCTGGATGGCCTAACTCTTGGACTGTCTACCTCTGACATTTAGCTTACTCGAGTTTATTTAGACTGATGGGCTTAGAAACAACATATAACTGTGATGTTGGGTAAGTTGCTTTTGCTCTTTTTCAGATTCTTCATCTGTAAAAGTGGAGTGGGGGGAGGCACTGGACAGAGGGTGGTGTATAGAGATTCTTTTGTCGCAGTAGACTCTGCAATTTATACACTAACTCCCCTCCCCTCCAAAAAAACTTTATGGAAAGGATACGGGGCACCACATAGAAGGAGGGAAAAGCTGAAGAACTAGGGTTTGAAAAGGACAGGATCTAAGAATTCACAGAATCCCTTCAGGTGCCACCACTGGGGTGCCTCTGCTCCAGCCGTTTGCACCAGCTGTCACTCATCTTGAAATTCAGAGAAATGAGATCTGATTGTCCTGGCTTGTCGTGACTGACCCCAGGTGCCTCCGGTCAGCGTGCAGCGAGAGGGGAACATTTCTCTAAATGCACATTGGGGAACTGTTCTCCCAAGAAGGTGGTACGGATGCTGGAGCCTGGGACAACAGATGTCCATGACGATCTAGGTGGGCTTGCCGAGTTCCAACCTTCTTGACTTGTGCTTTAGGATGCTAACATTGGGCAAGGTTTATCAAAGTTGCTGGGATACTTATTCAGAGCCTAAAAGGGACCAAGCACCCACATTTTGGGCAGGTTGCTTTGTGGTCTTCATCCACCCGCTTTTTGTTTGCTTGTGTTATTTCATAGGGTGGTCCACCTAGTTCCCTGTTTCTAAGCATATTCTCAAAGATCCCGCGATCTTAAAGGTTCCTTTTCTTCATTTCCCCCCTGTCTTATCCACAAAGTTTATCTCTGCAATACGGTCATTATCTCTTGCATTAGTCCCTCCCTTTAGGTTAATCTGATAAACAAGCGCTGTGGTTATTGTGGTTATTTACCAAGAGCTCGTTGCTAGAGAGGCTGCTGTCAGGCAATGTTTTCACCTTTTTATTTTTCTCAGAAAGAGTAAACATAGTACCCCAGTTCCCTTAACTGTTCTTATCCAATTCCAGTAAATACCCATCATGGGCTATTTAGGACACTGTAAAATACACCCGTAAACTCTTCTTGGGTGAGCCATTTTGAGGGCCCCCCAGGTCCCTGCCAGTTAAGCTCCCTGATCCCAAGAAATTGGCCCTATTTGCACAGAGAGGTTACTTATCTTTGTGAAAGCAGCTAAGAGGGAGGCATGAAGAGGATTAAATAAAGACCTTGCTGGCCAGAGGAGTAAACAGTGCTCATCCAAACATCCTTTGGTATATTACCTAAAAGCAAAACACAGGACCAGGAGCTGGTCGGAAGAGTGCCAGGTCTGGTGGAGACTGGAAGAAGATGTAATGGGAAGCAGTTGTAAGAAGGAGTGTTGATTTAGTGCATTGTTTGGAAGCTTCCTTAATAGAAGGTTAAGGAAAACATGCGGAGTAGCTTTGGCTTTTTGCCAGGCACGTGGGTGGCACCATCTTGCTTCACAGTGTTGCTTCTGTAGCTGGTTCTCTGGCAGCGATGATGCTAGTACAAGTGAGTCCTTGAGGTAGGAGGGGATCCCTGCTCTTTACATTAGGAGCAACATTTAAAGTTCCTTCTTCCTTGGCTTTTCTGTTCCCTCAAAAAGGACGGCCTCTGCCTATGGGTCCCTGGACTTGGCAATCCCTTATTTGGCTTTAGGGCCATGCCTTTGGCATGTTGGTTTGTTTCCATTCCTTTCGAGTCAGAGGTGGAATGAGCACTGGTCTGGAAATCTTGGTTTGCAACAGCTCAAGCTGTCTCTTCTCCCCTTTTCTTTCTCTCTATTTGAAACAAAACAAAACAATACTTACTGAATTGGTTATTTTATCCCAAATATGGGTGAGCATTGGCCATTACATTAGATTTGCACTCTCTGCTTTTCAGAAACCCTACCCAGTGCGTGCCTGTCCTGGGCATCACTATTTCCATGTGATAGAAAGGGAAACTGAGGCTGAGTAGCTTGTGACTTACATAGTATCACCTAGCTAGTTAAAAAATATTAATATCAGAATTTCCAAACATATCCCAAAGGAGAGAGATTAGTATTATGAACCCTCAGAAAACCATTATCTCGGTTTAACAATTATCAAGATTTGCCACATGTGCACGTAGCTAGTCCTAGAGAAAATGATAACAATTGTATCTGTAGACACAAATACTTTATACTTTACAAAGAGTTCTTTCACATTTGTTCATTTTATTTGACAACTATTCATAGTCAGGCACCGTTCTAACATTTTACAGTAACCCTGTGAAGTAGATTCCATCATTCCCCCCATTTTATAGGTGAGAAAACTGAGGCACAGAGAGGTTAACCAGCTTGCCCAAGTTCACAGAACTTCTAAGTGTCAGAGCTGGTATTTGAATGTATTTTCTCATTTGATCGTCACAACGATGCTGTGAGATAGTAATTATTACTCTGTTCATTTGCAGTCTAGGAAATGGGAGGCTCAAGTGAAACAGATCTCGTATAAATTTATAGTGAACGTTGTCAAAGTTTTATTTATCTAATTAATGGGGGAACCAGCAAGATGATAAAACTGGTTTAAAAATTGGATAGGGGAAACATATATATATATATATATATATATATATATAGGTATTTTTTCAATAGTGAAAAAGGAATACTGAGATAAGATTGCTAAATCAGATACAAAACTGATTAATTGATATTCTAGTGGCAATAAAACCATAACCTTGGGCGTTATCTTTTCTTCTGGATGGAAATCATTTGCATCTCTATCGTATCTTACTAGGTTTTTACAAGTTAACATCTAATTTTACAGGGTTGTGCAGGAGCTGCCCTAGTTAATTGTACATAGTCTTTCAAAGCTGCGGGTCCCCCCATAGAGTCCAAAGAACCTTAGACAGGCCTCCTAGAGCCTACGATCTGACAGTGCTCCTGTATGACATTGAAAGGAACTGCTGTCATCTTTTGCCTCATTTCCAGGGTTTGCAAGGACAGTCATCTGGAGAGTAGTGCAGCTGGCACTCAAACCAGTGCTTTCGGAGCCCTGGACTTTCCCTCTGTGCCATGCTGGTATCGTCTTTAGATTTTGGGAGGGTGATTTAGGAGGCTAGAAATGGGAAAAAGAATTTAAAATGTTAAAATTGATCAAATTGACAACGAGAATTCTCAGAGCCTGAAAAAAATATCACCTGGAAAAACTATCAAAAATACAGATTTAGTCCTGCTGCTTCTCTCTCCCCAGAGGGAGTTTTAGAGATCCGAAGCTCAGAGAGGCGTTTGAAATTTGTCTGACAGGAAACGGTCCTTAAAGGGATGGTTCTGGGTTTAAAGGCTCTGAGCCTTAGGAAAGGTGGGTCAGGGCTCTTTCAGACAACATCGTGCTTTTGGGGTCTGGTTGAGTGTACAAACAAGTTCCAGACCGCCACAGGCAATTCTATTGTCCTTCCCTAGAAAGCGACCTTATGTTTTTTGTCCAGTATTTGGGAGGCAGCTTGTTTTCCCAGGTGGGGTTCAGAAGATGCAGGTTTTGCTTGAGGACTTTGGGGTCTGAGCGACCTAGTTTCACCCAAAGTGAGCATTCCAGTGCTGGCTGCTATTAGCAGACGTGAGGATCTTTGAGGATTTCTCCCTGCCTGTGGGCTTGTGAGCCTGGAGGGTGGGAGGCGCTTGACAGAAAGTGCTTTTCCTTCAAAGCCAGAAAAGGAGGGGGCGGGGTGGGAAATCTTGGACAGTCCTTCTCTCTTCCTGGACGTACATCACTCACAACTCGTTTCCTGAAAATCCTAATACACTCCAGTGGTGAGAGACAGCTTCCTGCCGATCTGCTGAGCCAGCCCCTTGTCAGGGAGGAGATGAGAACAAGATGTGGTCAGAGAAGGAGCGGGTAGGCCCAGCTGGGCTGCTCGGTGGCCCTGTGGCCCTCTCTCTGCGGGGATAGCAGTGTCTTTGGTCCCAAGAGCAGTGCCAAGGCAGCACCTGGGCATGTGGGCACAGATGGGCCTCGCATGGGGCACGGGGGAGCTTTTGAAAGCAGTTTTATCCATCGGTAAAATTGCCCAGATGGTGGTGATGAAACATCACCATCCCTTTTGCTTCTAGAAGGAAGGACCTTTCTGGCTAATATCTGCAGTCCCATTTGAGGAAAGGGTTGTTATTTCAAAAAAACTAGCCCTGAAATTCTTACATGTCCATCCTCTCTTTCCTGCCCTCTGCATTGCTTGCCCTTCTTGCTCTTCTCTGCATATATTCACATCTAAGAGCTAATGGTCTCCGTTTTATGACATCGCATATTTCCCCAATAACTCGGAGAGTTATTACTATAGATGGTTGGGCCTCAACTGCGGCCACTATCATCATCAAATTGTGGTTTGGACTACTGGTTCCTGGCAGTGCTTTAGTTTTATGTTTCTACCTTCCAAGAGAGACAGAGCAGAAAATGGCTTAAAAAGTATGGTCAGTACCAACAGACCAGGGTTTGAAACCTGCTCTGATACTGTGCCGTGAGATCTTGGACAAGTTACGTGCTCGAGTTCCCAGTGTCCTCAATTACAAAATGGGGAAAGGATTAGTACCTACCTCACAGGTGTGTTGTGACTTAACACTTAAATACATGTGAACCATTGTGATGGCGACTTTTCTGGGTTCCCAAGCACAGAATGTTCCAGGATGTGCTTTTGGGTAGCAAGACACTTTGATGTTTCTGCAGTTTACCTGCCTTAAAAGTATGTTGAGAACTTGTGGTCTAGGGCGGTGGTTCTGCATCAGAATCACTCGGAGAGTTATTACTATAGATGGTTGGGCCTCAACCCCGGAGTTTCTGTCTGCTTCAGAAGGTTTGGGGTGGGGCCCAACAATCTGCACTTTTAACTAGTTCTTAGGTGATGCTGATGCTGCTGGTCCTGAAAGGGTAGTTAGGTAGAAGAAGAAGTAGATTGTTCTGGGTAGATTCAGAAGACAGAATGAGGCCAATGGGTGCTGGTTACAGAAAGGTAGTTTTTGGTATAATGTAAGAACTTTCTCTAATTACTATATGTGGTCAGAAATGGAATGGGTGGTCTCAGGAGCTCCCTGTCACTGGAGATGTCCACTGCTGAATGGCCATCTGGCAGATTGCTACACAAAATAGAAGGTTCATTCGTTCATTCTTTTACTCATTCATCCACTTCTTTACAGAATAAACGTGTAATGCCTGACTGGTAGGTTCCGGGAGCTGGAGAGAAGCCTTGACTAAGGCAGCCGTGCCCCCTGCTCTTACAGACCCCACAGTCTAAACAGTTTGGCTAAATGATTTCTAAGGTCTCTTTCAACACTGAGGCTCTGAGAGTCCTACGATGATGGGGGCAGATGCTCAGAATAAGAAGCAGCAGAAAGATGCTCGCCCTTCTGAGGACATGTGGCCGAGAACTGGCAAGAATGTGGACACCTCTGAGGCTCAATCTGGATTGCTCTCTTTGCAGCGTCTTAATGTCACTGGATGAATGATTTTTGCCCCTAAGACTCAGAAGAGGCTGAGAGTGTATTTACCAGGAGTGCATTTCCTGAGGGGAAATTCACATCTCCCTGCTGGCACTGGGATGGACCATTAAACTCTGAACCCCTGACTACCCGTCCATTATGCAGTCTGTGAAAGCAGACCCAGGAAATGAACTGCAAGAATGAGCTAATTGCTTTTTCACCTCTCTCAAGTGATATACTGGAAAGTTAATGGCTGGACTGAGTTAGAGGGAAATAGGTAAATTCCATCAGTTTTTCTGGGTTCTTCCGTCATAATCCTTGGTATAAGCAGTAATGGTAGTAGCCAACTTTTGCTGAGCTTCACTGTGTGCCAGGCTCTGTGGCAAGCCGTTTTCATGCATTTTTTACTCTTACGACAGCCCTGTCGAGTAAGTGTATTATCCTTGTTTTTGCAGAAGAGGAAACAAAGGTTCAGAAAAGGCAGTTAGGTAGAAGAGGAAGTAGATTGTTCTGTTTAAGTAACTTGCTCATGGCCGTAGAGACAGTAAATGTCAGAGCTGGAATTGAGAGTTCAATCTCTCTGACTCCAGACCATGCTCTGAGCTTCTAGTATACTGAACAACTCATTTATTCACTCATTCATTCATTCAATAATTAGTTAAGTCATTCTTTTGTTGAATAAATATTCAGCACTGATATATACTGGTGAGCAAAACAGCTTGGACACTGTCCTCGGGCTTACAATGTATCTCCTTCAGACAAATGAGTGATGCCTTCCTTGGATCCTTGGCTGGTTAGATGCTAAGGAGAAAAATGGCTGGGAGACAGAATCTGGCAAGTTAGCAACTGACCCAAAGTTTCCATGTGAATGAGAGTTTCTCTACACAAGCTGGGTTTTGTCCTTTGCTTTATTTTTGCATTTCCCTATTGGGTTTCTTTTCTTCTTGTCCAAGGCTGGATGTTGAAGGGCTTGGCATAGTACAAGAGGCAGTTCTTATGGTATTTCCTTCTTATTGCTCTCTGAGGGTAGAGGGGAATCTGAGAGTCAGGAGTCCCAGAACTTAGAGCTGGAATTGACTCTTCAGTGACCCTAGAGATGCTTTTCAGTGACTCTCTCTTGCTGGGAAATGTCACCTCTTCCAAAACCAGGGTGGTCCCTGCAGATTCCTTTGGCTTTCTGAGCTGGCCTTGGCCTATATTTCTTCTTTTGTAAAGCAGTTTCAAATTAGGTTTTCAGTTTTCAAAATAAATACATGACAATTATTTTTAAAAATTAACCAATTTTCAGAAGTATGCAACTTTCATTGTGAACATCTGCAATCCCCTGAGATAACCCCCATTAACAATGGACATTTGCTTCTCCAGTAGTTTTCAATGCATGCACTACTGTGTACTCTTGTTACTTCTTTCATTAAAAGGGATTTTTAAAATACATACTTTCCTGAAATTTATTGTTTTTTCCATTTTAGGCCTCTTTTCATATGAGTACATATAGATGTATTTAATTCTTTTTTTAGACTCAATTTCTCTTCCATTGGAAACTTTTTGTCCCCTGACCTCGACTTTCTATAGATGCATTCTGCTTTTAATGTGGCTGAACTAGTTGAAGCATCCGTTTGGTTCTTTCATTTTTCTTTTAACTGTTAGAGCAATTCTAGGAACCTTGTTTGGTGTCGCCTTGCCTTTGGTGAGGGATTCTTAATCTGAGCTTCAAGGGGTCTGTGGCAAGTGAGAAACCAATGTCCAATTTTAGAAAAGCAAAAAAGAAAAGAAAAGAAAAGAAAAAAAAACAATTTGTTGGAGGGGTAACGCACAGAACACCCAGGTTTCGGGAAATCTGAACCGCTAGGTCTCAGAAAGGACAGGCAAAGGCAGCTCTGGGAATCCATGTAGGAACAAAGGACAGATGAATAGCTCCCCTCTGTTCAGTTGTTGCAACATTACTCCATTGGCCTCACTTGCATCGTGGGCCACCCTTGGCTAGGGCCAGGTGGGACACCTTGATTGACAATCTCACCAAAACATGCAACAGGGAAGAGATATTCCCTTAAAGAAAAATCGGTGTGCTAATACTAAAAGTTGGTGGATACCAACTGGAAAAAATCAATCAAGGTACACAATAGGGTCCATAGACCCTGGGAAATTTTGTGTGTGTGTTTGCGTGTGTGTTTTCCCAGGACCCGGAAAAAGTTAAGACCACTGCTTTAGTTGTATCTGTCGACTGCATCTGGTTGTGTCTGAACTAAATGATGATCCCTCCTCCTGGTTTTCTTTTTGTTCCTTAGGGCCTTCTGGCTACCCCATTTCTTCTGCATGGAGATGCTTGGGGTGGTTCTGCCTGCTTCATTTAGAATCACTGGCTGCTGTTCCCAGGAGGGTGGAGTCCATTAACTCCAGAGACGAATGTCTGTTTTTATTCTTTGCAGGCACCTTTTTGCTCCAGCCTACACAGAAACCCATTACACGCCAAGTGGGAACCCTCAAACCACCACGCTGAAATCTGAGGTAAGTTCAGGTCAGCAGATATCTATGAAGCAGCTGCCCTGTCCGGGTCCTACCCCCGGGAAGTGAGGAGATGTGTGATGAAGATGGTCCCGCCTCTGAAGGGATTGTTTCCCCTGACTGAAGACCAAGGGAGCGAGCAGGAGAAGCAGAATGGGAATTTGCTGTTTCATAAATGCACCCTCTCTTTGCTGGCTAAAATGGTCAGACAAACAGAATATTTTAGGGTAACTGCATCTGATTAAAACTGGTATAAATCATCGTGAAGCATACATTTTTGTTGCTTTATGTTAATTACTCACATACTAACAAAAGTGTAAGTAAAAGAAATGATTGACTGGTAATCCCGTCATCTCACCAAATCAGTATTTAATTGTTTCGTTTGCATATGGATGTGTAAGGTTTTGTAGTCTGCCTTTTTAATAAGATTTTAGGTTATGAAGATTTTTGTATTTTACTACTTTTTTAATATTGGATATTTTTTCCCCTCAAAGTTGTTTTTGAGTTTGGATGTTTGCACAAAGATATATCATATAAAAAATTATCTTTCAGATAGATACATTTTAGTTTGGTTCACCACACCCCACTGGTAGACATTTAAGGTAATGAATCGTACACTCTTCATGGTTTGCTAGCTTTTCCTACTGGGGGACCTGTTAGAATTTGTAAGATCATAGTAGTGGTTCTCAACCAAGAATGATTTTGTTTTAAATCTTTTTTTTTTTTTTGTGAGGAAGATTGGCCCTGGGCTAACATCCATGCCCACCTTCCTCCACTTTATATGGGACGCCGCCACAGCATGGCTTGCCAAGCGGTGCATCGGTGCGCGCCCGGTATCCGAACTGGTGAACCCCAGGCCGCCGCAGCAGAGCCCGCGCACTTAACCGCTTGCGCCACCGGACCGGCCCCTTTAAATCATTTCTTTTACTTAAACTTTTGTTAGTATGTGGGTAACTAACATAAAGCAAAGTAAATATGCTTCACAATGATTTATACCAATTTCAATCAGATGCAATTACCCTAAAATATTCCATTTGTTTGTTTGACCATTTTAGCCAGCAAAGGAGGGGACACTTGGAAATATCTGGAGACAGTTTTGATCTTAGTGACTGGCAGGTGGATGCTACTGGCATCTAGTGGGTAGAGGCCAGGGATGCTGCTAAATGTCCTACAATGCACAGGACAACCCCTCCACAATAGAGAATTATCTGGGCCCAAATGTCAATAGTGCCCAAGTTGAGAAACTCTGGATGAGAGTGATCCTTCTCAGACTCTGCGCTGGTGAGATGTGGTGAAGGGGAAGGGCAGATGGACTCCAGCAGGAGCAGCGGTGGCTTTCTGCCTTTGGGGCAGGCCATAATGGACTTCTGTGGCGTGCAGATGTGGAGGTGTGGTGTGTAGGACAGCAGGATGGGCCTCTCTGCCTCAGTGCTCTTCCAGCAGCTTCCTGTGGAACTTGAGATGCCCACATGGCCCATTCTTTAAAATATCTCTGCCAGAGTACAAATGTTTAGAAGACAATATCAGCCACTATCAGTCACTGACAGCTCAGATTAATTTATTGGATTCCCCTTGAATGGGGAAAGGCACACAGGACAGTTGAGTTTTGATAGATCTGAGAGGTCTAGAGCATAGTACCTAGGTAGCTGAGAGGCCGTGTTGGACTATTGAACATGAAGATCAATGTTGCCTTCTTCTCCAGGACCTTCCTGGATGGGGAAGGAGTTGGCAGTGTGGCCAGTGCCCACAGCAGGCAAGTTGTCGGTGTCTTCTCATCTCTGGGGAGGTTGTCCCATTGTGACTCCACACCTTCTTCAATGACCCTTGGTCGAAACTTCTCCTTTCTTCCTTGGTACCTCTGTTCTTTGCCTCTGAGAGAGGAGTAGGAGGGACAGGCCTGCCTCAAAGCCCCTAGCCATCATGCCCTCACAAAAGCACCCTCCTCTGAATGTGGATCCTGCACTTCTGTACCCACAGCTCAAGAATGGTTTCAGTGCACAAGTTTGCCATGAGCTCATGCTTCCTGCTATGAGAGCCCCCTCAGGCTGGCCCCATCCGCCGAGAAGCTGAGAAAGAATGCGATGACTTCATGACTCTTCATTTACTTGTTCTTTGTGCTCTTAGAATTAGGCAGAGATGTTGTTAGGGCCTTTCAGAAAGAGAGGAATGGGAGAGAACTTCCCCTCACTTTCAGAATGCCCCTCCTTCCTGAAGGTCTTGTGGACCAAAGCACGTCCTAGCTGAACTACGGGACAACTCGTTGTTTTCTTACATCCCCTGCTCCTAGACTCGTGAAAAGCTCCCACCCAGCCCCCTTAGGGTCCCAGTCAGCTTGCTTATTTGGGAGCTGAGGACTCAAAGAGAAATGGGAATGGAATAAACCATTTAGCTGTGCTTGACCCAAATGTTGAGGGCCATACTCTACTACCAAACTTGGCCTGGGGTAGTGGGAGTTCTGGGAACCTTATCAAACTCATCAGTCAGGCCTGTAGGCTACAGCCCTAATCTAGGTCAGGTCATTGGGGGAATGGGTCTGTGAATGTGTTCCAATAGAAAGAGTTACCGAGTTTGGGGTCTGAAGCCAGGGTGTTAGTCTTGGCTTTAACTAGCTGTGTGACCTTAAACAACCCTTTTGACTAGACTGGTGTTGAGTTTCCTCATCTGAAAATTGGATATGCTAAGATCTGACTCTCAGGGCTGTGGAAGGGTAAAATGAATCACTGATTTCATGGGAATTTATAAACATCTCTTCCATATTTTACAGATGAGGAAATGGAGAGGAGAAGAGAAAAAGTAACATGCTTAAGTTCAGATAACCAGTAAGTGGCAAGGTTTAGACTAGAACTTAAGTCTCTGCCGGTGCTAGAAGATTGTAGAGCTTTGACAAGGTAGGTCTTATGCACTTTGCTGAGACTGCTTTTGCTAGGAGAGGCAGAACATGGGGTCTAGAGTCAGGCTACAGGGGTTTGAATTTCCACTTTGCTGTGTGGCCTTGTGAATGACTTACAACCTCTCCAACCTTTAGTTTCCCTTTTCAAAAAATGGGAATAAAAATATCTACCTTATAAGACTGTGATCATATTAAAGGAAAAAAATCTATGTAAGTTGTTTATCCTTCAGTAAGAGCTGGATCCATGTTAGCTCTAATTGTTAACAACAGTAAATGACAGGTATTATTATCAAATGCGATGATGTGTGTGAGAGCCCTTTGTAAATCGAAAGGATGCTACAAAAGTCAGTCGTTATGCTATTTCAGAGAGCCCCCAGGCAGTGAACGCTGTTAGCATCAATCCAAAGATGGGAAGAGGTACAGGAATTCTTAACGTCCATCCCTGGATTTGAATTCTCTTTGTTTGAAGAAGTACCAGGATTTTTGAAACTATAGCTGACCCGCTTTTCTGAACTTCTTGACTCTCCATCATTCCAACAACTATGAGCCCCATTTACCCCATACAGGCCCAGCACCGCCTTCCACCCATGCATGATCCTGGCTTGTGGAGCTCAGGGTCCTGTTGTTGAGTTCTAAGGATCAGGGTCAGAACTTGAGCTCTTGATGGTGCACCTCCAGATCCCAGAGCCCAGGGGTAGGTGGAGACGCCATGTGACAGGCTGGCACTTGAAAGCAGATGGAATCTTGGCTGGAAGAAGGGTTGTGCCCCCCTCACCTTCTTTCCTAGGTCCTATGGGATGTCCCAGGCATGTTGGCTTTCCTTTGTGCTCTTCTGAAGCTCGGAATCCAACTTGTATAAAGTCCAGGAGAGTTTGATGCAAAGAGAGGGGCTGGTGCCTGTCGCTCCTCCTGACTTCGTGAGCTTGAATGGGTGGACGAGACACACTGCCAACCCTGAGTCGAGTGCCAGCCTGGCCTGTATCCTGTGATCTGGCTGCATGGCTCAGCTGGGTAGGATGTAGAATTGGTGCAGTTAAGGCTGAGGATTCAGCCGCTTGGTGGCCTTCCAGCTCCATCGGGGCCACATCTGCCTTTGACAAAGGAGAATTTAATGCTGATAATATGATCAGTAATGTTTATTGCTGCCTGCTCTGGGCCAGGTACCCTGCACCACTCCTTAATGGACGATATTCTCACAACCACCTCATGAGGTAGAGGCTGAAGACGCTGGAGGTCAGAGAGAGCTTGTAAACTGTTTACATAGCTGGTAGCTTGCATTTAAATCTGGCCTGGCTATGCCAAAATGTTTGGATTTAATTATTAGGCTATACTCTTGCCTAGAGCTGGGTGGGAGGTGGAGCCAGAGAATGTAGACGAGTGGGTTAGCTGTCTCCTGGGTCACATCCTTGCCTGCTGGGGACCAAGGAACCACTACAAGCGCGCATGCTCCCGGTGACAGATCACTTGGACTGTTATGTGAGTGAATGCCAGAGATTTCTGATTGGGGCTGCTCAGGCTCGGGGTACTGGGGGGGAAAAGAGAAAGCTTCTGTGTCAGCAACTACGTAGTTTATATGCTTCTTAAGACCTTTTAAGAGCCTGGCTCTGCCCTGGGGATCTTACCTCCTCTCTCCCCTGATCAGCTTATTTCTCTTGACCTATTTGGAAGAAGCTTGTAGGAGTGTGTCCCTTGTTATCACCCCCTGTGTGCTGGGGACAGTCCTGGTTTGTGCCCGTCTGTCTGGTTTAGCCCTCTCAGCAGTGTCCTGGTTTGCCTCAGAAATGCTCTGGTTACCCTACTTATAAACACTCTGCTGGCACCTCAAACTTTTATTTCAAGCCACTCTTCATGGTTTGTAATTATACCTTTGTGCGGCTTTTTAATTAAGATTGGCTCGCGCAAGACCATAAGTCCCATGAAGGCTGGAGCTGTGTGTGTGCTCACTGTTGTGTCTCAGGGGCCTCGCCTAGGGCCTGGCACACAGCGGTGCTCAACAGCTGTTTGCAGTCACGGAGGAATCCTTCCGTGTTGGAAAGACCAGATGGCTGAGAGACACGCTGACTAGAGACGCACTGCATCAGACCTCTGTGCGTCCACGGATGCAGGTGCCAAGTCAAGTCTGATCCAGACATACAAGGATTCAGGGGAGGTGGGGAAGGGAGGGGGATCGCTTAGTTTCCTAGGCCTGCTGTAACAGAGTACCATGAACTTGGAGGATTAAAACAACAGAAATGGATTCTCTCACAGTTCTGGAGGCTAGAAGTCAGAAAGCAAGGTGTCGGCAGTCCCTCCGCAGTCTCTAGGGAAGAATCCTTCCTCGCCTCTTCCTAGCTTCTGCTGGCTCCTGGCCATCCTTGGTGCTCCTTGGCTTGTAGTTTTATCACTTTAATCTCTGCCTCTGTCTTCAGATGGCCTTCTTCTCTGTGTGTGTCTCTCTGTGTCGTCTTTTCTTCTTATAAGGACGCCAGTCCAGTATGACTTCATCTTAATTTAGTTACATCTGCAAAGACCCTATTCCAAATGAGATCACATTCTGAGGTTCTGGGTAGACGTGAATTTTGGGGGGACACTATTCATCTCTACAGGGGGGGTCACAGAGGTGTCTCTAGTGGAGAGGCGGGCTCTTTAGAAGCCAGTGCCAACATCATGCCGTGGAAAGAGCTCTGAACTAGCTCTGAAAATCCTGGGTTCTCCCACTGTCAGGGAGACCTTCGGCAAGTCTCTTTGTTCCTCTGGGCCTCAGCTTCTTCATCTGTTCAGTGAGGATGGTGACAACTGCCTTGTTCCACCTCCCATGACTATTATGAGGATCAAATAAAATGGTGGCTTGGAAGGCTCTTTGAAGATGGTAAGGTTACAGTAGGTATATAATAAGCCATGGATCATCTGTGACCTTCGCGGGACATAAACTTTGCCATGCCCTTCAGAGTTCTTGGGCCTGACTTCCTCCTTTCTTCTTGCCAGGATCACTGCTTTTACCACGGGACGGTGAGGAAGGCAGAACAGTCCAGTGTCACGCTTAGCACCTGCCGGGGAATAAGGTAAGAGGCCCTGAAAGTGCGGGGGGGGTGGGGGGCGTACCTGGCACTTTCCTCAGGAATGGAATTTTCAGGACAAGCAGGGCTGGCCTTGGGCGGGGACCTTGAGAAGCTGTCCATTGAGAGTGTATGCAAGCCAGCTCTGAGAAGGGCTGAGCGTGGAGCGACCAGGGAAATCCTGGGGTTGAGTTTTCTCTTCCCTGAGGAACTTGAGGCTTTATTATTATTTAGGTATGGTGAAGCCAACAGAGCAGGAGATGACTGCCATCAAAAAGACAATTTGTTATACTCAAGATCCCAAGAGGAGGGGCCACGCCCTGCCAGGGGTGCCACACAGGGAAGCACAGGGGTCTTCAGGAGGCAGAGGGCGAGGGGGGTGGAAATGTGGGCAGAGCCCTTATTGTGGTTTCTGCAGGAAGGAGCAGGTGGGGAAGGGTAAGCAGGCTTAGGTTTGGCTAGTTTGAATAACTTCAGCAGGCTCTGGGGCACAGGGGCTGTCCCTGGTCTGGCACCTGGCCCTGGGGTGAACAGGGCCGGGGGATAGTGCGCAGGGGGGTAGTGGCCCGGGGGTGAGAGCCGCATTTGAAAGGCATGCTCACTGGTGAGTTGTTCACTATCTCTAGGAATTGGCTAACCCTCGAGCGGCAAGGCCCAGATGTCAAAGCATCAAAATATAGAAAATAAAAGACATGATTCATACTCTTGAGATTGATGAGTTTGAGCATTTATTCCCACTTCTCTTTGCTCTTCTCTGGTAGAAGTACTTGTAGGTGGTGAAAAAGCAAATGGGCAGCTGGTAGGAAGAGAAGGGAGAAGAAGCAAGGATAATTTTCAAGACAGAAAATTAACTGAAAAGTTCCAACTGGGTGGCATGTTAGAAAGAGAATGACTCTTCACTCTCTGAGTGAGACCACCTGGGTTTGAGCCAGTAGCAGTTTACCAGCTGGGCAGCCTTGGGCCTCGATGGTCTCATTTGTAAAACATGGATAAGAGGAATATATCCCTAGCACTGTGAGGAGTGAATGCCATAGATACCTAACGTTTAGAACTGGCTGGCACATTGGAGCACTCAGTAATCTCCTAGACCCTTGCTTGCTAGATGTGGCCTGCAGTGGGGCGGCATCAACATCACCTGGGGTCTTATTCAAAATGCAGCGTCTCAGGTCCCACCCAGACCTACTGGATCATAATCTGCATTTTATCAAGATCCCCAGGTGATTTGTATGCACCTTACAGTTTGTACCTGAGAATAATGTGTTCCTTGAGAATATGAATTTTATCTCAAATATGTTTCTCTCCTCCAGCCTGCCCTAGTGCTTTGCATATGGTAGGATCTACACGTGTATGTTGAAATAATAAATATCACTTATTTAGACTCTTCCCACTCTCCTCTCCTTTTGGGAAAGAGAAAATGATCTGAAAAACCTATATTCTAATTGCCTATACTAGTTGCCTGGGTTTCAATTGCCTGTACCTTGTGGTACCTATACCCAGTGTGTTGATAAACTGGTTCTGTGAAAAAGAAAAGGGGGAAAAAGCCCTGATTTGTAGCATCTGCCAATATGCTGGCAAAAATACTCCCACCATGACTAAAAATCTATCGCTGTGATGTTACTGAAGGCCGAACTGAGAAGGTATGTGTACAGTTGGCTCTCATGAGCCAGTAGGAGGTGTTTCCACTGTGTACCCTTCCTCTTTGTCAATTGATTCATTCAATGATTGTTTCTTTCCTTTAATGAATTAATACCGGGTGCCTACTCTGTGCCTATGCCCTACACAGGTGGAGGAAAGACAGCCATTAAAAAGTCATTTTCTGAGTCCTCAGTTTCCTCATTGTAAAATGGGCATCAATGATAGGTGTGGTAGAGAACGTTAAGTGCTATGTTAACCCTACAGCACTCTACAGATGTACAGGATTAATATCACCTTATAACACTGAAACCACGCTAAGACCCATCCAGGCTCACATGCAAATGCAGGGCTCCTCATGCTGCAGATGCCACGTGTTCGTTTGTAAATTGGGCCATGTTTCCTCTGTGAGTCTCTGTGGTGAGTCAGCCAGGGGGAATTAGGCAGGAAACAAGCTTTGGCTGGGAGGCCATAACAGTGGCCCCAAATCTCCCGCTCAAGTGACCTCGTTGAGCCAAGTCAACTGGCCTCCCAGTGGTGTTTACAAGCCCAGCCACCACCACCTGCAGTCTGCAAGTAAACAATGTCTGTCCCAAGAAGGAGGAAGGGGAACATGCAGGTGTGACTTGCTTCTCGCTGCCTCTTCCTCTGGCCCCTCGGTCTGGAGCAGTGGGAACTTGGCTTGGCCTCTTGTAAATCATTCCTGCAGCCGTGCTGACAGGGGGAAACCGGGTGAGCTGTCCATGTGTTTCTGTTTTGCACGCTTCCCTCTGGTGGGGTCCACCCACCTTACTTTCCCAGCCTTCTCATGGCACCTTAAGAAACCAAGGGTGTCTGTGGCCCAGCTGATTTAAGAGCTGGAGATGCATGCCAGATGGCTCAATTTGGACTCTGGAGAAGGAGCAGCTACAGCAGCAGCAGCCTTCAAACCCCTGTAACACTCAGGTCGCCCCCCCAAGACTCATAAAGCAATGCTGCAATGGAAAATCTCCATAGCAATTGCGCTTCTCTCCTGGAAACATGCTCCTTGTGATTGGAGAAAATAGGTAGGATTTATACCAAATGGGATCTTCAGGCTGATGATACAAATGCAGAGGAATTCAGCTGAGTTTTTAGATTGTTGTTAGGCCCCTCTTCTCTCCAAAGCGGTACTTTTAGGCTATTTTAATTGAAGAAGTAATACATGATCACAGTGAAAATAAATTCAAACAGTACAAAAAAGTGTACAGTGAAAGGTAGGTCTCTTTCTCCCTCCGGATTTCCAGATGCCCCCCTCCCCAGATGTGGCCGTTGTTACTGGTTTCCCATGTATCCTTTTAGAAATAGTCCTTGCAAAAAAAGAACAGAGATATGTAATATAGTGCTTTGTAATCTTATTTGGGCCACTGACCCCTTTGAGAATTGAGTGGCAGCCATGGATACCTATAAAATACACCAATAAAAAGATATGGCATTCCATTTCATTAGGGATGTTGAGCGTCCACGCCCTCCAAGCCTGTCTCCGATTAAGAACTCATCCTCTAAATGGCTATACGACTTCTTGCATGCACAGATGCTTTGCAAACTAACAGACAGTATAAATGTAAGGAGCGATGGTTATTTGTGAAGAAATCTAGATAGTACTGGGATGAAGTGTTCATGACTGAACCTGTGGGAGACACTGTGTTTGTGTGTGTGTGTGTGTGTGTGTCCCTAGCTCACTGTCTATCAGCAAGAGAGGTATTGATTGCAGTTAAATCCTTTTTTTTTACCTGATTGGTAAGTTGTTTATTTTTAAAGAAAATGCTTATTAAAATTACCATTACGTAACTAATTAGTGTGTTAAACATTCGAATAATATAGGAGTGTAAAACTAAAAGAAGTGAAGCTCTCCAGTGCTAATATTTCTCCTGTCTCACCCTTCCAACCAATCTTATTCTCCATCTGTAATCCCTATTGGGGTATACATAATTGTGTGTATGTGTATGTATATTTTATCCAAATGAGATTACCCTCTACATAACATTCTATAATTTTTTCCAACTTAACAGTATGTCTTAGGCACACGTAGATCTATCTTGTTCTTTAAATGGCTGCGTAGTATCTTACGTACTAATGTCTGGCAAGTTTAATTACATAAGAAGTCTTTCAAAGATATACAATAAATCATCTGTAGTGATCTATTCAATGTATCACTCTTATATTATAGCAGCTCTGTCCTCAAAACTCTGGGGCTGCACTCACTGTGGTTCCCTGGTCCCTGGACTCAGATTCTGTGAGAGAGAGGATATGAGACTGAGCATGAACGTAAGAGAGTGTGTGCATGATGGCCTGGAAGGGGCTCAACATTTAGAGTCAAGGGACCTGAGTTTGAGGTCTAGCTCCACATCTCCTGGCTGTGTGATCTCTGAGCTTTCCGCTTCTCATTTCAGTTTCTCCTTATCTTTGCCTTGGTGGGTCTGGTGCCTCCCACGGGCTTACTCAGTTCTATAGATGGTGCTCACAGTGCAGGAGGCTGCTGAGTCCTGTGAGTGGGGGATGGGGGATTGGGGCTGGCATCAGGGACCCACCCAGGAGTAATGAGCCCGGATATCAGCAGACTGGGATCTGCCCTTGGCTCTAACAGTAACTCACTGGGTGACGTTGGGTAAGTTCCTTTTCCTCTGGGTTCTGGTTCCTCTCAACTGAAAAATGAGGGTAGATCAGACCACAAAAAGGCCCCTTGAGCATCAGAAGTTCTGGGCTGCAGGGAGAGTGGGCAGAGTCTCAGGGAGGTGGGCACCTGGGGCAGGAGGAGGTAGCTCATATACATGCAGCCACTGCATATCTATCTGACCCTTTGCCAAGGAGTGGCATGGCCCTCTCGCCTTTGATGTGTGGGCTTCCTTCAGCAGAATAGATAATAAATGCTACCTCTGTGTCATGCACTGTGAAGAGTGAGCCCGCACAGGGCAGTACCGCTAAGTCATGACAAATGTAGAGTCTGATGTCAGACAATTCCTGGTTTAAAGCCTGGTAGATTATTACGGTTCTCTAGTGTCACTTTTCTCACCTGTAAAATGGGAAAAACAATAGTGACATCATTGGTGGATTTACATTAGGTGGTGAGTGCCAGCTCCTTGAGAACAGGGCTTTTTTTTTATCATTCTGCATCCCCATACCTAGAACATAGTTCCTGGCACATAGTAGGTTTTCAATACATATGTGTTGAATGGCTACTGAATAAAATGTTTGCGCCCTGCTTATTGTCTAATAACACTCAGTGACCGTTAGCTATTCTTTTAAAATATGGCTTTGATTGTTAGTAAACGTTGTCCATTACTTCAGTCGATTGTCATAGTGACCCTGTGCGATGGGAGTGTTATCGACTTACACAGTGCTAGTAGACACCAGAGCCAGAATTCAAATCCAGGTGTGTCTCACCTCTGAGCCCAAGCTCACCACTTGTGCCTTGCCACCCCATCCCAGAGGGAGCGCATCACCTCTGTGCCTTCTTTCCTCCCTTCTGTACCGCCTTTGAAGTTCTGTGTAACTCCGTCTCACTTGGGTGCAGACTAGGGGGAAGGAAAGGGTAGCAGGGTGGTTACCTCTTAGGGAAGCTCTGGATGTAGGGATGTGGGACATGTCCCCTTAGGTGTAGCTCTGAATGGACAAATTCCCAGGAAGTGGTTCTTGCCTAGTTCCTTAAAGGATGCACTTGGGCGAGTCCTGCAGTCAAACAGGGGTTAAACATGAATTGCCTGCTGCCTGCCTGACCTGCCCTGCCAGGGTTCCTCTGTACAGTTTCATTTGTATCAAGCTCTTAACAATGAGGAATAGGATGGAGAGCAGAGTGGAGAATAGCGTGTGAGGTCCTGGCTACGCATCCTCCTGGGCCCCTCTCCCGTGCCCCTGGCTGAGCTCTGCCGATGCTAATATTTAGCAAGTTAGATCAACGGAGGCTGCTAGAAGGATAAACGACTGGTGGGTGCTCAGGGGAGGGCAGCTAGCAGGACTTGGTGGGGGTGATGGGGGAGGGCCTGGGAACTAGATTCTCAGACTTTTCTCTGAGGTGCACTGTAAAGTGCTGTGGCCTGTGCCAGCTTCTCCTCCATCCTAGACAGTCTGGGAGGATTGCAACTGTGACACAGGGCCAGTTACCAGGGACCACAGTAGGGGGAGGGAGGGGAGCTGCCACAGAATCCTGTTACCAGAAGGATCTTCAGTGTCCTTCTGAGCCTGTGTTTCTCCAGTATAATCTGCCCACTCCCTGAAGCAGAATTGCGTGGGGCTTTGTGAAAAGGCGGGCTCCTGCTCAGAGCCTGGGCTCCAGGCCGAAGTTCCTGAGTGTGGCTGTTCAGGGAATTACTGTGGGACTTGTTAACAATGCAGATGCTCAGGCCTACAGAATCCATGTCTCCTACATCTGTATTTTTAATATTATCAGTAGAATATTCTAATAGCTCTGGGAGCTCTGATCCTAGAGATCTCTGACCCTTAGGTTTGGAACTCACTGATGGAGGCCAATAGCATAGAGGTTAAGGGCATGGGGTCAAGAGTCTGCCAGACGTTAAATCTTTGGCTCCAGATACCCATGGGAGCTTGTTATTTAATCTCTCTGGGGCTGTTTCCTCATCTATACAATGGGACTCATGATGGTGCCTTACAGCATTGATGTGGGAATGAAGTAAGAATGAGAATTCTAAGCACAGTGCCGGGCATATGGTTAACTCTCAAAAAGTGGTATCTAGGGGCCGGCCCCGTGGCTTAGTGGTTAAGTGCACGTGCTCCACTGCTGGCGGCCCGGGATCGGATCCCGAGTGCGCACCGACACACCACCTCTCCGGCCATGCTGAGGCTGCATCCTACATACAGCAACTAGAAGGATGTGCGGCTATGACATACAACTATCTACTGGGGCTTTGGGGAAAAAAATAAATAAATAAATAAAATTATAAAAAAAAAAAGTGGTATCTAAAAATGGAAGGTAGGCTGAATGCCTCCTTTGTCTTCTTATCTCCCAGCTGGTGTCTTACTTCAGAGGGCCTCTTGGGGAACGGCCAATCACACCTCAGAGGAGAGTTCCTGCTGCACATCACCCATAGCCCTCTGTAGATGGGGGGTATCTTTCTGACCCTCACTACAGGGCTATTGTGACCGAGGCAGTATGAAGTCATGGGACCTGGAACCACACTGCTTAGGTTCTTACTGCCTGTGTGACTTTGGGTCAGTTAATTAACCTCACTGAGCCTTAGTTTTCTTGTTTGTACAATGATGATAGTATTTGCAGGGATCATAGAAGTTGATGTGAATAATAAAATACTCAGCATAGTGCCTGGTCCATAGCAAAGGCTTGGTAATTTATAGCCACCATGGTTATTATTCACTGTGCACCAAACTTTTGTATGGTCTCTATTTGGCCCAGAGGCTTATTCAAGTGATGTCCAATCAACTACACTGGAACGTTCACTGATCCATTTGTGGAACTTTCCACTCACTGGGTGTTATCTCCACAACCACAGCCTGATGCAGACAAACCATCGGCTAGTTTGTGGTCAAGCCTTGTGTTTGCAACATTTGTAGCCATTGGGGAAACTAGGTGATGGGAGGGGCCTTGGTCAGCCAAGATGAGAAGATAGCTTGGGAACAGGATGCCCACAGCAGCTCTGCCCTCTACTCTTTCCTGTCTGGACTCGGGGGTGGATGTGACCCTTACTCTTTGACCCACTCCCACCCCCAGCTGTTCAGGGAGTACCTTGGGTGTCCCGCTGAGGGGCTGATCTGGGATTGCTGCGTCAGCCTGGGCGAGGCAGCCAGGAAGTTGTCAGGCTCCCTGGCACCGGAATGAGGTCAGCCAGGGGTGGATTCCAGGAACAGCTGCTGCTGATCAGAGGCTGGCACTGTCTCTCCTGAGAACATCACAGGCCCTTCCCAAAGGGCAAAACCTGGGGGGCGGTATCCCAAGGGGCGAGGGGCAGGAGTGGAAGCCGAGACAGCCAACGAGAGATATCTTGCTAATTTAGAGTGGCAAAGACTAGTTTGGAAATACTTTTGCTTTTGACCTCTCGGGATGGGTGAGGGCCTGAGGTTTTGGAGCACACGAAATGCTACTGGGGCCCCTGAGCTTCTTCCTCCCCCAGAGCCCTGAGGACATTCCCTTGCTATAGTATTCATCCCACTGTATCAAGGATGGCGGATACCTGCTACATGGGCCTCTATGCACCCTTCCATTGATTATTCATGATAGTGATTGATAGTAAGTCATGGCACTGTTTCTCACCGCGTCCAGGTAAAGCTCTCAGAAGCCTCATTGATGCAGCACTCCAGGCAGCTGCGTCCAATCCATCCGTGTTAGGGATGATAAGACCTTTTTGCTGTCTCTGTTATATACTCTAGTGATTTACTCCCATGTTCAGACTCTAAGCTCCCTGAGGGCAGGCACTTTGTCTGTCTTGTTCACTACATCCTTACAGGTATCCTCCACTAGCATGATGCCTGGCACATAGCAGGAGCTCAGGAAGTATTTGTGGAATGAAGGACTGTCTGTCCTCCAGTGGGCTCTGACTTACTCTAGGACAGGGATTATGTCCAGATGACATCTAGTATAGAGTAAGGGATCAGTGAGTGAAAGAATATAATGAATGAACATAACGTCTTTATTCTGAATTCAACGCTAGTATCTATAACCAAAAGAAAAGAGTGGTCACACATGCTTGATTGTGAATGTTCCTTCACTAAAAAGCTGCCTTGCTGACATGGGGTAGTTGGGGCTAGTAGGAAGGCCATCAGTGATGTCTCTAGCTTTGACATCAAAGCTTGTCTTTCCATTTAATTATGGAAAGCACAAAGACACTTGTCTTTCCATTTAATTATGTCCAGAATCCTGTTATTTTAGTAAATTAACATTTGTATTTACACATGGGGAAACTGAGGCTCAGAGTGATTTAAGAGGTTTGTTGAAGAGCATTTGACAATTTAATGTTGGCGCTAAGACCAGAACTTGGGTCTCTTCACCCCCAGGCCAGTGTGCTTTCTCTAATCACCATACCGTCTTTTTCTGAGTCCATAAAGTTTCCACCTGTGATTTGTCATATGCCGTGTTTGGATTTGGGAGGCTTTTTGTAGTCCTGATCCTACCGTCCTTTATAGAGGACATCCCTGGTCCAGCCTTTTTAGAACCTTTTGAGCTTCTCTGTGACAAGCTTTCAGTACCCTGAAATTGTGCACCACATTTCATATACGTGTGTTTTTCTCTGGAAGGGAAGTCTGAGTTTGCATCAGATTCTCACCAAAGGGTGCATGACCCCGTAATAAGGTCAAGAACCAATGATTAAAATCAACTGTATCATTTTGCATATGGGGAAACAGAACTGAGCAAGGGACTTTTCCAGAACCATGATCTTTGACCACAGGTTCTATTTCTCCTATCGACAGAGGACTGATTATGGTGAGCAGTAACCTCAGCTACATCATCGAGCCTCTCCCTGACAGCGAGGGCCACCACCTAATTTACAGATCTGAACATCTCAAGCTGCCCCCGGGGAACTGTGGGTTCGAGCACTCCAAGCCCACCGCCAGGGACTGGGCCCTTCAGTTTACAAACCAGACCAAGAAACGACCTCACAGGGTGAGTTTCTCAGTGCAGGAGTCAACCTGGGGACAGGCTTGTCTCCTCTGAGAACCTTTTGGATCCACGAGTATTTCTAAATCAAAGGGATATGGCCAAGAAAGAGGAAATCACTTTTTTCTTTTACTCTAAGTCACTATTGACTGTGAGATACCCTGTATTCAATAAAATAGCTGCTTTGGGGAAAAACACTACTACATTTAAAATACTCTGAGATGCTGATTTCAGAAACTTTAAAATGTGAGAAAAAAATATATGCCTCCCCTTTTGGAATAGCCACTTAACCATACACACAAAATGCTTGTATTTATTTGTACCAAAAATAGAGGTATGTGGTTTAAATGTTTTTTGGGAACTTGATTGTCAGCATGTTCCCTTCACAGTATGTTGGCCTCTGTTCTGCCTGTACTAGCCAGCCCAGCTCATTATGATTTAAGAATAAAGGATAGGACCTAGTGTCCCAGAGCAGCCTCCAGCGATAACCAAGATGGCGGGCATAGGGTGTATTGGGGGTGATGGCGACCACAGCTGGGCCTGTCTCTAGTGCCAAGTACAAAATTAGTAAGGAGGTCCACTGCTTATTAACTAGCACCATTTCTTAGCAGTTTTTTGAAATGAGGCCAAGTCCACCATTTCTACAGCTCTGATCTGCTTATATCTCTTTCTTAGATGAAAAGGGAAGATTTACACTCCATGAAGTATGTGGAGCTTTACCTCGTGGCTGATTATGCAGAGGTAAGGGGGAGGCAATGGGTTTTAGCAGAAAAACCGCTCTCTTGATAGCTTCCATTCCAGGCTTCGAACTGCTTTGGGGAAATGCTGAAGCAGTCATCTTTTTCCGGTTTGTCGTGTGATTTTGACCTTAAATCTGACCAAGGGCTCTTTTTGCTATTTTAAACATAGTTGGGAAAAAAACAAGGAAAAGTCTCTTCTAGCTTGATACATTAATCAGATAGAAAATCAAGACAATTAATGTTGTTTGGATTAACATTTCTTAGACTGGGTCTGAAGACCTTTAGATTTTGGTGCTTATTTTTAGGGAGTCTGTGAATTCTCTACAGAAATTTAAAAAATACTTTTTCATAGTACTAATAAGTATATTCTCAATCATCTGACTGAATGCAATTTTCTTGCCCGCATATGGGTCTATTTTTATAATCATGTTGGTGCCAAATGGGAACCTAAAGCCATGGTTCCCAAAATGTGGTCCCCAGACCAGCAGCATCTGGGAACCTGTGAAAATGCAGATTCTTGGGCCACACCTCAGACCTACTGAATCCTAAACTGTGCGGCAGGGGTCCACCAATCTACGTCTTAACAAGCCCTCTGGGGGATTCTGATACACAAGCAAGTTTGAGAACTACTGACCTAAGGGAATAGATATTTGGCCTTTAATTCCATATTCCTCAAATTAGACAGGTTCTCACAGGCCTTGGCTTCTAAGATTTGATGAACGCTCATCTCTCTCATTCTTTCATTTCGTTTATTCATCTATGATTTCTTGATTCTCTATTATGTGCCAAGCATAGACCCGCCCCTGGCATCACACAGTTTACCATAGCAGCACAAAAACTTAGTAGTTCCAGGTGTGATAACTGATAAGATGGTTTATTATAGATGATTAGAGTGCAGACAATGAGGGATCCAACATGGTTTTGGGAATGGGGGACAGCTTCTCCAAGGTGGTGATGTTGAAGCTGGCACCTGAAGAATGGGTTCAGGTCCCAGAGCCCATATTTGCCTAAACTAGCCGTATTTTACCTCCAATTCTCACTTCATGTAGTGACTCAACCACATAACTAAGCACATCTTCTGGGCATGGCAAGTCATGATGAGCTGAGCACCTGCCATGTTCTAACACTGCATGCTTGCCTGAGGCTCCCTTAGGACAAAATTTGTCACATTTCTGGGCTGTCTCATTATCCGCCCAGATGGTTTAGTTACCAGCTGCCAGAAAGGCCTCGTTCTGGGGCAGCTCTACCTAGTCCACAGTCCCAAAGTACAGATCCTGGAGGCAGTGCAGGGTAGTAGAAAGAACACTAGACTTCAGGCCAGAAGAGCTGACTTTGAGTCAGCTCTTAGTGGTGGGAGGAGGTGGCCCTTGAGCTGTCTTAGAGACAAGGAGTTGTTAACTGGGCAGAGAAGTGGAGGTGAAGGGCATTCCAGGCCAAAGGATCATCGTGTTCTGCTTTGAGAAGAGTTTTGCTTTTTAATTGGTGTTGATATTGGTTTTTCCAACAGCCTTCTCTTTTTCTTTTTTTTCTTTTGTTTTCTTTTCCAAAGACTGGTGTGTGTGTAGGATGGGGGAGTGGTGTGGGGAGCAAAATCTGAAGCTGATTTAAAAGCCGAGGCTCCATAGTCATGGGAGGTGGTAGCTGACGCTGGCCCTGCCCAACAGGACCGCCTGTAATGGGAGGGTTGCTGGAAGAAAGCTGAGCTCCTCCGACTCTAGGACATTTTTCCATTTAAGCTTTGCATCGAAGATCATCTAATACAGTGGTCTTGAGCCATTTTTTTTCCAGCCACAGAATCCTTTGTTCAGATGAAAGCTCCCGGGCCCCTGATAGTTAAGCGTATAGAAACACAGCTGCTCTAATGTAAAGATGGAGCGACCCTCCCCTTCCACCCTGCACTCTCCCCAGTGGAGTCTTGGTGCAGGGTTTGAAAACTCACTGGGTGTGAGTCTCTGGAAGCTGGAGAAGTGGGGGTGGGGTAGGGGTTGGACATCTTCAGTCTCCTGACCTCCAGGGTCACAGCAAACCCCCAAGAGAGGAGTGTCTGCCCAAGGTGTCTCTAGGACTGTGGTGTTGCCTAGAGCTGTCTTCTTGTTCCAGAGGACAGTGCCTTCAGCAACCCCTCACAGGCTTTCCCAGCAGGGAGTGATTCATGCAGCATGGTGGTTAGGGAATACGCTCATTTCTCAGGGTCCTGGACTTTGAATGATTCATTGGGGGGTGGGGTGGGGGGTATAATAGGCCAGGCTGGGTTCACAGGTTCACAAATCCCTGCCCCCTCAGCACCCTTCCCCCACTCCCTCTTCAAGTAGCCTCTCATCCTCTGCAGGCAGAAATGTATTCCCGACAATTAATTAATCTGAGAGGATGGGAAGACCGGGAAGGGGAAGGCTGCCTTATCTGTGATTTACAACCTGGTGCTGAGATGGGCCAGGCTCCTCCTGTGGGCTGTGAACTCAGCACAGGGAGCAGAGATGCCAATAGTGTTGCTGCCTAGAGAGAAAGTTGTCAGCAGTGAAAATGGCCAAGCAGCTGCTCACTCCCTGGGCCTAAGTAGGGATGCCTCAGGTGAAATGGGCAATCCAGGTGGGGGAAGAGCAAGGTTAGGTGTCGTAGGAGACAGGATAACTGTAAAAACAGGCATGCAAAGGGCTTTCATGATACACACAGAATGTGGGGTAGTTGGGAAAGGCCAGATGATGCGCCATGTTTTACTTCTTGTGTCACCGTAGAAAGTATAAGGTTGAAATGTTCCTTTCTTTAGATCAGGGGTTTGCAAACTACAGCCCATGGCCAAATCCAGCCCACCACATGTTTTTGTAAATAAAATTTTACTGGAGCACATCCATGCCTACTGCTGTATGTATTGTCCTTGGCTGCTTTTGAGCTACAATGGCAGAGTTGAGTAGTTGTGGTAGAGACAACATGGTTGCAAAGTCTAAAATATTTACAGTCTGGCCATTTACGGATAAAGTGTGTTGACTCCTACTTGAGACTCTTCTGGCCAACATGATACATTCCTTAAACTATGGTGGTATTATCAGGTAGTTGTTTGAAGATAGGATTCATGTATTTGAAAGACCGTGAAATCTGACTCTGATGTTCTAATAATATTCACTAAATGCTGCAACACTTTCTGTGCAGTGAGACCAGTTTAGAAATGAGATGACTCTATAATGAGAAGCTTCAGGATTAACACCTTGAAAAGGTCTAAGTCACAGGGCCTTACAGTGAATTTAACTCTGTAGAAAGCAACAGTAAAAGTGAGATAATTGACAGTTCTGATGAGTGGCAGTTCCGAGAAAGCCCAGGATAGTCCAAAAGCAGTGGGAGAATAGGAAACAGTGGGTTTCTCCCCTATGTCAGGGCTGGAACACACGCCCCTCTCAACAAATATCCCAGGGTGTTTTATTTGGCTGTTCTTTTTGTTTCTTGCTTGGATATTCTTGTGGGATGGGGTGGAGGAAGGGCATGAAAGTTTGGCATTGAAGTAACGTATATAGTGTGTACCCATGGTAAATCAGATAGCTAGCCAGATTCTATGTAACAATAGCATCATGCAGGACATGCCCATCGTTTGCAAATTTAGATTGCAATTGTAGCAAATTTTATCTTTACACTGTGAAACTTTCCTTCATCTTTGCAGCTGAAAGAGATCTATCCTTTTGAAGCAGGAATCATAAATGTGAGGCTACATACTGAATGTCCTCCTCTTGGTACCCATGACAGACATTTGTAATCGAGCCCAGCACTCTTTGCTGCTGAGCCTCATGCAATCTCAGAATTCTTCTCACTGTAGGAGGCACTGGCAATCCATCTGAGTTATTAATTGCAGTTATTTCTGTGCACGTTTTCTCAGCTCATTTCAATTGTATACTCCTTAAATACAGAATCTGCCATTGTTGTTATTTCTGGCCCTCTCTCTGTTTTAATTGAAGCTTCTCTGGGCTAGTGCCAGGATTTCACACTTTGTGTCTCACCTAGTGCCAAGCACAATGCCTTGCACTTAAGCAAACACTCAGCAACAATTTGAGCAATATTGATTGATCACGTGCAGGGAGGCCTCATGAGATCCCTGTGACAGTGGCTTCATGTTGGGGTGATGACCAAGGCAAGGATTGGATTGGTCCTTCTTCTAAGATCCAGTGGGAGTTTGCAGGAGGCCTTGTAATTTGGAGGACAGGTGAACAGGTTGACTTCAAGGGCTGGAGGAAGAGAATTCAATTCACTACACAACTATTGCTTGCCTATTCAATGCCCAGCACTGAGCTAGAGGTTGGGGATACCAAGATGGATGTGACCTAGGTTCTGCCCTCCCTGAGCTGACACTGTGTGTGTGGGGGAGACAGTTGTATAAAAATGATTGCTCATAGAAGATGGAAGAAAATAAAAGCCAATTCAAAGGCAAGTAATGGGGCACAGGAGGGGTCCTGCAAGGGATTTTGGAGTCTCACCTAGTTCTGCTTGCCCCATTTAGTTTCAGAAGAATCGACGAGACCAGGATGCCACCAAATACAAGCTCATGGAGATTGCCAATTACGTTGATAAGGTGAGACCAGGTGTGTACTTTGTGGGAAAGGTGCCAGTACCTTCCAGGGGCCACAGGATACAAGATCATGTGGCACCTGAGCTGCCTCTTGATGGATTGGCCGCCCCAGCCAGTTTCTGAGAGGCAGTAGCAATGCCTAGAGGCTCAGGGTGGTTATGACAAAGCCCTCAACCCTTGACCTTTGCCTTGACTTGAGCCAAGTAACTTATCTTCTTTGGGTTGCAGTTTTGTTTTGTATTGTTTTGTTAATTTACAAAATAGAGAGGTTGGCCTAAGTTAATGGCTTTCAATTATTTTTGTTTTTCTGGTGGAATCCTTTTTTTAACTGAAATCTTACTCCAGTGTCTAATATAAAAGTCAGATGAAAACAGATTGCTCTAAGCTGAAGCAGGGGTGAGGACCCAGAGTCCTGTCCTCTGACCCCTTCCTCTCATCCCTGCAGTGGCTCCTGGGGAACCTAGGACATGGAGGAACCCAGTTTAAGAATGCTTTAAGGTTCTTTAAGGTTCCTTCCAAGTATAAAGCCCAGGAATTCTCTGACTTAGGAGAGAATTGAGGTAGGTCAGCATGGGAAAGGTAGAGAGCCTTAAAAGTTGAGTGGGTTGTTTTGGGGAAATCTGAAAAGTCTCTGTCTGTAAAACAGTTCTAAAATTATTTCTTGTCTCTTAGAAAGACTATGCGGATGGTTAACTTTCCTAGGTCAGACCCTTTTAAACATGTTCTTAGGAAATACCCAAATTCTTGAATTTTACTAGAACAGGCTGGTCTGGGACTTGGAAATACTTTGTTTATATATTGTTTATATGAAAGAGGATATTTATAGTACAAAATGCAATAGAATGGGTAACCTAGAATGACAGTAGTAAATAGTTTTAAAAAGTAGATTTTAATATGTTTGGAGTCATAGGTGTCTTTGAGAATCTGGTAACATTTATTATACAATTTCAGGGCATGCACAGAACTTCTGAAGCTTAACTCTGGGCCTGCTAGGGATTCTCAGATTCCAGGTCTGAAGGGAAATCATTTTTTTCTAAATACTAGAAGACAAAGAAGAGAACTCAAATACTTTTTAGGGATTTACAAGCAAATTTGGTAGTGTTCTTAAGTCATCAGGTGGGGGAGTCTATGCCTTATGTTTCTTTTCTGCCCTAGATGGCTCTGGAAACGCCAGTCAGTGACAGGTGAAAGTCAAACACTGGCATTTCCTGGAAGGAAGGACTCCAGGGGCACAGTTCAGTACTCTCTCTGGCTCTCAACTCACTCAACAATAACATCTAAATGATCCCACATCGCAAACACTCAACATCTGGGAAAACAAGAAAAGCTTGTTTCCTTGGGGGGTCTATAGGAGGCAGACCCTCTTGTCACCCACGTGACGTCTATTGTTCTGGAGACCCAGCAGGTGGGAGACTTGGCTGGGTCTCCTCTTTGTGAACTGTCCAGCTGGTCTGAGTGATAGAACCAAGGGTGCTGATGAAAAGTGGAAGGAGAAGAGAGGATCAGTGAACCCCAGTCCTTACTAGAAGCCCCAGGCTTGCAGGCTAGTCTGTTCTGTTTAGCAGTCATGGTTCTCTCCTCAGTGGCTGATGTTAGTCCCTCCCGGCTGGGGTAGGGAAGGCAAACCCACTTCTCTGAGGAATGCTGACCCAGCTACTTGAACTGAATTGTTGTTGAACTAAAACTGGAATGAACTGCACTAATTTGCTGAATCCTGAATCCATTCCAAAATGTTTTTTCCTAACTGTGAAAAAGCCAAGTTTAAGTCCTTAAAAAGCTCCCTAGTGAAGCAAGTTCAAATTGGAATCCAAACCCTTTATTTTCTGTAATGATTGACCTGGCACAAAAGAGGAAAGTCAAAATTCCCATTGAAATCACCTGATATTTCGCTGCATCTGGAGCCCCTCTTACACCACAATTTCTTGGGGGCAAGTTGATTCTCTGGATGTATAAATATTGCCAGCACTTAACCAGTGTAGGATTGTGAGTAGGCCCTGAGATCTGATAATCTGAGCCTTAATCCTGGCTCCACCTTCTTCCTGCTGAGACTTTGGGCAAGTTAATGAACTTCTCTGAGCCTCAGTGCTTAATATATAGCATGTGCTTGGTAAACATTGGTGTTACCATTGTTATTTTTAGTTGGGGCAGTACCTCTCACTTATGGATTAGAATGGTATCTCCTGCTCACATGCCCTGGGTTTACATGCGACTTTTATTTTTTTTCAAGGTCACTGCCTCAGTAATCTCTAGGGTAGGCCACTCAAAGAATCTCTTGAACCTATACCTTCCAGTACTTAGCTTTTTAAAAAATCCTCTTCCTGCTTATTTGTGTATGAGATGAAAGATACCATGTCAGCAAAGTTAGGTGTAGTTCTAGCCTTGAGGAGCCCGAACGTCAGGTCTCATTTATAGAATTTCAGGATCTCTGGGTTGGACAGAATCCTGAAGGTTATTTGGACCTTGCAGTCTAATGCTTGCAACCTGTTTTTGGTATCCTTGACGAAGCCTGAATGCCTCCAGTGATGGAGAAGCAAACTTCTGAGAGTAGGCATATCTATCTACTTGTATATCATTTATACTCATCTACCTCCAAAATGAGCAGGAGACATCTTACAGTAATGTATCCATATACAATTTGGTCTATCCATACAATGGAATACTATTCAGCAATATAAAAAGGAATGACAAACTCATATAGGCTACAAGATGGATGAATCTCAAAAACATGCTAAGTGGAAGAAGCCAGACACAAAAGAACACATACTGTATAATTCTGTTTATAGAAAATGTCCAGAAAAGGTAAATCTATAGAGACAGAAAGTAGATTAGTGATTGCCAGGATCTGGGGATGAAAATGGGAAATGAGTATAAAGGGACATAAGGGATCTTACTGGTGTGATGAAAATATTCTAAAATTCGATTATGGTGATCTCTTTACAGCTTGGTAAGTTTACTAAAAAATATTGAGCTGTACACCTAAAATGGGTGAATTTTACAGTGTGTAAATTATACCTCAATAAAATTGTTTTTAAAAATTCATATGCAAGAGAACATTTTAGACGTGTATAAAGAAGATAAGGACCTCGTAAGGAACTGGGAGGGGTAATTGTGCCAGACAGCCAGGCCAAGGGTACTTATTACAGACGACAGCAAGGCTTAGCTCTGAGCTTCCTTACAACCGGCTTTATTTGAAAGCTTTTTCCTATTTTAAAATGAAATGTGTCTTTTGTCTGTTTTACTTATTGACTGAGCCTTACTTCAGGACCATGTGGAGCAATGCTGAGCCTTTTTCCCCGTAAGAGCCCTATACGTATTTGAAAGCAACTCTATGTCCTATCTCAGTCTTCTTTTCTCTAAGCTAAGTCACCCCAGCTCTGCCACCAGAATGCTGTGCATCTTTCTCAGGATCTCATTTCCCCTTTCTGAAAAAGGTGAATAATACCTGTTGTCTTTCCCCTTGGAGGCACATGCGACAGAGAAATCTGGTATTTGCTCTGAGCGCTTAGGCTAGGAAGGGGCTTGTAAATCTTAGGTGGTGTTGACAGATGACGCTGTGGCTCTTTTGTGTGCTTTCAGTTTTACCGATCCTTGAACATCCGGATTGCCCTTGTGGGCTTGGAAGTGTGGACTCATGGGAATATGTGTGAAGTTTCGGAGAACCCGTACTCTACGCTCTGGTCATTTCTTAGTTGGAGGCGCAAGCTACTCTCCCAGAAGAACCATGACAATGCACAGTTAATCACGTAAATAGCCTTTTCCATATGTGTTGCCTTGGCCTTGGCGGCAAAGCCCCTGCCCCCAGTGCCTGTGCTGTCTGCCCCTTCCTTTCCCCTCAGTGCCGAGTGTTGGTTGTACTAGGCCATCCTGACTCTCTGGTCCAGGTAATCAAGGAATTCTCAGACATGTGCTCTCTACCCAGCACACCCTGGAAAATATTAAAAAGCCTAAGAGCCTTAACAATCCCAAGAAGTGTTTACAATCTAGATGAGAAAATTAGACTTAGATGTATTCAGTTGAGCATCTGAAGCATTTGGGTGTGTGTTTGGGAAGTGACTGACTGTTGGTCATGGGTCTCTTTGAAACAGACTTTCTAAGGGGCTCATCGTGATCTTCTTGGCACTTTGTTCTAGTACATGAGCTAATCTCTCAAAGCAGGTGCAGGAGAGAGCTTCCTTGGATTGTCCTTCACTTCATTTCCAGGGCCTCAGGGATGAGAGCCTGAGACAGTCAAAGTGGCAGATAGTGCTGGAACCGTGTGTTTGGTGGAGGGAGACATTGGAGGCGGGAGGGGGTTGTGCTGAAGTTTCTTCAATCCCAGAGAGAAAAGAATAGACGCTGTTGGGGGTCATGGTGGCACGTGAAAGTCGCCTGGGGTGATTATCTGATATTTATTAGTGTTGACATCGAAAGATATTCTGAGGCAGTTACAGCAAAAGGCACGTACATAATAAGATCATTTTCCTTCTGTTCCCTAAATATCTCTCAAATCAACAATCATTTAAACCTTTGTTTACTCTTTCAAAGAAAGTGGGGAGGTAGCTATACCCAAAACCCGGGCTATCAGTGGTTACTTCTTAGTGGTACATTCACCTAGGATGAGTTTTTGGTTACTCAAACTTTGGGCCTGAACTTTGGAAGCCTGGTGTCCTGCTTTGGGTAGGACTTCCTCAGAGCCATGTCTAAGTTTATGAAATAACCTGTAGGGCTTCGTATAGATTTGCATATATTTTGCATATTCCTTTGCAGATTGTTTGCCTGAAGGAGTCTGCCTTGAATTCAGCAAACATTTATTAAGCACCTACTGTGTATCAGATTCTATGCTAAGTTCTGGTGACCCCAAATAAATAAGAGTGTCTCAGCTCTCAAAGATATTGTGGTCTAGATAAGAAGACAAACATGGGGTGATACGAAAGTACCATGTAATGAATTTCCACGTAGATCCTTTAAATAAATTACATGTTTGTGGTATGCATGAAAACACCGGTATTTTATTCTTTCCTTCTCCCCTGCCCTAGGTGTATACAGCTCAGAGAGGGATGTATTAAACTAGGGGAATATAGGTCTGGCTGTTGGCAGATTAAGCTCACAACTGCAAAACAGCTTGCCCTTGTATCCAGCTGCACTTTGTGAGGCTCCTGATGGGACACATCTGTTTCCTTGGCCCCCGAGTGATGTGGGAATGAAGCATCAGCCCCCACAGCTGCTGCCCAATCTCCCCATCCCACCCCAATACACATACCAGAGAGCCAGAGATATGGCATGGGAACCCAGCAGCTGGCGGAAGTGGGCATGATTCATTTCAGCATCAGAACCTGTGCCACCCTTCCCTCAACCCCTCCCTCTGACGTTTTCCTCTACAGCAGGAATGGGATGCAGCTTTGCAAGTCCTGCCCATTTCCTTCCAGGGAATGGGGCCATGGGTGTATTGTGGGAAAAAGTGACCTTTTGCTCTCTTTCTGTGTCTCTGGAGCAGTGAGAGAATAGGTGAGAGGAAGTGAGAGGTGTGGTGACTTAGAAGTTGTCCAGTTAGCCTAGAATACCAGGGCCTCTCTCCTTGGGAATGTCAGTGGGGCCAGGGAACACCATAATGGCCACCAGCTCCTGGGCACATTGGAACAGCCCTCTCAGCCCCCATCTGAATCACCCTCTCTCCTTCTCTCCTGCAGGGGCATGTCCTTCCATGGCACCACCATCGGTCTGGCCCCCCTCATGGCCATGTGCTCGGTGTACCAGTCTGGAGGAGTCAACATGGTGAGTCTTAGCCAGGATATTGATGCTACAGAAAGCAGAAAACTGCCTCACAAGACAGAAGATCATCTTGAAAAAATAATTTTATATTTATTATTGCAGGAAAAAAAAAAACCCTTGACATCAAGAAGGGCAATTGTTTAAAATGAAGTCATTAATTTCTAAAAGATGGAGGTACCCAGGGGCGAATTTTCATTTATTGTAATTTATCCCCAACTTTCAAGCTCAGGAGAACCCTGAAGCCATTACATTGATACATCACTAGATCTCTCATATATTCCAAACCAGGGCCTGGGGAGTAGTAAAATAATAGAGATAAATTTTTGGGGGAGGGCCGGCCTGGTGGCATAGTGCTTAAGTTCGTGTGTTCCGCTTCGGCAGCCTGGGGTTCACCAGTTTGGATCCTGGGCGCGGACCTAGTCACCGCTCATCAAAGCCATGCTGAGGCGGTGCCCCACATAGAAGAGCTACAGCTGTACAACTATGATACACAGCTATGTACTGGGGCTTTGGGGAGAAAAAAGAAAAAGAGGAAGATTGGCAACAGATGTTAGCTCAGGGCCAATCTTCCCCCCCCCCAAAAAAAAAGATAATCAATCTTTCTTAAAAAGAAAAATTTTTTTTATTCTAGGTCTTGTGTTGTTAGGTATATCATTATGAAACAAGAGCCTGTCTCAAAGTCACAGTTAGGAAATTACTGCCTTCTTTTGAAATTCTCTCTGACTTTGTGACAGTATTTTGACTATTCATTTCTAACCTATGAAGCAGATATCCAGGAGACCTGCTATGATCTATTTGTCCACCCCTCTATATCCATCCCATATATCAGCAGATGCAGCATGGTAGTTAAAAGCACAGGCTTTTATCACTGAGTCTATATGCACAGTCGTCGTGGAATCAGTGGAGAGCTGCAAGGCTCAGCGAAAGAAAGGGCAGGATTAGGGGTGGGGGGAGCTGTCTTCTTGACCTGAAGTTTCTCCCTGAGCAGGACCACTCTGAGAATGCCATTGGCGTGGCTGCCACCATGGCCCACGAGATGGGCCACAACTTCGGTATGAGCCATGATTCTGCGGATTGTTGCTCAGCCAGTGCAGCTGATGGTGGGTGCATCATGGCAGCCGCCACCGGGTGAGTCAGACAGGAAGGTGAGGACAGGGTGGAGGGCAGAGCATGTGAGGCTGGTGCAACCCAAGTGCTCCTCCCAGCCAGCCCCAAGGAGCCCCTGTTACATCTCTGGTGGGGGCCTTGGAGAGAAATGTGGTTTTGACAAGAAAGACGTTGGAAGGGGACCAAGAAAGCAAACGTGGAAGGAGCACTAGGTTTTTAGCAGGAGGTTAGTGCTGGTGGAACCCTAGATATACTTAGTTTCTGTCGTAGGGTCTTCAGCTGTAAAATTGGCCTGACCATGTATGTCTTTTTCTCTTCATGAATTTTTGATGAAGACCATTTTGATAACAGCCACAACCCTTAGTCCCTGCATTCTAAGAGAGCTTGATGAGTGCTGTTATGTCCCAGGCTTGATTGAAAGCACTGATGTAGCCTCCAGAACTAGGAAGAGAAAGGGGAACATCCACACACCCCAGAGTCACTCCTCAGGGAATTCACAGGCCGTGTTTACGAAGGCAGCTGCATCTCCCTGTAGTTTTGAGGGGTTTTTAAACCAGAGCCTTTGAAGAGAATTCTCGAGTTTATTCAGAGGACTAATATTTAGTGTCTGAACTCAGACAGCAGAGAGCATTGAGTTCTTCCAGCACCTGAGTCACTCTTTGGAAGGCATCATGATGGGAGCTTGTGTCTCCCACCCCAAACCATGAGGGCCTGCTTATGCTTCTTAGAGAATGGTGTCTCAGTGTCTCCAAGAGAAAATGCAGCTTTCTTGGAGCTCCAGTGTCCAGTGTTTTTCCATCACTTCTCGGCTGTAATACATAAAGGATGGTTCATGGGTCATGCTCAGATCCCCATGAGCTCACCGTTAAGTCCACCCCTTTCTCTCCCAATCTAGAAAGCATATTTGTAGACAAATAGTTGAGAGTTAATTACTACTCCAATTTGATTTTAAACTATTCACACATTTTAGTAGTTTAACAATTATTAGTAACAAATTCCTTGTGACATACCTCACAACTGAAGGAAACCCTCCGTTGCATAACCTTTAGTTGGTTTAGAGAATTGGGGTCAGGATAACTCTCCCTTTATGGACTCAAATGGTGATACTGACTTGCCACCAGGGAATGTATGACTTTTGTCCCAGTAGCAGGACCCAGGACCGTTCATACCCTTGTGATAAAGACCATGCATTTGTGAGTTGGCTGGTTGAATTTGGAGTGCTGTCTGCATCTTTAGAACAGAGATCAGATCACTGGCCCAATGAAGAAATTAAACCCATGATCTTGGCCTTTTTTGTCCTGGTCCTCTGTCCCAAGAAAATCGCCATCTAATATCAGCTTCAAGAAAAGTTTGGGTTGGCTGGTATTTTATTCAGCTATGAGGCTCAAGAGACCTATTGTAACACACTCATAACCCTTTATTTATTGCAACTTCTTCGTGCAAAGGGTGGAAACTGTTGCTTTTGATTTTCAAGTACTTCCTCTATGCAGAAGGAGGGAAAAAGAACATTATGGGGTGGTTAATAATTCTTAGAAAGAATTGTTAAGTTAGTGTTCTAAGGGAGCAGAATGTATGTGCATGGGACTATGGGGGTCTGATCCAGGTGGAATCAGCCATGGGCAACAGAATTGATGGCTGTTCTGGCTGCTTGATGCTCAGACTTTCCACTAACTCCAACCTTATTCTCTTCCAGGCATCCCTTCCCCAGAGTGTTCAATGGATGCAACAGGAAGGAGCTGGACAGGTATCTGCAGTCAGGCGGTGGGATGTGTCTCTCCAATATGCCAGACACCAGGACACTGTATGGAGGCCGGAGATGTGGGAACGGGTACCTGGAGGAAGGGGAAGAGTGTGACTGTGGGGAGGAAGAGGTAAGATGTCATAGTGATGCTGTTGGGAGAGGAAGAATGTGCACTGGTTTCAAATCTCAAGGTCGAAGAGAATGCAATTGAAAATTCCTTAGTCATAGGCATTTCCTACATACACAAAGATCCCATCATAAATAAGATGTGGAGAGTAAGCCTTAAATGTGGCCCATTTCTGCAGACTTTCCTAGTTTGAGGTTGGCACCGTTTGTGTCCAAGTCAGGGTGGAGTTCTCCTTATGAGTATCTGGTCTAACCAGAAACCACAATCTCTTCCCCAGTGGGGCTACAGTTGGCCCCCTTGGCCCTCCAGCTGCACCAAATTTATTCTGGAGGCCGCACAGCCGGATATATGAACTTGAACCTGCGCCTTAGGAGGATGCTTAAAATAACAAGTTCATGCTGTTTAGCCTGGAGAAGGGATGATTGAAAGGGGATGTAGGAAGTATTGTCAAGTCTGAAAAGGGCTGCGAGGAGGAAGAAGGAGCAGAACTGTTTGTGTACAAGCTCTTCCCTTCCTTCTGGTCTTCAGAATGAGTGTGGCCGGCACGCAACGGCGCGCCGTCATTTCTAACAGATGCGTGTTCTTCTGCAAAAAGCAGAACTGGATAGTTTCATCTCTGTTTTTTGAAGGATGAAAATATGTGGGTTAATATGCAAAACAATTTGGGGGAGAGTACATGAGTAACTGTAAACTATGTGGGGGAAATTGAGGGTCTGTATAAACGGGAAAAGACTATTTGATTTTATAACCTTCTCCATGGTTTGATTTTTTTTTAATGCCAGCATGGAACTTTCATAATAAAACAAGAACTGGTTAAAGACTCCACCATCTCCACCACCATGAGTTCAGAGAGATCAGCCCAGACCCTTCAGAAAGGAGGGAGTTGTATTATCATGGAAGGCCCAGTGGGGTTGAGGATCAGCCTATGAGTGGGCTCAGCCAGTTGGCTTATATTTGGAGCAGCTGCTTATTCAACACGTATTTATGGAGTAGGGGGTACTATGTTGCGTGCTAGGGATAGGATGGATAGCAAAAATAGATGTGGTCCCTGTCCTCGTGGAGCATATAGTCTAGTGGAGGAAACACGCGTTGACCAGATAATGGCAAAGTATATAAATACAACCTGTGACGTAGGGCTATAAGTATGTGTGATGTGAGTGGAGCCGCCCTACTTGGGTGAGAGTGTGATCTCTGACCCCATATCCAAAGGCAAAGTTAGGAGTTAGTGAGGAGCACAAGGAGAGAAGGCACATTTCAGGTGGAGGAGGAACTGTGCCTTGAGGTGGGAAGAAACATGGTATGTCAGAAGGGAAGGAACGTGGGTCTGCTTGGGGCCCAGGATGGTGGGAGATGAATGGAAGGAAAGTGTCCTTGTTCCTTCTGTTAGGGGAGATAGGTGGATGGATATCTGTAGTCGGGTGGTGGCATGTGTCTCTCCAACATGCTAGACCCATGGACACGATTATGGATATGATATGGTTAATAAGCATGGGGTGGGCTCCAGGCAAACATGGCGTGAATTCAGCTCCAACACTTGTCAGGTGTGTGCCTCGACCAGACACTGGACTTGTCTGAGCCTCGGTTTCCCCACCTGTGAATTGGAGATAATCCTGCCTCACCAGGATTGATATAAATCTCATATATGTCATCAAATCAGGACCTGTAGGGCAGGAAGGAAGAGAGGAGAGCATGGAACCCCTAGAGACCTTCTGTTCCAGAAAGGTCCAGGCCAGTGAGGGTTGAGGAAGAACAGCAAATGGCCAAAGCAGTCTGAGGAAGCAAGCCCCAGGAACTGACATAAACTGTGTTCAGAGGTGGTTCCAGCATACCCTTGCCCCTGATGGCCTCTTTTTATGGGGCAGTAAGGCCTGGGAATGTGGGGTCAGGGAGGAGAGTCGTAGAAGACAGGGTCTCTGGATGTTCTGTTGGGGATGAGAAAGACAACTCACGGAATTTCCATATAGTGTAATACAGTGCTCGAAATCATGTTTTAGAAGAATATACGCTTACAAGGAGAAATGTGCATATCATATTAAGTTAAAAAGCAGTGTGGATATTATGATTTTGTAAAATAAGTGTATGTCTATGTATGTGGAAAGGGAAATGCCTGGAAAAATATCTGCATTCAAATCGTAATTATGTCGAAGTTGTGGTCTTACTGATGCTTGTGCATTTGTCCATTTTCTGTGATAAATACACATTACCTTAGCGATGATGCTATGCAGTGATTTTTTTGGGAAAGGCTTCCAGGGCACTTGGGCTCCAGGGGCATGTGGGGCAGGAGTGGGGAAATACGAGAGACAGGGAAGGTCCTTGCTCCGCTCAGACCCCTGTCGCCCCGCCCTGCTCTCCCAGAGGCTCACGCCCCTCCCACTGCCTCTCCAGGATTGTAGTAACCCCTGCTGCAACGCTTCCAACTGCACCCTGAGAGAAGGGGCGGAGTGTGCCCATGGTTCCTGCTGTCACGGCTGTAAGGTAAGAGGCCCTCTTCGCCCTGCCCCGGGTCTGACCCGACAGCCCAGAGCTCTGCTGGGGGTGATGAGCGGGATGCAGGCTCCATCCTGGGGAAGTGACAGCATCAAAGTTGGAAAGGCCCTATGAACAAAGTTTACTGTTTCCTCTGCTGGGCCTCACTGAGTTCAAATCACCCCGGAGGGCTGCGCCTCCAAGAACGTGGGAGATTTTTTTTTTTAAAAAAACAAGTGTCCAGAGAGAGTAGGTTTGATTTATTTGGAGCTCATAATAATCATCATCATAAATTTGATCAACATTAGTGGACCTCTTATTAGGTGCTAAGCACTGTGCAGAGAATTTTATATATGTCATATCATTCAATCTTCACAAAAGTCCATGAGATATATATTATTATCCTCAATTTAAGATGAGGAAACTGGGGCTCAGAGGGGATAAGTGACTTTTCCAGGATCACACAGCCAGGAAGAGGCTAAACCAATTTTCCTTGACTCTGCAGCCCATACTCTTAATATTGATGTGGAAGATATTACTACTAATTTTACTATTAGCCTATAGTCTCTTATCCACAATTCTGAAACTTAGAAAGTTCTAAAAGCTGAAAAAAATTTTTTTCAACTGATTTGTTTACAAAATTTGACCTGAATTGACATGAAACTAATTATAGTCTTTTTTTTAAAATCACACTTAAAGTGAATATTTATATTTCTTTGCAGAAATATTCATGTGTTTGATTATAAAGTATAACCCTGGGCCTTGCTGGGGGGTTATGTAATATACATATACGTGTATGCAATCTGTATATATATATACATACATATGTATGTACGTATGCTGTCTGCTTTCTGAAATCTGTAAAGTCCGAAGCCCATCTGGCCCCAAAATTTTGGATAGAAATTGTGGATCTATGCTCCACCTACCACTTGCTGAGTGCTCATTACGTGCCAGATACTGTTCAAACTCATTCCTTCTAGCAACCCCATGAGAGAGTCATTATCCCATTTATGGGTGTGTGAACACAGAGAAGTTAAGTAGCTGCCCCAGGCCCCACTGCTGGTTAAGGAGCTGGGATTTGAACCCAAGCAGACTGACTCCAGGGTGGGTCCTCTTCCCCTCCATCCTGCTCCTGGGTGGAGAGAAGCATCCTTCGGCTTCCTCCTCCACGCACGGCCCATACCCACCCTTGCAACTGAGCCTCCACGCTTTCAGCAAGCTGTCAGCTGGCCCGTTCTCAGCCTCTCTCCTGGGAGGGTCTTGTGGGTGGTGTGGAGTCACTCAGAAGCAAGGGAGGGCGCTATTCTCAGACGTGGCTCTCTTTGCTTGGCTCAGGGCAACTCACACGCCATCTGGTTTGACTCTAGAGCAGACCCGGCGTCCTACCAGGGAGGCTGTGCTGGGTCGGGTCCTTTGAGTCTAGGACCAAGGCCTGAGAATAAGCATGGAGAGCAGAGAACCCGTCTCGTTCCATACCAGGATTTCAGTTTGAGTCTCAGAAAGGATTCCCTGGAGAGTAGTGTGTGGGGAAAGACGAGGCTTGGCATCTGAGGCCTTCAGTTCAAGCCCCTGCTTTGTGATTTGGGGCAGCCTAGGTTCTTTAACTGTAAAATGAGAAGAGTACTAATAACGCTGACCACCAGGGCGGCTGTAAGACTTGAGTGGAAACTCAAGTCTACCATTTGCCCAAGGTGTGCTGTTGACCAGGTTATTTCATCTGCAGAATGAGGCAAATAGCAATGTCTGTCTCATGGATATTGTGAGGATGGCACAAGACAAGTATGTGTAACATATTTAGCCTGGTGCTTGGCTCAATAATGGAGATGTATTATTGCTAAAGTGCTTTGTAAGTTTAAAGATGTTGTGTGAATGCTAGTTTAGTGTGTGTGTGTGTATACACACATGGGTAAATATGTAGATGTTTAGGGGCAAATATTTGTATTGTATTTGTAGATGTATATGTGTGAATGGGTCAATATATTTGCATATGTGAGTTTATATTTGCCTCTGTGTGTGTGTGTGTCTGTATCTGTGCGTATATATTAGCGGGCCTGGCTCTTCTGCTACTTACTAACCATGAGACTTTGGATACATTGCTTAACATCTTTGAGCCTCAGGTTTCATCATCTATAAAACAGGGATAATTACAATATGTAGGACTATCATGAAACTAAATGAAGTAATATTTGTACTGGGCACTTGAGTGGGAGCTCTGTAAAAGTAGCTGTTATTATTAAAGCACTTAGTAAACTGTAAATTGTTGCATAAATATTATTTCTTACCTACTTAAGAGGAAGTGAGTTAGCATTTGTGAAAACACCTTGAAAACTCTCACTCTATTCATATTAGAAGGTTGATGATGGTTTGAGCTGATGAGGTCATGTAAAAAGTGCTCTGAAATAAAGGTAATGGGAAATTCTGTTCCACAAGAGTGATGCTCATGAGCCCTTTGCTGATAGGATTGAGGGCAGGCAGGAGATTGACTATTTTTTCCTCTCGTTCCTCGGCTCAGCTGCTGGCCCCCGGCACCCTGTGCCGTGAGCAGGCGCGGCAGTGCGACCTCCCGGAGTTCTGCACGGGCGAGTCCCCCCATTGCCCCACCAACTTCTACCAGATGGACGGCACCCCCTGTGAGAATGGCCAGGCCTACTGCTACAACGGCATGTGCCTCACCTATCAGGAGCAATGCCAGCAGCTGTGGGGGCCTGGTAAGGGCTCTCCTCCCGCCCCACCACTGCCAAGCCAGCCTCCTCTTTCAGGCACTCGGGGTAGCTTAGAATCTTGGCTTCAAAACAGCATCTCTGGATACTACCCTCGACTCAGGGTAGACTTTCAGGGAGAGGCAGTGGACAGTGTTCTTCCCAGTTCCTTGATGCTTTAAGTTCTCAGAGTGGGTAAATGGATAAGAGTAATCCAAAAGAAGAATGGGCAGAGGAAGGAGTCAGAAAAGGAAATGCAAATGGCCCTTGAACTATGAAAAGATGTTTACCCTCGCTCATGTTAAGTGAAAGCAAATTATAACTACCATGAGATGGGATTTTTCGTATATCAGATTGGCAAAGACCGAAGAGTTAATATAATAATAATACTATAATTGCAACAACAAGAACAATAATGTAGTGGTTTGGAAAGTATGGGGAAAGCAATTTGGAGATATCAAAATTTTAAATGCTCTTAAATTGGACCCATCCATTCTACAACTTAGGAATATATCTTACACTATACTTGCACGTGGAGATTGATTTACAAGGATATTCATTGCAGTGTCGTTAGTTGTAGCAGTAACAACCTGTATATCCTTCAGTAGAGTCTGCTTAAATTAGTTCTGGTACATTCATACATGGAACACAATGCAGCTGAATAAAAGAAGGAGGCAGCTCCGTATGTACTGAATAAAATCATCTCCCACAATAAATTAAGTGAAAACTGCAAGATCCAGAACATTGAATAGGATATGCTGCCATTCTTTATTAGATTATCTCTACAAGATACATAAGAATTGTATCTAGAAAATATCTAGTCTCTCTAGAAGACACATTGTTAATTATGATTGCTTCTCCAGGGCGAAGAGAAGTAGGAACTGGAATGGCTAGTTGGAAAAATTCCCAAGACATATTTTATTTCTTTAAAATTATGTACATACATTACCTGTTTTTAAAAATCCTGAAATGGTACAGGACTTCTTCATTAGAGAGAAGGCTTGGCACACAAGCCTCTCACAGATATAAAACCTCAATAAGGTATAAAGAACTGATATAGGGGCCGGCCCCATGGCTTAGTGGTTAAGTGCACGCACTCCACTGCTGGTGGCCGGGGTGCAGATCTCCGGCGCACACCGATGCACCGCTTGTCCAGCCATGCTGAGGCGGCATCCCACATACAGCAACTAGAAGGTTGTGCAGCTATGACGTACAACTATTTACTGGGGCTTTGGGGAGTAAAGGGGAAAAAAAAGGAAGAGGATTGGCAATAGATGTTAGCTCAGGGCCGGTCTTCCTCAGCAAAAATTGGCATGGATGTTAGCTCAGGGCTGATCTTCCTCACAAAAACAAAAAACAAGCAAACAAACAAAAAGCCAAAAAAAAAGAACTGATATAAAACCTTTTTCTATGAGTAGGTCTTGAGAAGGTGGGGTGGAATAACCTGATAGGGGTACAGGAAGAAAAGGCTGAATATTCCCTCCCAAAAATCTTTCTTAACCTCATCATTTTACCTAGGGCTAGCTTTGCCCTTTGGGGGCTTCTGATTTCTACTAAAGTTGGCTAGTGTACTGATAAATGTTTCTTGCTCACCCAGGAGCCCGGCCTGCTCCTGATCTCTGCTTCGAGAAGGTGAATGTGGCAGGGGACACCTTTGGAAACTGTGGGAAGGACATGAATGGGGAACACAAGAAGTGCAACATGAGGTGATGACCATGGAACAGACCCCATGAGATGAGGGGTGACAGAGGAATTCTTGCTCTGTCCTCACTCCTGCCCAGTCCAGCAGCTTGGTTGTCCCCAGAGCTGGGCCTTTCAATAAATCGGTTGGAGTCAGTCATCTATTCCAGGCCCGTTGTTGGACAATGCACCATTCAGCCTTAAGGAAATCAGAGGGAGGGTGTGTATGGCAATGCTTCCTAGAAAGCTGGTCAGACTTCCTTTTGGGGCTTTCTTACAGTAAGACAGAGAATCAGCCCTCTTGGGTCATTTCTGCAGGGTGCTAATTATATCTTCATCTGATAGCCCATGATTGATTCACTCATCCACTCATTCATTCATTCATTTCAACCAGCCATCCACCCATCCATCCATCCATTCATCCAGCTGTCCACCCACCCACCCATCCACTATCTGTTGAGTGTTTACCACATGCCAGATACCATGCTGAGCACATGGAAGTTTTAATTAACAATGCAGTGTGATAATGGAGATGTGGAGAGAGCCACCCAACTCGATCTTAGTGAGTCGAGGTGGTTTCCCAAAGGATGTCATGCCTAAGCTGAGATCTGGAGAAATTATCTAGTTGAACAGGGTGGGGAATGGTGCTGGTACATAGGAGAGTGTCCCAGGCAGAAAGATCAGTAGAGAAAAACTGGTGGTCAGAAGAACTGATAACTATTTGATATAAAGTATAGTGTTAGGGAGCGATGCAGAGGGAGCTGCTGAAAAATGAGCCTGGATAGTTAAGCAGGGACCAGACCATGAAAAGTCTTGAATGCCTGGCTAGGGGAGTTTGGACTTTGGCTTGAGAGCATTTTGGAAATTAGATTCCAATGGGGCAAGACTGGAGGCAGGGAGATCAGTTTCCTGGCATCCAGGTGAGAGAGGATGGTAGGGTGAATTAGGGTACATATGTAGGAGGGAGGATTGACAGGGCTTGAAAATTACTTGAACTCAGGAGTGAGGGAGAATGGGGTGTTGAGGGTGACACCAGGCTTCTGGCTGGAGCACCTGGGTGCATGAGGGTGTAAGGATTATAAGGGGACAGGTTGCTCAGTTCGGGTCATTGTCCTTACAGTAAAGAGGACTTCTCAAGGCCAGCTCTCTGGCCTAGATCTGCTTGGGGACAAAGATCCTGTTTCCCTCCCTTGATCTAAGTCCACGTGAGGTCCCTCCTGGTGGGTCCCTAGAGGACACTCATTGCCCCTTTGCCCCTCCCCCGTCCAAGCCTGCTATCCTGGTCAAGAGAGGCTGAAGCTCTTCTGTGCCCCAGCTCTTCCCCTGCCTCTGATTCCACCTCCTCCCCTCCCTCTCTCGTGGGCCCAGAGATGCCAAGTGTGGGAAGATCCAGTGTCAGAGTAACGAGGCCAGACCCGTGGAGTCCAACGCGGTGCCCATTGAAACCACCATCACCATGAACGGGAGGCAGATCCGGTGCCGGGGCACCCACGTCTACCGAGGTCCTGAGGAGGAGGGTGACATGCTGGATCCAGGCCTGGTGATGACTGGGACCAAGTGTGGCTACAACCATGTGAGTCTTCCTCCAGCCTCACTCAGGGGCAGTGATTGGGAAGTGTGAGCTCTGGAGGGAGAATGTCTGGGCTTGAATCCCAGCTTCCCCAACCTCCCTGCGCCTCAGTGACTTCCTTTATAAAGTGTGTTAGTAATAGCAAGCACCCACCCCATAGAATTGTTATAGGATTAAATGAGATAATCCCGGTAAACTCTCTAGACGGGCTAGCTATTATCACTTTCGTCCTCATCATTAATTATCATATGAAGTAAGAAATGGACTCTTCTAGGAATCAGGAAAGCCTAGGGAAAATAATGGTACCTATCTCAGTGTTAACTGAGAATGAAATTATAAAAAACATATGAAGCACTTGGTGTAGTACCTGGCGCAGAGTAGACTGCTGTCATCATCATCATTATTTTTAAGTATAATATTAAAATTAGTGCATATTAATATACAATTAAACAATTAACATATAACCCACAGTAGTAATATAGAATGTAATAACACATATTTATTATATTATTAAATATAATGTTTGAACAATGTAATATTTGTTGTTTTCTCCCTAATCACAAAAATAATAGCAGAATTTAGTTAACTATTGTCCTGTCCTTGGCTTTTTAGGTTGTCACTATAATAAATATCCTGAAGTGGGCTGCCTTTTTGAGTCCCATATGTTCTAAGTGCAAAACCCCAGTCTCCTGATTGCCAACCAGTGTTCCTTCCATCATAATGACGGTTCGGTTTCCTTCCCACTACAGATTTGCTTCGAGGGGCAGTGCAGGAACACCTCCTTCTTTGAAACGGAAGGCTGCAGCAAGAAATGCAATGGCCACGGGGTACGCGTGCCCGGGGTTCTGGGGCTCCTCCTTGCTGGTGTCCATGGGGGCAGGCCCTGTGGGAGGCCAGAGCTCTCCAGGGTGCTGATGCCTCCGCCCTTGCCCTCCACTCCAGGTCTGCAACAACAACCAGAACTGCCACTGCCTCCGGGGCTGGGCCCCGCCCTTCTGCAACACACCGGGCCTGGGGGGCAGCGTCGACAGCGGGCCCATGCCCCCTGAGAGTGAGTGCTCTGCCTGCTCGGGGCCTCTGCTCACCTTTGTGAGGACGGTTGGGCGCTGTGGGGGCAGGTGGCATGTTGGAGAGAGAAAGTGAGTCGGCTCCATGATCCTGATTTTGTAGATGACAGAACAAGAAAAAGAGGGGCCAAGTGGAAGTAGCGGCTGAGGCTAGCAGCCTGGCATGGGGGCGCAGCTCAATTGCTCTTCCTCTGTCCTTTCTACTGAGAAGGATGAACCTGCTTAGAGAGAGAAAGATTAAGAGAGACTGTAGGTTACTGAATAATCCCATCCTTTTTTGGGGAGTGAGGTGGCGACTAGTCCTTCTCGGCCGCTTAAAAATGATCATGAACCTGGGGCAAATCAGATTCTCTTGGATGAACAAAGCTTAAAATGGGGAACAAGACACTCAAAAACTTCTACAGTTTTTAGTGGAAATCTCAGGGATTCTAGCCCTTTGGTTTCCAAGCTTTTTAAAAAAAATAGTAGCAAAGTATTTTTTTTTGAGCAAAAGCTCTCAAGGAAGAAACCCCGCTATATAAAAGTGTGTCACTGGAATATATACATTTTGTACATTAGATTTAAAATTTGTGACAATGTTGAGGCAGCTTTGATGAAACCAAATGTGAAATTCTGGATTATGCATGAGAGTTCTAGTCTTAGTCCAAGTCCCTCAGTGTTTTGTGTTGGTTTCTTTGTGTCTAGGAAAACCATGATTTAGGCTGAAAAGTAGTGGTAAACAATAATAGAGCTGGAACTCCTTGCCTTGAAAGGGACTCTCTTCAATTAAACAGAAGTGGCTGGAGAAGCTTTATTATGAGGCCTGTGCAAAGCAAATTGACCTGGCTATTTAAGCTAATGTTAGTGGTTTCCCAGTGGTAATATATGTTTTTATTATAATTTTTAAGTTAAAATACGTAATACAAATTAAATGCAAATCAAATATCTGCAGAAGAATTAAGAATACGTTGTTTGAAATCTACAGCCCAAACAGCTTCTAAATCTATTACTTGGGTTCTATTTCTGGAAGGTGTTGGTGCTGTGGTAGCTGGAGTGTTCACAGCCATCTTTGTGCTGCTGTTCCTTGTGCTGATGTACTACTGCTGTAGACAGAACAACAAACTGGGCCAACTCAAGCCTTTAGCCCTCCCTTCCAAGTTGAGGCAACCGTTCAGGTATGACGGGGTACCATGAAGAACTTGGGGTCCACTTACAGATTATAAAACTTTCTGTAAGCAATACGTGGTAAAAAAAAGTTGTTGTTGGTGGTGGGTCTAATTCAGGGAAGGCAAATGCAAGGCACATGCTGCCCTCCCCCCTTCTGCTATGCTCCACGACCATGGCAGACATTACTAGATGATTTTATTATAAATATGCTCTACTGAGCCTAGTCATCACTTTAGAATCCTTCTCACCCGAATGCTCCCAACCATTTAAGTTGGAATATGAAATGAAATTGATGTGCCATCCTTTATCTAATTGGTTTGTTCCCCATTTTAAAGGATAGGAAACTGAGGCAACAGAGAAGGACTGAGTAGCCCAAGTCAGTCACAGGGGTGGCTGGACATCAACTCAAGACCAAGACTAACTTTTTTTTATGCAATTCATTTCTTTGGATATTGAAGATGTGTCATCTCTGAGTCATCTATTAAATTACACATGTTCTGGAGGGGATTTGAAATCCCGAGTCTTTCTGGATCTATACCTGAGGGTGATTGGTTGATGGCTGGTGACATCCTTGTGTCTCCTTGGGGAGAAATTTCTTAAAAGGGCAAAGTGAAGGGACTGAGGAAGACTCTGCTTTGTAAAGGCCAACTGTTTCCTTGAGAGTTCTCCATTGGCCACACAATGTCTCCATATCTAGGGATCTGGGGTTCAGGAGCACCAATCCTGCTTCCTCCAGAGCAGAGCTGGGAAAGATTTAGCTGCTTGCTGGCCGTGCTTGGGTGAGAGGGAACTCAGACACTGACCCTCCATGAACAACCCCCTTCCTTCTCTTCCCCCATTCCTTGTTCCTAGTTGTCCCTTCATGGTGTCTCAGAACAGTGGAACTGGCCATGCCAACCCAACATTCAAGTTACAGACGCCTCAGGGCAAGCGAAAGGTAAGAGTTTGCACCATTGAACTTTGCTGCTTTTCCTTTATCCCTCGGGAGCCTTCTGGGTTTTCTTAAGAGCCTCTGTGGCCCTTGGGATTGGTAATAAAAGCCACTTTCTTGGCTTGAGAGACGTTCAGTTGGTTCTGACATTCCCTAATGACTTTAAAGGTTGCATCTGACCTCTGGGATCCTAGGGATTTAGCAGGCCAGCTTGTTCTCCTCTGCCTTCGGTCATCTCGGTGAGACACACAAGGGCCCCCCTGAGTTTTTAAGTGCATTGAGGGTTCCTATGTCTCAGTCATTCCTTGTCTTATGCATACAGGTGACCAACACCCCTGAAACCCTCCGGAAGCCCTCCCAACCTCCTCCCCGGCCCCCTCCGGACTATCTGCATGGGAGGTCCCTACCTACACCATTGCCAGCGCACCTCAGCGGGGCTGCTAGGAACGCTCCAGGGGCCGGGTCCCAAGTAGAGAGAAAGGAGTCATGCAGGAGGCCTCCTCCAAGCCGGCCAGTGCCCCCCGCACCAAATTGCATCCTCACCCAGGTAAGTGGACTCTGAGAAACCCTAGGTCAATGGCATTGCTTTTAAGGCCACTGACAATAGAGAATGACAGAAGCTAGGAAGATGGAACTTGCTGAGTCATGAGCTGACGGCCTTTCCTGCATTCTGGTAAATATGGGGGGCAGGCAGAGGGTGAGGGCGATGAACACGGGGAGATACACTCCCCAGGCAGCCCCTAAACCACAGAGGACTGCCTCCCTGGTTGACCTATTTTAGGACAAGCCACCACTCACCTTCTACCCCAAATTAACTGCTTTCAGTTCTTCATGCTCTTTTTCTTTTCTGAGTCTTTGCAAATGCTGTTTCTTCTGTCTGATACACTCTTCCCTTTGCATCCTTACATCTCCTCTTAGATGCCACTTCCCCCAAGAAGCCTTCTCTGACCGCTAAGCCTGAGTTTGGTGCCCGTGTACTTCCCTCATCATAGTACTTATCCCAGCAAATTGTGCCTATCAATGTCTTCAACTAGTCGGGAAGTCTTACTGAGGGTTGTACTGTGATGCCTTGGTCATTGGATGGGTAGGGGCCTCTGGGAGATGTGAGTGGGGTCTGGCTGTACACGCCCACCACTGGTGTTCGTTGGAAGCAGAGCTGCACTGCTCAACAGCCTGTTCACCTGGCGTGTCTGTACTCTGACAGCTCCAACTGTACCTTCTGGCGGAAGTTCCCACATCACAGACACAGACATTTCCAGAGTGGTGGCTGGGTGTGGTACCTTCCAGAGCTAGCCTGTGTATTTTGGGTGTGACCCTTCAAATGGGACAGGGGACTTGCTCATTTTCCTGCTGTGACTGCTTTTCTTGGGCATGGTCCAGAGGGCTCCACTGGGGCCCAGGCTGACCCTAAGACTGTGGGGTTGGCACCAGGTCTGGAAGGTCCCTGGGCGTGGAGCAGTGTCACAGTTTGGCAGAGCTGAAAGCATCAGGTTTGGTTTTCTGATGATGTGAAGCTGCCGCTCTCCCATTTTTCTCAACTAGGGCAGGAGTGAGATAGAAAAATCCATGCAGAAAGGGAAGGGAAAGACTGACAGGGAGGGAGAAAGGGAAAAGAGCAAGAGGAGTGGAGAGAAGAGAAGAGGAAATGGAGAGTGCATTAGGCTGCTCAGACGGCCATAGCAAAGTACAGATCTTGACTTATGTTGGAGTTATGTCCTGATAAACCCATCATGAATTGAAAATATCATAAATCGAAAATACATTTAAAACACCTAACCTACCGAACATCATAGCTTAGCCTAGCCTATCTTAAATGTGCTCAGAACACTTACATTAGCCCACAGTTGGGCAAAATCATCTCACACAAAGCCTATTTTATAATAAAGTGTTGACTATCTCATGTAATTTATTGAATACAGTACTGAAAGTGAAAAACAGAATGGTTGTATGGGTACAGAGTGGCTGTAAGTGTATTGGTTGTTTACCCTCGTGATCGCATGGCTGACTGGGAGCTGCAGCTCACTGCTGCTGCCCAGCATCACGAGAGAGATTCCTATTGCATGTCACCAGCCCAGGAAAAGATCAAAATTCAAAATTTGAAGTATGATTTCTAGTGAATGCGTATTGCATTACTGATTGGAGGGGGATGAGACTGGGTGCACGAGCATGCTAGTTAGAAGGTTTAAACGGTGTCCAGAGGAGAGCTGATGGTAGCTTGGAGCAGGGGGTGGCAGGGCTGATGGGGCGAAGCTGATGAAAGCTGTGCAGAAGAGAAAATAGACAGGACTTGGGGAACGGTCGTGGATGGGGATTGGCAGGGGATGACCCCCCACCCCCACCCCCTGGTGTCTGGTTTGTGCAGCCTGATTGATGAAGGTGCTGTCCCCTGAGGAAGGAGCAGTGGACCAGAGGGGTTCAGGGACTGTTTCTGCCTCCGGAAAACAGTGCTGGGTGAGGCCCCTGGTAGAGCGGAGCTGGGTCATAGCAGGCGTGGCCTGTGGCAGGACACTGCTCTGGGAGGCCCCGTGTTACCGTGCTGATAAGGCTCCTGTCCGGATGCACTGCCCCCTCCAGTAGCTCATTTTGCACAGCAAGCAGCCGAGGGAGTACATCTCCCAGCCGCAACCTGACATCTGCACCCAGCTGTTGCTTCCCCCAGAAGTCTCTGTCTGGCCTCCAGCAGCCACCACGATTTGGCCATTTGGCAGTTGGCTGGGCTGGAAGGGTGGGAGATCTCCATCCTTTGGGGAGGGGATGGAGCTGGAGAACGTGGCTTTTGGTCACAGGAATCTGCTGCTCTTCTGTTCTCTGAGCTTTAGTTTCTGCTGTCAGTTTTCTGAAGGCTGAGAAGCTTCTTGCGGAAAATCCCAGTTCTTTGATTTGCTCCCGCCGTCTCCGCATGCTTGCCTTTTGGTCGTTTTTGTGCTTGTTAGTGACCCCCTCAAGACGGGGAACAATCAAGGACAGCAGGCAGAGCGCCCACCTGTGGACCTGGCCGCTCTCACACCCCGCCAGCTTGGGCATCTGTGAGTGGTGGTGCAGTCCATTCTCTGCCCCTTAAATATTTTTTTCAATCACAGAAGAAATACATAGTTATTTAATAATTTTTGACTAACACAGAAATTTATTTATTCAACTAATTTGTGTTGAGTGCTTACTGTATACCAGGCACTGTTCTGGAAGCTTGAGCTGTATCAGTGAATCAAACAGACAAGGACGCCAGCCCCTGCGTCTGGTCTAGTGCGGGATGGAGAGGCAGAAAATAAAATAAGTATATTGTATAACGTGTGGGAAGGGGATAAGTGAGTTATTAAAAAAAGAAGTAGATTGGGATACAGGGATCTGGGAATGCTGAGTGCCAGGGTGGCGGGGTGTTGTAATTTTAAATACGGAGGTCAGGGAAGGTCTTATTGAGAAGATGACAAGACATAAAGGGAATATAAAAGCCCAAAGGAAAGAATCCCTATTGATTGTGCCGCCCATAGACGACCAATGTGAAAAAATGTGTTTTCTTCTTTTTTTAATGTGTTTTTATTTTTTTTAATGTTTTTTAATTTTATTTGCACAGATAATACACATATATACTCTTGTTAAAAAATTTGAATGTTCACCTGGGTGACCCCGCCTCCCATGCCCCATCTAACGTCTGTTATCAATTTGGTCTGTATCCTTCCCGACTTTCTTCTGTACCTTTATATTTACGTTGGAGGGGGTGGGGGGGCGTGGTGATTTAATTTACGTAAACAATCCTCTACAATTTGTACTTCAGCTCTCACTGAGGCTTGCTCATCTTTCCACATCAGCACATATCGACCTACTTCATTCTTTTTAAATGCTGCATCCTATTTCACTGCATGATTTTAGTAATTTTTCTATTGATGGAAATTTTGGTTATTTATAGTTTCTTTTGCTGTCACAAAGAGTGCTACAAGGAACATCCTCGCAATTTCATTTTTGTGCCCCTGTGCGAATAGTTCTCTAACATGGGTAATGGGAAGTGGAATTGTTAGATCAGAGAATGATTGTTTCTAGTTTTGATAGATACTGCCAATGCGCTCTCCAAAAAAGCTTTCTGTTGAGCATGTAAACACACACACAATTTCTTTTTAAATGGCACCCTATAGTCAATCTCTTTTCTCATCTGATTTTGACCTGTAATATATTGGGAATATTTTCTTTTGAACAGGCCCCTCTGGCCTTTGAGTGAGGCTTGTGGCTTTCTCCCCAGGATTTCTCCAGGCCTCGGCCACCCCAGAAGGCGCTCCCAGCTAACCCAGTGCCAGGTCGCAAGAGCCTCCCCAGGCCAGGCGGCACCTCCATACTGCGGCCCACTGCCACTGACCCTCAGCAGTCCCGGCCTCTGGTAGCACCTGTTCCAAAGGTGAGTCTGTGGAAGCCCTCGAGGTAAAAGTTGGGGCCAGAGAGCTCCAGGGGGTCAAGAATGTGGTTGAGAAAACAAACCAATTCAGGCTTCTCCTTCCAGCTAGGGCCAGACTTCCAGAACAAAAGCCAAGGACAAAAGCTTAGTGTTTCTTGGTTCCTGTCTGACTGTCTTAAATTGGTAATAGTGTTTTTGGTTTCATGTGAAAGGTGATGCTTAGGAGCCTGAGCTATGGTGGCTTTAAACCTGCATCTCCAACTGACCACAGCTGAGTGGCTCTGAGCAAGTCACTTTCTTGAGTCTCAGTTTCCTTATCTGTAAAGAAGCAATAAGAAGCAGCAATAGCCAGCCCCATCAGGTTGCTGTGAAGGTCAAGGCAATTTTATATAAACTGCTGGCCTGTGGTGGGCTACACCCAAATGGCCCCTCTTATTACCTCTTCGGTGGGGCTGACATATTCTCAGGCTGCCAGTCCTGGGAGTCGGGCCAGAGGGGAGGAGGTGAGGAAGCTTGGCTACTGCCCTGTGTTCCCACAAGGCCCTGGGAAGTCTGTAGACTAAGCTGCGGCTTTAGAGGGGTGAATGGGGGTGGCTCATCATCTCGGAGTAGGGGCACCGTCATGCCTCTCACTGTGGGGTTGATGATCTGGACAAGCAGACACGTTGACAGACTTCCATGGGAAACCGTTCTCAGCTGATGGTCTATCCTTCCAACCTGTCAAAAGCAAGAGGACAGCTCCCCATTGATCCTACTGATCAACATTTAGCTGATGTCTCTCTCTCTCTCTCCCTTCTCTTTCTTTCTATAGTTTCCTGAATACAGATCACAGAGGTCTGAGAGGATGACTAGCTCGAAAATCTAGACCTGTCTGAAGGGGCTTCTCCCTTTCCTTGAGGACGCTGAGTACCGCAGAAGACCCATGGCCACAGAATCTAGAAGCAGCATGTCTGGCCACCTCCGAGCTCCTCCTTCCCTCCTCCTGGAACCACTGCATCTCCAAAAATCTCCTTCTTGACTCAGTGCCCCCTCAGCCTCCTCAGAGGCCCAGGGGGACTGCTGTCCGATGGCATCTGAGTGTTGTTTTGTGCAATAGACAGCCCCAGGTAGGGAGGGGAGAGCATGGAGGAGGATGAATGGCTGCTTCTCCTCCAACCTCCCTTCAGCTGGCCCCTCCCTTCAGAGGTGCCAATGGAGATGGTCCAGGCTGTCTGAGCTGGCGAGACCAGCTAGGAAAAGTCCCTTTTAGCCTTTCAGGCCAGGACTTAGCTTGGAGAAGCCATCTATCCACATCCTATGGCAGAGGGTACGCATGAGAGCTTTCCATTGCTACTGTCATTCTCGAAGGTCCCAGGCTAGACAGAGGCTGGGCACTTACCCATCCCTTTTAGCTCTGAGATTGAGAGGGGTCAAACCAGCCACTGTTATGGCCCTGCCTGGGGCTTGGGTGAGGTGACAGCTCCTGGCTCTGTGGCTACACGTGAACAAATCAGGTCCCCTCCCCACCTCGCCAAACCCCTGCATCCCCTTATTCACACGGGTCACTCTGACTCAGACAGGTACTATTTGTAGGCAGTGTAGACAGCAGGGGGAGCACCAGGCTTGGGCCTCCTCTGAGCCGAAAGGCCAAAGGTGCCACTCTCCACTCCCATCATTCTCGGTTGCCTTCTGTCTTCTCTTCTGCACTTTCCAAGTGCCCTGCGCTTTTGAGTTCTCCTTCACCGCTCGGATCCACCTAATGTGTGATGCTCTGAGAGCGGACCTTCCCCTGATTTCCTGGGGACCTGGTGCTTGTGACCCACAAGTCAGAGTCCTGCCTCGAGGGTTGGCCACTGCATTTCCTGCTGTGGTTCTCAAGAGTGTTGACCGGAGTAGACTCGGGCTGTGGTTGTGTGGGGCGTAGCTTTATTTTCCATTGTGTTTGTGACATCAGCAGGGTGAGAGTTTTCTCCCCTCCTCCCTGACCTAAGTCTGAGTAAGGTCCCCAGGGACGGCCGCAGGTGCAGTGAAGGGAGCAGACGCCCCAGCCCGTCTCTAGGTCTGGTCAGTGACTTGAGGCAGGACCATTGCCCTCTGAGCAGAGAGCAGACCTGTCTCTAGAGATCTCTGGAGAGGCAGCAAGCCACAGCCCTGAAGAAATAGTCTGAGCTGGGGCCAACCAGGCTTTTTATCATCCGCTTCCTGAAGTCCTCTCCTCTGGCCACGGCCCTCCACTGACCCTCACTGAAAGAGAACTTGGAGCAGCCGGGGAACACCATCCCATGGGTCCTGTCCTCCCAGAGCAGGGAAGGAGCCTGTGTGGTGCTCTGCTAGATAGAACGATTTTCACCAAGTCACCGGAGATGTTCTCTGGGACTGTCTCCTGCTCCCAGAAGGGTGCTGGGCGGCTGGGCCCCCCTCCTGCATGAGCAGTGGTTTGCTCTTGAAACCTCAGCGCAAGGAAGAGGCTTGAGCTTTTCACTCCCCAGCCACCCCCCAGGACACCCTTACAGTTCTCTGCACGTAATAGGTGCTCAATAGATGTTCTGGGGTTTGTAGACAAGTGGGAGATTTGGGCTGTGCACCTGAGTACATACATGGGTGCATTTAGAAAGATCTCAGGAAAATGAGGTTCTCTTCCCTCAGGTAGTCGTGATATCCGTGCCCCTGTCTCCCTGACGCGGCCCCGGTTGCTCCCCATAGCCAATCTCCACCTTTGCCGCCTGATTAAGTCAGGGGCAGCATCCCATTTAAGCGTGCTACTCCAGATGCCCGAGGCCTCAAGGCCGGGTCCCAGAAAAGTAGAGGTGAAAATAACCCCATAAAAAAAAATCACCCTTAAACCCCACCCCTGCCTCACAGCGTTCCTGTGGCTTCTTCAGCTTTTCTCCCTCATGTCAGGAGGTGGAAGGCTCTGAAGTGAAAACGCCACAGCCGTTGTGGCTGCATGAGCCTCTTGAACCTGAAATTCCCCCTCCACGGAACCACAGAGAGACCTGGGTTGTTACTTGCTTGTTCTTCTGTCTTTGTTTTCGTTTTCCATTATTTTAATACCACCTCCATCCCATAAAATTGTACTGTGAACTGGAAGATGGTCGAATTTTAAAAATTTGATAGAGACTTTTCGCAGCCGGTTCTATTTGCTGTTTCACTCCTGCTTCTGTTCGGGAAGCCAGAAGTTGCCATTTTGGCAGGCCCAGGAGCAAGACCGGCCACGACAGGCCCTCTTCCCCTCCCGTGCCCATGTGCTGCTTTGAGGTGACAGATAAAAACAGAGACAGACTTAAGGAAGGAGGGACTTTATTTGAAAGGATTATTGCAAGACCAGGAAAGGGAATATTACAATAGGAGCAGGCGGGGGGGGGGGGCATTGCAATAGACAGAATGCTTAGGCGAGCTGCTGCAAGGTCTGTGAGCATCTCAAAGCTCAGAAAAAAGAGGCCTCTTCTTTTACAGGAAGGAGTGAAACGGCTAGAAGGAACCGCATTCAGGGAAGGGAATGTCTTTGTGCTCAGCCTTTCTGGGGAGGGGCTGTATGCTGGCTCAGGCCCCGATGGGTCCAAGTTCAGAGTCTGGTGGGGAGGAGAGAAGCTTATTAACTACAGCTTGGTGAGTTAACCAGCCCGTTGTTCAGCTAGAGATGTATGTCAATCTTTTTAAAACCTAACTTAGCCTCCTGCCAGTTTTACAACCCTGGAAATGTTTTTCTTAAGAGCCTCTGAGCCATCTCTGAAATGTAAACCTCAAAAGACCTCAAGGGAGATGGCGCCCCTGTCTCCCTGTCTCAGTGGGAGTTTTAGCCCAGGCACCTTCCCCAAGCGTGACTGCCTGCTTGCCGTAGGTTCTTTTTAGTCCTGTTTACTTCTCCCTATAAAGGAAAAGCCCTTCTGCCCCAGCTTTGAGATGCTTGCAGATCTTACCGTCTCTCATTACAGATCTTATGGTATTGCAATAGCCCTTTCCTTCATCTTTTGCAAGAATCCTTTTGAACAAAGTCTCCCCTTAGCTATGTCCAAATTTGTTTTTATTTGGCAGAGGGTATGGAAGACTTGCATATTTTAAATTGGGGACCAGTTCTGAAGTCAGTGATTGCGTTAAATGTGTGTATAACAGCTCTGCTAGACACCAAGAAAGCCACGAGAATGCCAACTGGAAAGGCGCCCCGTCCCTAGGGAAGCTCGCTAAGGAGAGGTTCCGCAGAATCCAAGCCAAGTGCCCCCAAAGTCACCCTTCCGCGCATCCTCTCATACCATCCACTGTATGTACGTATGTGTCTGGGATCCAGGGCAATGTGAATTTTCTTTTTATTTGGGAGATTGTTCATGGAAAACAGATCCTCTTCTCTCTCGTCCACCTATTAATTGTTTACAATATTTGTACATCTATGCAAGATACTTGAATGGGCCATGGTGCCTTTTTTCCTTGTTTGTATTTAATTAAAATAAATTGTCATTTGAAACGTTGCCTGGTTTGGCAATTCTTTTTTGTTTGTTTATTTTAATATCCCACTGCTCAGACTGGATAAGATCCATCACATGAAGATTCCTCAGAAGAGTTCCCACAGAGACCATCAGTCTAGCCTGTCAGGCCGTAATGGAAGACCCTGAACTATTAGAAAAGCCCTGGGTTTTCCCATGACCAGTGGAGAGAGCTCTTTGTCTGCACCTGGACACAGGCTGGTCTAGTTTAATTAGGTCTCCGGTCACTAAAGGCGTGAATGATCAGGGATTCTCTGATACGTTTCTTCTCATCCTACACTACCCGCGTTTAGGAGACAGCTGAGACCCTCTGGGGGCCTCTTCATCTTGTTGCTGGGGATCTTGTACTTCAAAGAGTGGAGAGACTTGCCCAAGGTCTGTTGGGCTGGATGGGCAGGTGCAGAGCCAAGGCTGGGGTTGGGTGTGCTTTTGGACTCCAGAGCGCCGTGTGACAACACAGCTCCCATCCTTTAGTGCTTCCCAGTCCGCAAAGGGATCCCACCCTCATTGTCTCATTTGATTCCCACCTCAATTTTGAGGTTCTGCAAGACAGATGGAATCATAATCGTGATAGGAGGTAACGTTTACTGAGTACTTAACACATGCCAGGCATTGCATGCTTCTTTATCTCATCTAATCTTCACAAAGCCCTGGGCGGGGGCCTTTGAGAGCTGCTGATACTTTCCTAACTTCTCGCTGTTCTAAGATTGCCTAAGGACATCAAAGGCATCGAAACACAAAGGCTTTGACTACTAAAATGCCTGCTCATGAAATTAGCCCCCACCCAAACACTCCTGCCTGCCTAACATCACCATCTAAACCAGCCACTGTACCCACTCTGTCGGCCAGTCTCTGGGTTGATAGTCATAGACTGGTCAGCAGCATAAGACACAGCCTGGCTGGACAGACCTGGGTTCAAATCCCGGCTCTGCTACTTACTAGATGTGTGAGAGTGGATAAATTCCAGAACTCTAAGTCTCTTCTTGGTATACAGTGGGAATAATACCTACCTCAAAAGTATCATGATCACCAGTGAAGTGCCCCATGTGAAAGCAGCCAACCATACCCGACACAGGCTGCGTGCTCAGAAACTGCTGACCACATCTGTTTTGGAGTTGCTCTGCTTTACATGCTGGGGTTCTGTTAAGAGTGCTCTGGGTTGGGAGCTGGCCCCCAAGAGTCTGGGCAAAGAAGGACTATTCGGAACGGTATTGTTCCTTCTTTCAATACATGTTTTTATGAGTGCCAACTATGTGCTAGGCACTGAGGATAAGCAGTAAATAAAGACCCTCTCTCATGGGGCTTACGTCCAGACAGGGGAGACAGCACAGATCACAAGAAGAAACAAACAGAGGAAGATCGGACTATGCAATGGGGGATGAATTTAGTCTTTTGGAGAGACACACTGCTCTTAAGACTATGGGCTCAGAGCCAGATATCAACTTCGACTCTTCCTGGTTGTGTGACCTTGAGCGATTACTTAACCTCTCTGAGACTTTTTTCATAGATACAATGGGGATAAAGATATATCTACCTTGGGGATTTGTGAGGACTCAAAAGACTTCACGTGAAGCTCTTGGCACTGTGCATGGCTCCTAGTCAGGGCTCAGGCGTTAATAAGGGAAGAGTGTCTTCAACTGACTTGATTCCCAAAACTGCCTTTCCCACTCTAGTGAGGGCGTGGCTGTGGAAGGCACTGCAGGGACTTCCTTGGCAGCCACAACCCTCCAGAGATCAGGGACTGGTCCCCCAGCGCTAGAGGAACCAGTTAATTGCTCCGTGTCCCAGGAAGGCCAAGACGCAAGTACCAAGTAAACACACTCAGAGGTCTTTATTCCTGACCCTGCAGACCACACTCTCAGGGACCTCAGATTACGGCCATTCTCAAGATCCACCGTGTTGCATTGATTTTAGTTACAGACAGAAATCCACATTCATTAAAAACTGGAGATTTGAGGCTGGAGGTGCAGAAAGCCAGTCTGTTGGTCAGCCGAGCCTTTGGAGCTCCAAGGCCAGCAAGAGTTTGGCCTGGGCTTGGCTGTTCTTAGGGCCTGGGACGTAAATTCAGGGCAGGGGTATGGAGTTAGACAGGGGAGGCTCTGTACCAGTTTGGAGACTGAGGATCGAGTCTTCCCTCTTCACAAATATACTGGCTCCCTTACTTCCATTTCAATGGTCCTTGTACCATCTCCCACACTCTTGCAGTTAGAAAAAAGACAGGAAGGGAAGGAATAGCAATTACGCCTCTCCAGCTGCTCTTGTTTTTTGAATGCCTCTGGCCAAATGTGAGGAGACCAAAGGCAGTCCCCAAAGCAAGTGGTGTTGGAGCAGTCATGACACGCTGCTTCCCAGTGTGGGCAGCTCATCAGTGGAGTGGGGGACTTGGTGGCAATCTGGTCCACAGCCAGAATGCACTCCACGGCAAGCCTCTATCCCTACTTGGTCACTGAAGTTCAAAGCTGATGCCACTGGCCAAGCCTCTAAGGCTGCAGCCAGAAACTACCCAGAGCCCTTTCCACCTGGGTTCTTGGTAGGGCACCAGAGTAAACACAAAAGTTAGCCCCTGGTTTCCAGAGAGCTTGTGGCTGCTTTCTGCCAAGTCCTGACTTTGCTCCTCACTCTTCTCCCCATGTCCCCAAATCATATTTTGGTTTACTCCTTGAGGAAAAGGAAAGTGCATTCTGCCAAATTCTAGCTCAACAGCCAAGCTACTTTTAAGAGCAGTGCAACTGCTGTTCTCTTTCCAGAAGGAGGCAAAATGAAACACTGAGGTTGGCCAACAGGGCTTGGCTGTAAAGCATCTTGTTTCGTCGTTTTGTTTTGAGTTCTAAGACAACTGCCTGAATGTCTCAGTGACTGCTCCTTAGGATGTATATAGAGAGGTAAGGGATGGGGAGGGAGTGGAGCTGATGGAAACAAAGATGCTGACCTCCAGGGTGCAGTGCTCAGGGAATGGGGCCAGTGGAAATGCTTCTCAGACAGCAGGTGGCTTTCACAGTAAGAAGGTCAGCTGAGGTCTTGCTTTTGTCTCCAAAGAGGAAGTGGTAAAAGCAGGAAGACATTTTGCAGTAGTTGTGTCTCTGTCAGCTCTGGATGAGGAGGCATGGCGAATTGCTCTCTGGGCCTCTGGGAGCCAGCTGCACTTCATCCCTGGGCTAAGGAATGGCGATTCAGTCTCAGGAGAACTAGTGCTAAGGATTTCCTGATGACCAGCATCTCAGGAAAGTTCTTGGCCTGGCTACATTCAACGGGTCAAATGCTATCTTCTTTCCAACAACGTAGAGACAGCACCGAGGAAACAAGTGAGAAGGGAGGTCCAGGGGACCTGCTGGCACCAAATAAAGTAGGGTATTTGGTTACTGAGGCTGTGTTTCCAGGAAGTTCTGCCACCACCCCTCACTGGGTAGAGATTTTTCTCCTGGAAACCGTGATGAGGTATAAATGAACATCTCAGAAAAGAGAGCCCATTGGTAACAGTTGTGCTGAAAATAACCAGGTGGCTCTGAAATTGAGAAGTCAGGCTGTACCATAGGGCTCATCCTCTCACTCATGTATTCCAAGCTTTAGGAATGGATTATAAATACTTTGGGCTTCTCTGCTGGTGATGGGGTACTGGCGAGCTCTATATTGTCCACAAGGACATTCTTGTCTTCTAGTCTAATGACAGTGGGCTCTGGGGCGGGAGGTGGGGTTGGGTTTTTGTGCATATGGGGCAAGCTGGTCTCGCTGATGTCCAGGTCTTTGAAAGCATGAAGCATGAACACACCCAGGATGATGGTGATAAAGCCAGAGAGGGTACCCACAATGTCCACGGCAGACATGCTGTACCACTCCTTAAAGAGGATGATGGAGGAGGTAACCACGGTCGTGGTGAAGAACACGTAGTAGATGGGGAACACCAGAGAGGTATTAAAAATGTCCAGCGCCCTGTTGAGGAAGTTGACCTGAGTGCTGAGTGAAAGTGCCAGGATGAGGGACAGGATGTAGGGGAGGGGGTGCCGCACAACTGGCAACCCCTGGAAGAAGTTCTTAATGGTGATGCCCAGACCCTTGACGGCAGACACAGAGAAGGCCCCGATCACAGAGCAGATGATGATGTAAACCAGGATATTCCTTTGTCCATAACGTGGGGCGATGACGAAGATGAGGATGAGGCAGAACACCAGCAGAAGCACAGCAAACACGATGTACCCTTCAGGAGGGGAGGGAGAGAGAGAACCTGAGCTGTAGAGGATGCAATTAGCATCTAGAGCACCGCCCCCCCCCCCCATGGCAATGGGATGTAGCGTGAAGGACTTGGGCTCTGGAGTCAGACAAACAGGAGTTCCAGTCTCAGCTGCACAACTTTTTAATAACTTGGGCAAGTTATTAATTAAACCCCCAAGACCTCGGTTTCCTCATTTGTAAAATAGGGCTAAGAACAGGACCTTCCTCATAGGGCTTTTGTTTGTGTGTGTGTGTGTGAGATTAAATGAGATAATGCATGCTATAGACTGAACGTGTCCTCCTCAAATTCATATGTTGAAATCTAATCCCTAATGTGATGGTATTAGGAGGTGGGGCCTTTGGGAAGTGATTAAGTCATGAGGGTAGAGCCCTCATGAAGGGATTAGTGCCCTTATAAAAGGGACCCCAGAGAGCTCCCTTGCCCCTTCCACCATGTAAGGACACAGTGAGAAGATAGCCATCTATGAACCAGCAAGCAGGCTCTTGCCAGACACTGAATCTGGCGGCACCTTGGTCATGGACTTTCCAGCCTCCAGAACTGTGAGAAATAAATTTCTGTTATTTATAAGCCACCCAGTCTATGGTATTCTGTTATAGCAGCCCCAACTGACAAAGACAATGCAGATAAAGCATTTAGAACAGTGCCTGGTACATAATAAACACTTAATAAATGGCATCAATATATATCAGGCCTAGAAGCCTGTAAGCTAACCTTATGATCAGCCCACCAACCTTCTTTCTTTAGCTTGCCTCCTCCTCCAGGCGGCAGCACCTGAGATGCTCAGAACACAGTCAGACCTTCCACAATTTCATCCCCCAGTGCCTTCCTGTTCACTGAGGGCTTGGAGCCTACCTGTGTCTTTCATCTTGGCAGCCATCTCAATGACAGTGGTGACCTTCTCTTCCTCAGGGGCATGTATCACCATCACTGTGCTGCCAGCCACGCAGATCACACAGCCCAGCTTTCCCAGCAGATTCAGACTCTCTCCCAGGAAATATGAGGAAAGGATGGCACTGCACATGGAAACAGGAGAAAGGGATTAGGCAGCCATGCCTGTCTCAGCATCCTGAAGAAAAATGGGGGCTCACGGAGAACAACAGATCAGGACACACTACTCTCTTAGGAAAGCTTTTCTAGACCCCCAAAAAGGTCTAAAATAGAAAGGAGGCTGAGAGTGTCCCAAAACAGAAGTGTTGGAAGAGCCCTTCAAAGCACTCTTGTCTAACTTCCTACCCACTGAGCACGTCTTTTTTTTGAGGAAGATTGGCCCTGAGCTAACATCTGTTGCCAATCTTCCTCTTTTTTTTTTTCCTTTTTCTCACCAAATCCCCCAGTACATAGTTGTATATCCTAGTTGTAGGTCCTTCTAGTTCTTCTATGTGGGGCCATCTCAGCATGGCTTGATGAGCAGTGAGTAGGTCTGTGCCCAGAATCCTAACCAGCAAACCCTGGGCCGCCAAAGCGGAACACGCAAACTTAACTGCTGCACCATGGGGCTGGCCCCAAGCACGTCTTCTTTTAACACTGCAAACAGGTGGCTTTCAGTCTTGGCTTGTATACATCTGGTGACAAGCGGCTCTCTCCTTCACAAGGCAAATGAATCCATTATAGGTTCATTCTAATTGTTGACCAAAAATATGGCAATTTCTACTCATTGTCTCATTTCTATTCCTTGAGCCATACAGAACAAATCTATTCCTTCTTCCATTTGTACAAGCCAATATAAACAACCACAATGACAATTATGGGCACTGTGTATTGGGCACGTCTTACGTACTAGGTATTATGTTAGAAACTTTCCATTTATTATCTCACCTACATCTCACAACTCTTTGAGAAGTAAAATACACTATCTCCATTTTTTAGTAGAACTCAGGAAAACTGAGTCTTACAGAAGTTAAAATGACTTGGCAAGGTCATGCGACTGCTAAGTAGCAAAGCCAGGATTTGAGCTCAAGTTCTGTCTAATTATAAAGCCTATGGTTTTTCCTCTACACTTCAGTGAAGAGAATTCTTGTGACTTTCCTGAGTCTTCTCTTTTCTTGGCAAAACACCTCTGATTCCTCGCTATTCCTTGGTGATGGGATTTTCATTCCCTTCATATCCTTTTGGTGAGCCAGAAGAGGTGAGGGGAGAGGGAGGGAAATTGGGCATGACAGGAATGATTGCAGGGGCATGCTTCTGTTTCTTTACAAAGGTGGCATGAGTTTAGGGGAAAAATCTGTTGGCTGACCTAGGACCCAATTAGCCTCAAAAGTCCTGGCTAAAGTATCAGGAGAGAGGGGGATTGATGTCCAAGCTCCTTTGAATGTCTCCCATCTCTCCTCTAAAACTACCAAAAACATTTCACCCAACATGCCCACTCAAGAGAGTCTGGTGGCATCACCACAGGCAGAGCTCACATTGGAGGATTCCCTGCCTCTCCCAGCTTCCTGGGGGTGGGAATTTGTAAACTAATCAGACACGCAATAGTGGTATTGCAGCTGCATCAGCCAATTGTGCAATGTGAGTCATGGTTCTATCTGTTTCTTGACTGCGTAAATGTTGCAAACGTGATCAAGACGGTAAAACAAAACAGAGGAAATTATGAGTACTGGGTGTGGTTGGCTGGGATATACCAGGGCTCCAAGGTTAAACCAACAATCAGAGCCAGCTGCAAATGGGGGTTCAGGCCCCTCAGAGAGGAACCGTGTTTGTAGTGCGGGAGGCATGGGGCAATGGGAAGCACACACATTTAGTATCAGTTATTTGTAAAACTATGAAACGTGTGCGAGGCAACATGACATCATGGTTAACACCTGGACTCTGAAATTAGACTGTCTGGGTGGGAGTCCTGGCCTAGACTCTTGGGACTGGGTGACCTTGGCCAAATTGCTTAACCTCTCTTGGCCTCAGGTCTCCTACTTTCTAATTAGTAGGGAAGCTATGAGGATTAAATGAGTTAATACATGGAAGACATTTAGAACAGTTAGCACACAGTAAGCCCTCAATGTATGTTAGCCGTGGTTATTCTTCAGTGCCAGTTCCGTACTATGCACTTTCTGTGCGTTATCCCATTTAGTCCTTGAAGCAATGCCTTCAGGTAGGTATTATTAGCATCCCCATTTAGCAGATGGGGAAATTGAGGCTCAGAGTGGTTAAGTGACTTGCCCATGGTAATGTAACTACTAAGTGGTAGAGCTAAAGTTAGAACTCAGGGAATGTTAATCTAGGGAGCTTGCCTTTAACTCGGGTGCTTCTCCTAGTAGGGCACCAAAACACTGACCTGAGACATTCAGCCTGGCAGCAGTGGAAGCCCTTCCAGCTGGTTTGGGCTTGGCCTGCCCCTCCATCGCCAAGTCTGTCGAGGGCGCTAGAGCAACTGACAACAAACAATCCAAGGGTCCAGGGTGCTAACCTGCACACTGCCTCTTTCTAGGAGCTGAGACCAACCCAGGCTCCTGACTGCAAGTGGCAGTTGACTTCACTTGGGAGTTCCAGACCTCAACAAATTCAAAATAGGAAGGAGCCAGAGACAGCAAGAGAGGTGACAATCACCTTATGAGGACACTCAGCGCTCCCAGAGGAGTGACGACTGTAGCAGGAGCAAATGCGTAGGCCCCGAAGTTGGCAACTTCTCCAGCAGCCACTAGGAAATTAAGGGAGAAAAGAGGATAGGGCGGCTTCGATGCACCGTCTCCAACCCAAATGAACTGGGTAGGAATGGCGCATTCAATATTCAACCATTCATAGAATCCCAGACAGCGTTCCTTAAAATCCTGATCCTCATGCTCTCTCCCTGGAGAATCTGGTCACAAGGTCAGGCCCAGACTATCCTGATCAAATCTTTCCATTTTAAAGATGAGGAAGCAGGCCCAGAGCCCAAGGTCACATGACACATTTGTAGGTGGATGCCTTCTTGTTCTTGAGGTCTCTCAGCTTCTATTCCAGGCACCATTAAGTGTATCTCAGGGACTGTCAATGTTTGGTCTGCATCTTTAAGGTAACTTCTAGAAAGTGTTAATTATAAAATAAAGAAACAATTACAGGGGTCGGCCCCGTGGCGTAGCGGTTAAGTGCACGCACTCCGCTGCTGGTGGCCCGGGTTCGGATCCCGGGCGAACACCGATGCACTGCTTGTCAGGCCATGCTGTGGCGGCGTCCCATATAAAGTGGAGGAAGATGGGCACAGATAGCCCAGTGCCAGTCTTCCTCAGCAAAAAGAGGAGGATTGGCATGGATGTGAGCTCAGGGCTAATCTTCCTCACAAAAAAAAAAAAGAAGAAGAAGAAGAAAAAAAAAAGAAATAATTACAGTTATTGATTCTTCAAGTACCAATTGGCCCATGGAGCCATTTTTCCCAGAGGACCTGTGGATAGTCTAGACTGACAGGCAGGTGGTTAGAAAGTCCGACTTTCCCAAATGGCCTAATTCTCCCCATTTGAGTTTTCAGTTTGCAGACTCCTGCAAGTGCCTTGTCTGTCTTTCTGCTGGTAGAGAATGACCTGGGTCTGCCCTTTGAAAGCAGATGATGAAGATGATAGCTGTAGCTAAGACTGGCATTAAAACCTGACTTAGGGGATTATAAATGGAAAGCTGGCTAATTTTCCATCCAAAAGAATCAGAGTTTGAAAGCCAGAGAGAGTGGGTGGAAAGCTGGGGAAATGTGTGAATGTGCAAATTTGGGCAAACCTTAAGTGGCAGACCAGCCATGTTCTAAGTGAGCTAACAAACTGCCTGTAGAATGGGGAAATCGGCTTAGAAGTCTCAGCCAAGAAGTCCAAGAGACTCCAACAGGCAGTGATATCTCCCTATGCTTCAAGGGAAGTTGAGAAAAATGCCTTTACCATTTACCAGCTCTGTACAAATCTCTCTGGGGATAGACGCCTCATGGATGCACGACTGACTTTGGGTTGAGAAAGTGATCTGAGAAATAGGTAAGATGTTCTACCCGCAAAGATTGTCAAGGTTTTCCTCTAGGAATCTGGGCCTTGGATTCATACTTTGCACGATAGAGACAGAAATGCCCCATCCACCCCTCCTTTCATCTCTGCCGTCAATAGGTCACTGTTACTAGGAGCAAAGAACCCACTTACTGGTGAGAAATCCAGCCCACCACATTGCATCCTTCAGGTAGCCATAGCCTCCGTCCACTGTAGAAAGGAAGGGACACAAAGTTAGAGCTTGGCCACACTTTCTCAGGAACCTTCACTCCCCAACCTCTAAGGGTTCAATATGTGTTAGCCATGGTTAGTCCTGGGAGCCTGCTTCTGGGCCCTCTCCTGGGTGAGTTCATCCATTCCCAAAGTTTTAAAGACCATCTATGTGCTGGTGTCTCTATTTCATATGTGTACTCGGATCATTTATTCCGAGCGTGTATGTATATCTATTTTGCTTACTTGATAACTCTTGGATCTCTCACAGGCATCTCAAACTCTGCCTTAAAAGGAATTCTTGATTTTTATAGGGTTCCCCACCAACCCACCAAATGAAACTCAGAGAATGGCACCTCCCTGCATCTAGTTGCTGAAGCCAGAAACCAGGAATCACACTTGACACCTCCCACTCCTCCACTTTCTGCATCCAGTCCTTCCTGCTGATTCTGTCTCCAAAAAGCATCTCACATGTGTCCACTCCACTGCCACCACCCTACTCCAAGGCATATCACCTCTGGCCTGGGTTAAGGGAACAGCCTCCTATGGTTCCCCCAGTTCTACTCTCATCCCTTTATAATCCATTCCTTTCTGAGCAGCCAGTGGTCTTTTAAGAATGTAAATCAGATTATGTCACTCTTCAGTTTACAGCTGGCCAATGGCTTCCAAACACTCTTAGGATAAAGACCAGAATCCTTAACAAGCCCATTCATAGTTTTGACCCTGCTCACCTCTCCAAAGGCATCTCCTGCCACTCTTCTTACTACAGTCCAGCTGCTCAGACTTCCATTTAGTTTTTCAAAAATGATGAACTCTTTGCAGCCTAAGGCCTTTGCACGTACTTCTCCGTGTCCGGAATAGAATAGCCTTCTTAATGAAATTTGCCTAAATCTACACCCACTCTATAGGTCTCTGCCTGAATGTTGCTTCTCCTAAGAAGCCCTCCCTGCCCCTCTGATCTCTATTATTTCCCTTTGGGATTCTCTTTCATCACACCCAGCTCTTCTCCTTCATGACACTTATCATTTATAATTTGAATTGATTTATTTATTTTCTGGCTTCTCCCTCTCTAAAATGGAAGCTCCATGAAGCAGGAACGTGTCTGCTTTGTTCATATGGTGGACTCAGAGCCTGGCACATAGTCAATACTCAATAATATTAGCTATGAGGATGAGGATGAGGATGATGATAATGGACGGGTTTTAGACAGTCCCGTGAAAATCCAAAAATTGTATGTCACTTTTTGTGAACCCCCTTTTTCTAAGAAGGCCTTCAGCTTTCATCAGGTTCCTAAAGGGGTCAGAATCTCCCATAGAAGTTAAGAGCTCTGAGAGCATTTTTGCTAGGGGTTGAAATCTCAGAAGATACTGAAACAGCAGATTGGAGGAAAACAATTGATTCCAGGGAAGTTGTCTTTCTGAATGGTCAATGATACTTCCCTTGCTCTCCCCTGAGGGCAAACAGCTATTTTTCTGGCACTTTGGGAGCCCTCTGGTCTTTCAAACACTTGTCCAGAAGTGAAGGATAGAGCAGCAATGACCACTGCTCCTGACTTCATCCCCGCACCTCACAGCTCTCCATGGCAGAGCACACCTAGCTGTAGACCTGGGTTTCCAACTGTCCACCAGGCCTCCCACTTAGATAACTGCAATACTAATACCAGTGCTTACTCAGTGCCAAGCATCTTTCTAAACACACTACAGAGCTTCACGACAGTCCTTGAGGCTGGAACTATTCTTATCCCCATTTTATAGATAAGGAAACTGAGGCACAGAAAAGATACTTTTCTTGCCGAGGATCACATGACCAGGAATTGAAGCTGGAATTGGAACCCCAATAGCTGGTTTCCAAAGCTCAATGTCCCACAGAAGATTAAACTGAACGTGTCCAATCTTGAACACAGCATCTTCCCATAAACCCGTTCCTCCTGCATTCTTTATCTCAGACAATAGCACCCTCAGCTCCCCAGTTGCTCAAGTCACAAAGCTGAGTCACCCTCGACTCTCTTTTTCTCCCTCCCCTTGGAGCCAGTCAACACCAAACCCAGTAAGTTCTACCTTCAAAAACTATCTCTGGACTCCACGACTTGTCTCCATTCCCACTGCTATTTGCAGGCCCAAGTTCTGTTGTCTCTCTCCCCTAATTGGTCTCCCAGCCTCCAGTCTTGTTCCCTAATCCATTCTCCACCCAGCAACCAGGGATCTTCTCACATCATAAGTCAGACTGTGTCACTCCCCTGCCTAAAGCCTTCCAGTCACTGACAATTGCACTCAAACTCAGGAGCCCAGTTTACAGGACCCTTCATGATCTGGCCCACACCCCATCTCTTACCCGCCCATGTGCAAGCCATCCCCAACTACTTTCAGTTTCTAGTGCCGCTCACACTATCTCCCCTCTGAGCCTTTGCACATGCTGTTCTTTCTGCCTGGACCACCTCTTCCTCTCTTGCCCTTCACCTTGCTATCTCCCCATTATTTAGTTCTTGGTGTCTAGATCACCTCTTACAGAAAACCTCCCCTACCCCCTAAGCCTGGGCTTTACATGCCCCTCCAAAACACTGCCATAGCATTCTGTATTTTCCCCATGATACCACTTAACACACTATAGAACAATTGTCTATTGACTTGCCTATCTCTCCCACTCGACTCAATGCCTTACAAGGGCACTGTGTCCCCATGTCTGGCATGACTCCTGGCACACAGCAGGTACTCAACGAATGATTAAATGAATGAATTCTTCTATACATGATTCCTCTTCTTAAGAATTGTTTCATGGATACACATCTTATTTTCCAAACAAGCAAATCTCTGTGGACAGAGACTCAGCAATTCTTTTGTAGCCTATAAGGGAGCTCAATTTGATGGTACATGAGGGCACACTAGTGTCTGACTTTGTTCTGGGCAGAGGTATTTATATTCCCATTTTGCAGGGAAGTTGTGACTTGCCTACGGCACAGCTGGTAAGAAATAAAACCAGGACCAGACTTGAGGTTTCTGATTCTTGGCCCTGAGACTTTCCCCTTTCTTCACCTCAATTAACTTATCCCGAAGTTTTCAGGAAACATTGGATTATAAGGAAGGTCTCCTGTTCGTAGATTGGATTCCCAACAGGGTTGACAATGAGCCTTTTGTGCCCATTTAGACCAGGCTCTCAAACTGCTACAGTGGCCCCTGTAGGGAGGTTCACAGGGCTGGCTGAGGTCTCAGCTGCCCACCACCCCATTCCCACCTGCCCCCCAGCAGCTTACCAGCCCGTGTGGCCCCCGAGGCCACGAGTCGCAGGAGGCCCTTCTTCTTGAGGATGACGCTGCTGCCAATGAGAAAGCTGGACAGGAAGGCCAGACCCAGGCCGACATAGAAGCTGTAGTTCTGCCTGAGCCTCTCCCGCCAGCTGCTAGAGGTGACATTCCTGGGCATCTCAGGGCTGAAGTCACCGACAATCCGGCATAGGACTTGTTGAGAAGAGCAGTATAGGCTGATCAGGGAACCTAGATGGGAAGACCATGGTGAGAGAGTCATGCTGGGGACATTTGCATGCTTTAAAAATTGGAATTGGCCACTGTTTCAGACCCCATTCCTCAGCTATTGCAGGTCTCCGTCCACATGCTGGGCCCCAACCTAAAAATAACAGTTAACATTCGCTGAGTGCTTACTCCAGGCTAGGGGTTTTATTTGCATGAACTCATCAAATTCTTACAACCACCTGTCAGATAAGTGCTGTCTTTAATTCCCATTTCATAGATATGGAAACGGAGGCCATGAGAGGTCAGGTGTCTTGCCTAAGAACACAGGCTGTCTGACTCCAGAATTCCAGCATGTAACCACTAAGCTATGCTGATGCCCTGCACACCAAGCAGGGTCCTCCAAGCCCTCAGGCATCATTGAATCCAACTTCCTGCCCTCCACAGGAATTCCTTCCTAACCTCTGGCATGCGGGCCTCCAACAGCTCAGTATCACACAAGGCTTCCCTCCTCCCAGAGGCCTCTTCACTTATGTATCCCTAACTCCAGCCACAGTGGAGACTCCTGACAGGTAACATGAGGGAGTGAAGGTAGAAAGTCCACAGACCATTCTAGGCCTGAAGATGAGTAAACAAGAGCGTCCTTTTTGTTAGAACTGACCATTCCCAGGTCTTACTTCTAAGACCTCTGGTGCTTGTGGTCTGCGGCTGGAGCCTCCTTGAGGTCTCAGAGGGATGGGTGTCCCTACCACCCCATGCAGAATCTGTCTTTAGTTTGCTTTCCAAGTCCAAGAGTCCCCAAGAGTCTGCATCAGGCCTCATGTCCCAGAGCCAGTCCACCCTTGCTTGCCATTCTGGCTCAAACACCAAGGACAACAGGACAAACCTGGGCATGAGGGGCAGACCCTCAGTCAGAACAACTAAGCTTCCCAAGTTCAATGAAACAATACAAAGCACAGCCAATAATCCTCCAGTGCCGGTATTCACGTGGCCTTCTGCTCTGGGGCTTCCCACAAGCACCCCTATCATGGGAAGGGCACAACAATCAGGTCCAGGGTTTTAGCTGAAGAAACTGGGGCCATGATAAGTTTGGTAACCTGCCTAAGGTTACATTGGCGGTAAGTGGTGAAGCCAGGATTGTTCCCCAAGCCTATCTGACGCCAAAGCCCACGCTCTTAACCATCACACACACCCCACAAAGTAGGCAGCAAGTGGGGTGGGGTTTCATTTGGCTTCTTGAGGGTAATTTTAAAATATGAGTTCATTACTAACATGTAGAAATCAGGATATTTCCCAGGAAAATTCAGCTTTTGAGCTGCCTTTGTTTATCTTGCTGGGCACACCTTTCCAGAGGCAACAATTGGCTGCAGCCGAGCAGCACTTGACCCCCTAGACAGGACACGATCTTTTCAGTTCCTTAGAGTCCGTACCAGCTCCCTTCAGTCATATTTGTTACGTGCTCAGCCCCTGTAGGCATTTGAGTTTGTGGCCTCTGGTGGTTGGAGGTGTTTTTCAAACTGTGTGTCACAAAGGCCCAGGCTTCTGTAGCAAGGATGTAAGCCTGGGCCGGGCACTTCTCCTTGGACCAGTTAGAACTCCAGGCCAGTGCTAGAAAGCCCCAATGTCCAAGGTCAGGCAGCTCTGGCGTTGGCATATCTGGAGCACAGAGTGGCATCTTGGTGGAACAAAGTAAGGGCAATGTTGACCTTTCTTCTTTGGCACAGAAGCACAGAACAACAGAGCTGGAAGAGCCCTTAGAAGGCAGGCTGTCTAACTCTCTTACTTTCATCTGGGGAAACTGAGGCCCTGAGAAGGGGAAGGACTTGCTTGAGTCTCACAAAAACTGGTAAAGCTAGGTCTGGAACCTACCGGGGGACATCCATATGTCTTTTGCAGTGGGAGAGCTCTCTTTTCGATACCTGGGTCACAATCAAGGGAAGATGAGACAAGAAGCCATCTCGGTCCCTAACCAAACTTGTTCTGATGGCTCACTCCTGTTCCTCAGCTCGCCCAAGAGTCAAGTCCAGGGAGTTCCCTGAGCTCAGGAAATGAGCCAGAGCCTGGGAGGATGTGGGCCAAGGAAGGCAACTCCCAAGAGGAAAGCCAAGCCCATTCCCACGCCCTTCACCTGCCCTCCTGAAGGTGCATCTCCAGCAGGTGGAGCCAAAGGGTGGACTTGGCTGTTGTGGGGCCGCCTGAAGCACCCAAGGGGCACAGCTCTCTCCACGGAGTTACATTCTCTCATGGGATAAAAAGAAAAAGAGAGGGCTGATGGCCAAGAGAAGTCCATTTCTGAGAAGGATGCTCATCTGACAAATGGGTGATGGGCCAGATGATTCCTGCCTCTCTTCCAGAATATGCTAGGACTGGAAAACATATTCTTCCCCAGGAGAAGGTGAGGCTGAAAATGGACTGCCTTGGTCAGGAAACCAAAGCCAGCCGACACCCAACAGGCCGGCTCTGAAAGCTTCCCTGAAGAGAAGTCAGAGAAACTGGGATGTGCTAGGTTGCAAATCCGAGAGGAGGTAGGAAAATGGAGCTATACCAAGAAAGGAGTTGAGCGTCCTAATATGAGCACAGGTTTTAAAATCCAAGAGCCCTAGTTTCATATTCCATTTCCCCACTATACTACCTTGAGCAATTATCAGACTTCTCAGAGCCTCAGTTTCTCCATCTCCAGAATGGAGACAGTAAGGAAATAATATCTACCTGCCTTCTAGAGTTGTGTTAAGGATTAATGAGATAATGCAGGTAAAGGGCCCACCTAGTCAACTATCTGGTTTATGGTAAGAACTCAACATAAAGCCAAGGGTCTTTCCATATCCTTTCTTGAGGTTCTTCTTTCTCTCCATTTTCTAAAAGGTGTGTGTGGGTTTGAAGGTGGTGAATCTCTGCACCCTTCTCCCCTGTCTTTGGTGTGCCCCAGGGAGACAGCCAGACCCGGGCAGGTACTAAAATCTGAAGCATCTACTTTGTATACGCTAAAAAAAACCTGGAAACCGCCCCCCCTCACCTCTCTGTCAACCTGGCCCCATCAATAATGCCCGCCTCCACCTCCTCCCTCCCCGATACGTCCCCTTTTCTCCCATTCTCCCTCTCAGCTACCCAGCTCCGAAGATGGGTGAAGTCTGCCAGAATCCTGCTCCTTCCCTAGACGGGCCTGAGAACTGGGTGGGGGACAACTCGTGCTGACCCCCGTCTCCCCAGTTTTGGGGCCCCTGGCAGGAGAGGACGCGAAAGAAAAGAGCGGCGGGGAAGGGAAGGCGCGAGGCGCGGAGCACCCCCGGTCCCCGCCGGCCCGCACGCACGCACCGTTCTCGCAGCTGGCGTTGCTGGCCGGCAGCTCCATGGGGCCCTGGGCGCAGGGACCGACGCGCGGGAGGACGGCGCCCCCAGCTCCCCGGCTCCGGAACAGGTGGCCGAGACTTGTCCCCGGCGTGGCCGGCGTGCGAGAAGCCGCCGGGGTCGGGACCCAGGGGTGGGGAGAATGACGCGCCCCAGAGAGGGAGGGTCCCCGGGGAGGAGTCACTCGGCGTCTTGGGCAACTCCATGGGCCAGGGGCCCCGCGACCGAGCTGCCTGCAGAGGGACGAACGCCCTCCCGGAGTGCGGAGGCTGCCCTGCTCCCGGCAAAGGAGTCACCGCCCCGCACCCCCGGCAGGATGCGACGGAGCGGGTCCCCAGGCGCCGCCCCTCCGCGACGCCGGGAGCGGCACCCAGTTCCATCCCCAGTGACAGTGGGGGTGGACTGATGGCCACCTTGATGGCCCCGGGATGGTGGGGGAGGGGGCAATTTTCTGGCCCAGATGGAAGTGGGAACGTGGGGGTTGGAAGGGGGCACTGCTTCCAGTTGGGGCCCTTTCTGGCCACGGTCTCCAGGACCCTGGGTTTTTTTCCTTCCTGCCTGCGGTCCTGTCTTCCTACCTCCCTGCCTTATTCATTCATTCGACATAGGTCCAATCTGTGCTGGGCACTAGTACACTACACAGCAGGCACATAGTCAGTGCCAATAAATGGTCGATACATGTATGTGGAATGAATAGGTGATAGAAGCTTGGTAAATTGAATGCGAGAAGGAAAAGAAGTGATTGGAGACCAAAATGAGGCAGACAAATTCCCTGTCCCCCAAGAACCTTATATAGTAATGGGAGAAACAAAATGGGGTCAACTATCTAGAGACGGGTGTTTTCCAAATCACCATTAAAAAAAATAGTGATGATGGAAAGAATAGTTGTTACTGTGGGTAATAGCAAAAAGAAGTTAGAGAAACACTGACCTGGACCATAAAAACACTGTGCAGTGCTTGCAATAGGCCAGGCACAATTGTTAGCGCTGAAAAATCCCGTTCATTTAATCCTCATGGCAACCGCAAGCAGTACATGCTTTTATGATCTACAGACAGAAAACTGAGGCACAGAGTGATCACATACCTTGCCCAGATCCCAGCTAGCAAGTGGAAGAACCACGATCAAATGCATGCTCCCAGCGGTCACACGAAGCTTCCTGGGATTTTAGACTGAAATAACGCCTGCTCTGGAGTAGAGACCGCGTGGGACTGCCAGGAAAGCAGTGGGCTGTTCTGACAGTGTTGGTCACTGGCCTCCTGCAGAAGGCAGTTTTTAAAAACAGTTATGTGGGGCCGGCCTCGTGGCCTAGTGGTTAAGTTCAATGTGCTCCGCTTGGGAAGCCCAGGGTTCGCAGGTTCGGATCCTAGGTGCAGATCTATACGCTGCTCATCAAGCCATGCTGTGGCCGTGTCCCACATATAAAGTAGAGGAAGATGGGCACGGGTGTTAGCTCAGGGTCAATCTTCCTCACCAAAAAGAAAAAGTTATGTATGGAGTCTTCACTATGGGACAGACACTGTACTAAAGCTTTTACAGGCATTATCTCATTTAAGCCTCCTATGAGGCAGGTACCATTATTATCTCCATGGTACAGATGAGGGAAAACTGTATTTAAAAAGTTTTGATTATAGGGGCCGGTCTGGTGGCATAGCAGTTAAGTTCGTGTGTTCCACTTTGGCGGCCGGGGGTTCACAGGTTCAGAGCCCAGGCACAGATCTAAGTACTGCTTATCAAGCCGTGCTGTGGCAGGCGTCCCACATATAAAGTAGAGGAAGATGGGCACAGGTGTTAGCTCAGGGCCAATCTTCCTCAGCAAAAAGAGGAGGATTGGCAACAGATGTTAGCTCAGGGCTACTCTTCCTCACACACATGAAAGTTTTGATTGTGAAATAACTTCAGATTTCCAGAAGAGTTGCAAAAATAGTACAGAGACTTCCCATATATCTGTCACCAGCTTCTCTTAATGTTAACATTTTGCATAGGAATAGAAAAAAACATACTGTAAATACTCTGAGAAACCTGCCCCCGGGGTCCCACAGCTCATAAGTGAGGGAACTGGAATAAACAGAGCTGCTCTGCCCTCAAGCCTGTCCTCCCAGCCACCACCCTCCACCCTCTACTCGTGGCCTTCTAGCTGGGTTCTCTCAGCTTGTGGCTTCCCCTAACTTGCTGGGTGACTTTAAACAAGTCACTTACTCTCCACAAGGATCAGTTTTCTCAGCTGTCAAATAAGACAGCCCTTCCTGCTCCTTTCTGTGTGTGTGTGTATGTGAGAGAGAGAGAGAGAGAGAGAACCACCACAGGGTTGGGGGCAGGTGGGTAGGACAGAGATTAGAAGGGAAAAGGAAGTCACAGGTGTTGCCAACTGGACACATCCAAGTTCACGGGTCTTTAAGTGCACCCAGGCCTGCCCCTGACTTTGGAGGGATGTGGTACCACAGTTCAGATGGAGGTGAGTACCTCCAAGACCAGCATGAATTAGAACACAGAGAAGCCAGAAACGGGATGATTAGCCCCACTAGGAAATGATACTTCATTATAGAAAAATTACCTGCATCCATGCTACTTGAGAGGGAGGATTAGGCAAGAGAATTTAATTTGTCTTTTCTCTTACCTAAGCATTTCTGCTGCTCAGATCCAACTTGTGCTACAAAATAGCATCTATCTCTGAGGCTGGCCAAGGTACAACCCTCAATCTCTCACTGCATTCAAACTCAATCGCTTTTGTTCCAAGGACGTAGGACAAGAGATGTGGAGTGTTTCCTTCTGGCCTGTGCTTTTTAAATCACAAGAGAGGATGTTTCGGTTATGGTTGCATTGGACCAGAACTGAGCACAGATCTAGAGAGACAGATGTGCACATGTGTTCTTTAATACATTTATTTTTGTATGTATTTATGATTTGCGGAGGCTGCTAAATTGCAGAGTATGGGACAGGGGCCTCTTGCCCTGAGTTAAAGGCAATACTGAGTTCACCCTGTGCTTCGAGACTGGGCTTTTCAGAGGGAGGTGAGTTTCACGTTTTAGGGCAGTGGGCTGAGGTGGAGGGAGCTGGGATCTACTGGAGGGCCTTCCACACCCTCTCTGGGCCTCAGGCTCCCCATTTGTTCTAGGAGGGGCAGGGCCTCACCAGGGCTGGCATGAGCATCACCAAGCAGCATCCCGGGAGCGCAGACATAAAGGGCCCCATTGAACTTCAGGCTCCTTGGCTGCTCTCCTGACAAAGCCCTTTTCTCCCTGAGCCACAATAGCCCTGTCAGGCAGGTAGCAGAGCCTGCAGCATTGTCTCCCCAGAAAAGAACAACGGGGTTCACTGTCTGTCCCAGGCTCAGTCTCCCAGGGAGGGCGGGTGGCTTTGGAAGAGTCTGACCAGCCAGGGACAGATGGGCTCTGTCCTTAGCCAGCCAGGCGCTGGTGAACCAGCCACATTTCGTTCGGCCAGTTATTCAGGGATGAGCAGGAAACAAATTTATCAAAACCCAAATTCCTAAAAACATGGCTTTTCTAAGTGCATGTCTAAATGTTTTATGTTATAGAGGTGTAATGTCCAATATGGTAGCCACCAGCCCCATGTGGTTATTGAGAACTTGGAAAATGGCTAGTCTGAACTGTGCTATACGTGTTAACAGGCACTGTTAACCTTTTGGACCAGATAATCCTTTCTTGTGGCTGGCTGTCCTGTGCACTGTAGGGTGTTTAGTGGCATCCCTGGTCTCTGCCCTCTATATGCCAGTAGCACACAGACATGTGTGCTATCCCACCCCCCTCCTCCCTGGTTGTGACCACCAAAAACATGCCAGAATCACTCCAGATTGAATATAAAAAGAAAAGTGTAAAATATCTCACTGATAATTGTTTTAATATTGATTACATGTTGAAATTACAATATCTTAATATATTGAGTTAAATAAAATATATTGTTAAAATTAATCTGTATTTCTTTTTACTTTTTATAAAGTGGCTACTAAACAATTTAAAATTACATGTGTGGCTCTCATATGTTATATTTCTATTGGGCAGTGTTGTTATAGAAGAAGAAACTGAGGGCCAGGGAGGGAAAATGACCAGCGGAAGGTCCCAGAGCAACAGAGAGGCAGTCAGGGCTCCAATCAGGTTTCCAGACAGGCACTCCAGACCAACTCTACTACTCTGCACAGCTTCACAGCTGAAAGAAATCCAAAAATCAATGTACTGGGTGTTACCAGTGTGGTTCAGCCAAAAAGCAATGGGGGAGGAATAGAGGGTAGAGACTGAGTAATATTAATGCTATTTATAGAGGCCTTGCTATGTATTACATGCATGCTCATTTAAACTTTGCAACGATCCTGGGAAGTAGGTTTTATTATTATCCCCATTTTCCAGATGACAAAACTGAAGTTCAGTGAGGACACTCAACCTGTAAGTTGAGAAACCAAGAATCAAACAGATACTCCTTTCAATGCTACACAGACTACTTGTAGTCCCAGGTCTAGTACCATGTCACGAGACTCCGTTGGGTCATTTCTCCTCCTGGCATCCTACCCCGGGCAAAAGGGCTGGGCAAGATGTAGCTTGCAGTTCTTTCCAGCCCTGCAGAGCTGGTCTTCTGTGCAGGGTGGGGAAGGACAGATGGTTGTCACCTCCATCAGGCTGACCTGGAATCATGGGAATCTGGACAGTCAACGTGCAGAGGCCAGCCCATCCTTCTTTTCCAGGTGGGTCCCCAGATGGCCACTGTCCTCATAAAGAGCTTTATCGTCATCAAATAATGCTTGGAATGGACACAGGTGCACTCAGACTGACTCTAAGAAGAGCACCATGCCCAGCAATGGGGTCCACATGCAACTGGCATCAATAATGGTTATTTAAACAACACACTATTACTGAGTTCTTTCTCTGTGTGCTAAGCACTTTGCAGGCATCGGTTCACATGGTCATTACAATCCTCGACTCTGGGTACCATTTTAAGTCCCATTTTACTAATGAAGAAACTGAGGCTCAGAGAGGTGAAGTGACTTTCTCAAGGTGACACACAGTGGTAGAGGCAGAATTTCAAGCTGGCCTGTGCATCCCCAGAGCAGCTCTCTTAATCAAGGTACTGGTTTGAAGAGGCCAGAGCCTTCTTCCTGGACCTCTTCCTGGTCCTCCTTTGTATGGGGCAGCTGAGAAGACTGGGGCTATCCAGAAACCACACAGGGTGGCCATACAGACTTCTCATCAGCCTTCCTTCAGAGTTAGAGCCGGAAGGGCTCAACTAATCCAACCCTCTTAGTTTGCAGATGGGGAAACTGAGGCACAGAGAGGGGCAAAGTCATGCCCAACATCACTCTACTAATTTGTGTCAGAATCAGTACTTCACTCAAAATCACTTGAATCCCAATTCAGCACTTTTATCTCCCTAGATGCTTTCTTTCTGGGCAGAAAGGGCTGACCTTAGGGCATGTAACGAGTTATTATTTTTTGGCCACTTTTTAAGGATGAGCCAGTGCACTAAGGATTTCCCACACATTATCCCCTTTCCTCCTCACAGTAAGCCTATGAGCTAGGTACTGTTATGATTCTTATTTTAGAGACAAGAAAACTGAGGCTCAGGATGGTTAAGTAATTTGTCTGCAATTAAGGAGTAGAGCTGAGATGAAACCCAGCAGATGGAGTCTAGAGCCAGTTTCTCCACCACTCTTCTCAGGCTGATGACACTGTGTTTATGGGATCTCCCATCAGAATATCTGCCTACAGGTGGAGGAAGTTTCCCGTTACTATGGAGGGCAGAGCTCACTGGAGGAATACATGCGGAAGGGCAGCATTGCCTGGCCTCGGTGTGGGTGTCCAGAGAGCCCAATGCACTTAATGTATGGAAAAGAACTTCAGATCTTACTGAAACCCAGCTATAGTTAAAATAATAATACTGAGATGAACAATTGTTGCATAACTTCTGTGTAGCAGGTTCTTTGCATGAATACTTACAGCCATCCCACGAGGCACAGGAAGTTATCCTAGTTCTACAGCTGATGACACTGAGACTCTGCAAGGCCTGGTGACTTGCTCAAGGTCGAACAGATAATAAGTGGCCAAGCCAGGTCGAGCGGGTCCTCAAAGCTCCTACTGCAGTCTTCTCCGTGTTCCCTGCCTTTCGCCTGTCTGAGTCCTTCTCAGGACAGCAACCTCAGAGTGGGAGATCCGGGGGGGACTGTGGTGACACTCATCCCCTGGGCCTGTTTGGACCTTCAACATCTGGACTGTGGGAAAAGGGAGGGTCGGGGCACAGTGAGCTTCGTGACCAGAGGGAAGACTCAGACCCTGAAGTGGGAAGAGTCAGCTTGAAAATGAAGGACGAACTTCAGCTGTTTACCCTTCTGGATTTCAAAAACAAACCCACCTTAGACTCTGAAGTATGAGAGGTTGGTGTAAAAAGAGTCGGGCGATGTGAGTTCTAGTCCCCCTTCTGCCCCAATCATGCTGGGACCTGTGGCAGTTCCCTCCCATCTGGGTCTCAGTTTCTGGAATATATGCAATGAAAATGAAGGTCTGGGTCAGTGGTCTTTAAAGCTTTTTTCCCCTTTTTTCTGGGGATGGGAGTAGGCAGTAAAACCTTTTTTCCGAAGAGAAAGTTACATGGAAGAACCACATACAAACCTCTTTCAAGAGGAGCTTCTTTTGTTGATTCAGGGTAGGAGCCTGGAACCTCGTCCCCTCAGCCTCCATGTTGTCTCCCTGCTTCCCCCTCCCCTGCAGCAGCAGCTAAGACATCCCCCACCTGGGCTAGGGACGATCCCAGGTTGATAGTGGGGCCTCCCAGGCATACAACGCTTGCATCGGCCATTCCTCCCATGGGATGCTCCCGTGGAGCTGCCTTAGGGTTCAGAAGAACGGCCAGAGACTTTACCGCCCGGGGAGGATCTTGAGGGGATGTTTATGTGCTCAAGAGCTTCTCAGTTCTCCAGGCCCATTTGTCAGGGCCCTCGGACACAGGTACGTTGTTGCCAAGTGGGTCTGAACACTCCTGCGTGGGTGGCACAGTCTGAGTGCCAGGGGGACATTGCCACCCACTCCTGAGTGGTACGCAGTGTGAACCATGTGCTGAGAGAGGTGTTCTGTTTGTAAGCCTGTCACTAGCTCAGCCTCCTTTGGGACTCCTGGGGAAGAAGGGAAGGTTTGGGGTTGTGTATGGGTCTCACTTTGGCCACACACAATAGCCGTGTGGCCTTAGGCAAATTACTTACCTTTCCAGGCCTCAGACCTCTTATCTATAAAACGGGGATAAGCAGGATAATAAGACAGTAATAAAGATACCTCTCATTGAATTTTGCTATGTGCAGATTCTATGTAAATACTTCTCGTGTATTATATTGGCAAACCCTCACAATAACCTCAAGAGGTAGGTGTCATATTATCCATTTTACAGATACAGAAACTGAGGCACAGAGAAGTTAGGTGGCTTGTACAAGTTCACACAGCCACAGAAACCAAATGGCAGAGCTAAGATGCAAACCCATGCTTATCTGACTCCAGAGCCAACATTTCCCCCTGCAGCATTATACCACCTTCTGAAACGAAACCTGCCTCCAAAGGGGGGCTGTTTTGAGAATCACAAAAGACAACCTAAGTCATAATCACAGACCTGGCACGTGATAGGTGCTCAGTAAATGGGTTCCTTTTCCTTGTCTCCATGCTTGGAGGAGGTCCCTAGGGGAGGACCTCCCACAGGTCGCCTACAGGACTGAAGGAGTTGACGAATGTCTACTGAAAGTACAGAAAGGGAAGAGAATTCCATCTGATCTTAAGAAAATTACCTGTTTCCTGCAAACAAGCTTCCTTAATGAAGTGTTTCTCAAACTGTGTTCCATGAAACACCACTCCACGTTGTTGTGTTCGATAAAGTTTGGGAAATGCTACGTCATCATCTCCTCTTAGAGATGATCATTGCATATTAGCATACTAAAGGCACTGAGTAGTCCTGCTGTAAAGAACCCTGCTTAATTTAGTTAAACCCAGATTGTTCCAAACCCCACTGATCATGGAATCTCTCCCCTCATCCTCCCCAACACACACACAATACTATTAACATCCTGTTCTAAAGAACACACTTGGGAGAGAAGCTGATTCTTGTGCATTTATGCAGATAATGCAACTAAGGGCCAGAGAGCTTACGTGGGTTGTCTAAGCTCATACAGCTACTCAGCAGTAGATTCTTTTGTAAATGGAGCCTTATTCTCAAACTCACTACTGAGCTGCAGGGTAGAGTAGTGGTTAAAGGCAGGAACCTGGAATTAGATGGCTGCGCTTATATCCTGCCTCTGCCATTCTCTAGCCATAAGCCCTTGAGCAGGTTACTTAACCTCCCTGGGCCTCGATTTTCTCAACAGTTGTATGGGGACAATATGGCGTATACCTCATCAGGCTAATTAGGGGGTTCTGTGAGTTAATACATGAAAAGTGTTTGGAACAGCACCTGGCATGAAGTAAGAAGTTAGTTAATTGTCACTGTCCCTGCTGGAGTTTGCGTGAATGAAGTTCACTGAGTGATGGCAGCACTGCAGTGAGGTCCACTTTAGAGTCCGAGGCTGGCCGGGCCTTGCTGGAGGGAGGCCAGGGATTGGCTGGTGGCCCTGGGGGGCCCCTTCTCCAGCCAAAGGTCCCAGGAGTAGGGTGCTCCTGCCCACCTCGCCCTGGGGCCAGGCCTCTAAGTGCTGCCAGACCAGACAGTCTCCACACGTCTGCCTCCTCGCCCTGTCTCTTCTCCGAGCTCAGAGAGTCCTTGCTGCAATGGTCAGTCTGTGAGGCTAGACAGGCCCGGGAGCTGGGGTAAGCAGTAAGTTTTGTAGAAGAGGCATTGGCTTTTGAGCCAGACGGTCCTGACATCAAATCCAGGCTCTGGTACTTCCTACTTGGGTGATTTCAGCCAAGTCAACTTCTCTGAGTCTCAGTTTCTGCATTTCTAACATGGGGATAATAATCGTACCTACTTTCTAAGTTTCCTGTCAGGTACCAAGTAATAATAACTAATGTTTAATAGGTGCTTACTACATGTCAAGCAGTGTTCTAGCAACCAGGCGTAGCTAATGTCATAATGGACAAGACCCTGCTCTCATGGAGCTTACATTCTAGAAGGGGTAGATATGCTACCAATAAGAAAATAAATAAAAAATAAGTCAGAGTATAATAATTGATATAAAGAAAATAAAATAGGGTAAGGGGCAGAGAATGACTGATAAAATGGTCTGGGAAGGTCTCACTAAGGTGGTGATATTTAAAATGAGATCTGATTGATAAGGAGTGAACCATGAGAAAATCCAGGGGAAGAGCCTTTCAGACAGAGGGAACAGCTAGTGCAAAGGCCCTGAGGTGTGAGCAAGCTTAGTTTGTTTGAGAGACAGAAGGAAGGCCCTTTTGATGAGGAGGGGAGATGGTACAAGATAAAATCATCCACTCCTAATATACATCCAAGAGAAGTAAAAACATACACCCACACAAAAACTTGTACACGAATGTTCATGGCAGCATTATTCACAATAGCCCAAAAGTGGAAATACTCTAAATGTCCAACAACTGGTCAATGGATAAATGAAGTGTGGTACATCCATTCAATGGAATATTATTTGGCCGTGAAGAGGAATGAGGTCCTGACACATGCATGAACCTTGAAAACATTACACTGAGTGAAAGAGGTCAGACGTAAAAGGCCACACATTATGTGGTTCCATTTATATGAAAGGTCCACGCTAGGTAAATTCATACAGACAGAAAGTAGATTAATGGCTTCCAGGGGCTGGGGGGAGGGGGGAATGGGGAGTGATTGCTAATGGGTATGGAGTTTCTTTTCTGGGTGATGAAAATGTTCTGGAATTAGTGGCGATTGTTGCACAACTTTGTGAATATACAAAAAAACCACTGAACTGTACATTTGAAAAGAATAAACTTTATGGTAAGTGGATTGTATCTCAATTTTTAAAAAATCAGGAAGCTAGGCAGGAGCAACTTAGAAGCTATGCTGAAGAGTTTAGAGTAGGTATTACCGTTATGCCCATTATTACAGAGGAGGGTCCTAGCACACAGAGAGAGTAAGCAACTGGCCCGAGGCCACACAGCTACAAAGTGGCTGAGCTGGGATTCACACCTAGGCTGTCCGGTTCAGAGCCCATTCTTTTATGTAAAGAATGCTATTTTCTATAGCACAGGGCCTGATATACATCCAACAAGCACTCAATATACACAAGTGATGAACATACTTTGGGGTTGAGGTTTCAGTTTCCGGATTCCTGCCCCATGGGGTTTTCAATCCCATTGCTGGCCTCCACTCTCTGAGCTGCCTCCCTCCCATGTGCCTCCTTCCAAGGAGAGACGGAAGGCCGGGTGCCTAGCCCCGCCCCCTTGGGCAAAGCCACTGCAGCTGGCGCCTTGGCCGCCTCAGCTGCTCATTAACTTTCTGCCAACACAGTCACACTGGAAATTCTGGTTTGCCAGCAGGGCCTGGATGAGGAGCCCCAAAGGAATCCAGAGCGTGGGTTAAGGTTTCTTCCCGGCTTGTCAGGTGGGGCAGGGGGCTAAGGAGGACCTCCGCCCCGATAGGGATGGGGACGCAGGGGAGGGGGCGCGGGCAGAGCTGCCTGCCTCGGGATTGGCTGCAGACCGAGGCCCTGGGCCAATAGAAAGACACACCTTTTTCAGTTGAGCTAAAGATCAACTGGTGATAATTATCTGCATTTTGCTCCCCAAAGAAAAATGTAGTTGTTTGTTTTGCAACCAGTCCGATAAATGTTTGTGCCTCTCCCTCTCGTGTGCTGTGTTTGCACAAAGCCTGGTCTGCACACAGCGCTCTGACCTTTAGTCAAACCCCAGGAGAACCACGAGTGAGTGGTCCTCATTTTAGGAAAGGGCCTCACTGATAATTTTTAACTTTTTAGAAGCCCCAAATCCTGTTAAGAATCTGACAAAAGTTGTGAACATTTGCCCCAGAAAGATGCACACACCTACCTACACACACCACTTTGCATTGAATTTCAGGAGGATTTGGGTTAGTAACCCTAGGTTTTTGGCCAAAGGGAAAAAAATCCTAAATTTTTGCATGTACGTTTCGTAAAGAATAGTGCACAAATCTTGAAATGTTAAGCGTGAAGATCAATGGATTTTTACATATGTATACAGCCTTGTAACTGCCATCCAGGTAAGAGAGAGAACATTTCCAGCCCTCACAATGACCCAAGGAAATTTTGCCAAGACTTTTTTGAAGCCTTCACAACATCTCTTCCTAACCAGGACAGAGATAATTGCTCTCCATATTAACACCACCCATACACACAAGACTGTTGTACTTATGACTTTGTGTGGGAGCTATTTATTTAGGTGACTACCTCTCCCACCACAGTGGGGAGGCTTGGAAGCCCAGTCTTGCTGTTTTAATCCTGGTGCCCCCAATGCTGATGACACGAGGCACCAAGACACTCAAGATGTGCACCTTGATCTAAAGTCCCTTCTCTGGAAGTCCCTTATTGCCTTCTCTGATTCAGTCGACCTTACTGATAATAACAACAACAAGTCATTGAGTGCTAAGCCCTGTGCTGGAGTACTACATCTAACTTGAACTCTCACATCTACCCTAGGAGGTAAGTGGTATTATCACCATTTCACATGGAGGTTTACTGAGGTTAAGGGTTTTGCCAGAGACCACAACGCTGGTCAGTGGTGGCGCTGAGATGTAAACTGAGGCTTGTGACACCAAAGCCACACAGTTGTATAGTCATTGTCTTCTTTTCTTAGCTGCTCTTGCAGTAGCGGGATGGGGGCGGGGGGTAATGGGGGCAGGAGGGGGCTGAGGCTGAAGTGACAGGGAGAGGAGATTGGTCCTCTCCCTCATGAATCCTGATCCTAGCTTTCTATAGATGACCTCAGACCTGTGACTACACTCCCACCCTTTTTTTGGTCCAACTGCTGAATTTCAGCTGGAAAAGATGTTCTTTAAATGGTAAAAGTCACACACACTTTCAGTTTAAAAAAATAAATTGCAGTTCAGAAGGGTATAAAATGACGGATAAGGGTCCCCCGGCTACCCTACAATCGAGAGACAGTCATCACCACTCACAAATTCTTTGGTCTCCATCCAAATATTGCAGGCGTTTACCCACAAAAGTGTATATTCTTTTAAAAAACGAGATCACATTATACAGATCGTATTTCAATCTGCTCTTTTCACTTTACAATGTATCTTGCAGACTTTTTCATATTAGTACATATAAATATACTTCATTATTTTTCAAATACTGCATCTTTTTAGAATATTCTAATGTATGAATATTCTATTACTTATTTAATTACATTTCCACTGATTATCAATAGAACAAGTTGTTTTCAGGTTTCAGTATTATAAACTCTGCTGTAATGGACATTCCTGAACATACATCTTTATACATGTGTACAGTTATACCTGTAGGAGAAATTCTGAAAGTGGATTTGCTGAGTTAAAGGGTATGATTATTTAAATGATTCCTCCCAAAGGGCTTGTGGTAGGCTGAATATTACCCCCCTGCCACATACACACACACAAATATCCACATACTGGAATCTGTGAATTTGTTACCTTATATCATAAAAGGGACTTTGTAGAGGTGATTAAGTTAAGAATCTTGAGGTGGGGGGATTATCCTGGATTACCCGAGTGGGTCCGATGTAATCACAAGTGTCCTTATAAGAGGGCACAGGAGGCCAGAGTCAGAGAAGAAGGCCTTCTGAGGATGGAAGCAGAGATTAAAGTGAAGGGGCCACAAGCTGTAGCCTCTAGAAGCTGCAAGAGGCCAGGAAGAGATTGTTCCCTGGAGCCTTGAGAAGGAACGAGCTCTGCTGACATCTCAATTCTTGATTTTGGCCTGTTGACTAAGTCTTCAGTGTTCTGATGTCCATAACTGTAAGATAATAAATTTATGTTGCTTTAAGCCATTAAATTGGTGGTAATTTGTTAAAGCAGCAACAGGAGACTAATATAGGGCTGCATCCTCTCTCGTTTGCATCAAGAGGAGGAGGGTGCTTGATTCCCCAAATCTTTTCAAATACTGGAAATATAGTCTAAACTTCGCAAGTTTAGAGCAGAACTTGTTTGGATCGCTTTGAGAATCTGAGGCAATCTATGAACCACTATCTCTAAAGAAGAAAAAAAATGCACTTATGTATGTCTCTACTGCTTCAGAGAGACCACGGACC